>NW_027468870.1:38778057-39378057 GCF_046254945.1 Alosa pseudoharengus
AGAGTTGAAAGTTCCTGGGCATTGCGTCAGAACTATGACAGAAGATAATTACATAAAGGCTTCAAAAATGTCTAATCACTTCAGACACAGAAATCTGTCTTTAAGCCCTATGTTTGCCAGTGCAGCTGTGGGTTGTTGATAAGTAAGTTGCATCTTCAATAGTTTGTATCATATTGTATGGAAACTATTTGTAGGAGTATTAGCCATCCAGTCTAGCTGTGGATGCTGCTGCTGCAGGTGTTGCTGCTGGTGTTTTAAATGCTGTGTGGTCCCTTCAGGATGGACCCGCTTGGCTCGGGCGAGGTCCACAGTGAGGATGACCAGGGTGGTGAGGTGGAGCTGGAGCAGGACCCCTCCAACTGGCAGATGTCAGTCCACCGAGAGATCCTGCAGGGACTCGCCTCTCAGGAAATCAAGCGGCAAGAAGTCATTTACGGTGCGTGCCGTGCTGTGCTCGTCTCTTCCGCATCAAACCGCCTCATTCACTTTGATTTCCAACCCAGTGCATCTAAGTGATGTTTGGACTTTAAATATAAATATCTTTTTTTATTTAGATCACTTTTCTTGTTTTCTTGTTTAAATATAAATATCCTCTTTATTCAGATCACTTTTCTTGTTTAAGCATCTTATTATTCATTACCATTACAGCTGAACCAGTGACTTCAGAATATTCATTTTGTACTATATATAGTCAGAGTACGAGCGTTTTCTTTGTGATCTAACACAAGGTGTTGTGTGTGTGTGTGTGTCTGTGTGTGTGTGTGTGCGCAGAGCTGTTCTATACAGAGAGGACTCACCTGCGTATGCTGCGTGTCCTTGACAACGTGTTCTATCAGAAGCTGAGCAGAGAAAGCATCCTCCCTCCAGGCGACGTCAAGCACATCTTCACCAACCTAGAGGAGATCGTCCAACTACACGGTACCCAAGTCCTCTTTTACTGGGGCATTGAGTCTGCGTAACTTTAGATCGCCATGAACAGCGTGAGCAATAGAGTGGAAATGAGCAAGTGTGTGGTATTGTATGTGTATGTGTAAAGTACTGTATATCAAGAAGGAAGATTTGGTTATTTAGCCATTAAATGAGCTTGGGAGAGTATGAAAAGCAGGACATGATGGCAAACACAGAGTAGTCAGAGTGTAGAAACGCTGACATTCATAGATTGAGATGCCATTAAGTATGGTTAGAACTGATGGCACAACACACACACTTCTGTTGCAGTACTGCCCCATTTGTTGTCTTTTTATCACCATGTCCAAAACCAATGTCTGAAAAGGTTTTTTTTTCCATGTCTCCTAGCCTCCATATTAGAACAGATGATGGCCACCCGGAAAAAGAATGAAAGTTCAGTCATCAGTTTGATCGGAGATGATCTGCTCACATGGGTGAGAAAGACTCTCTGATCAATGTCTAGTCCTGTTTGTTCCTGTCAAAAGTATACATTCACATAAGAGATGTGCATATCCATGTGTCTTCTGTACATTTGAGTTACTTTCTTTATTCAATGTATTTATATTCACTGAATATTTCTCCCCATTGATCAGTGCATGTATCCATGTCATGATGTTGGGCGCTCTCTTCTCTTCACAGTTCAGTGGGACGGAGGAGGAGAAGATCAAGCAGGCGGTGGGCACCTTCTGCAGTAATCAGCCCTTTGCTCTGGAGCTCATCAAAAGCAGGCAGAAGAAAGACCAGCGCTTCATCTCCTTCATGCAGGTGAGCAGGGAGCCATTCTCACCTGGAGGACAGCAGCGTAGAGATGTGGGAGTTGTAGTCTTTTAAAGTTAGAAGGAGAATCGCATCCTGTGACTCTTACAGGCGGCCTACACCAGGCACGTAACTCAAGCATTCCGTTCGCGGAGTGTAACAAATATTTTAGAAGACTGATCTAATTTTTCGAGTGTACACGCTGCTATCACGTCTGGCCAGTTTCATTGATTAAAGAGAAAGCTAATTATTGTAGCATACGCTCTGCAAACGGACGTTTTCTCCCTAGTGTAGCCTGCCTGTTATTCAGAACTTCTATGAGGCATATCTGGTAAAAAGCACTTGTTTTTTGTTAGTAAAGGTTATTCCGATGCTGCAACCAATCAATGTCTCTTTTGATTACATTTAGTCCTTACTGAAGGTGCACCTGTTGACCTGAATGGCCATAAATGGAATTGAAAATGGAAGGACAGGTTGTCTTCATCATTGTTGTGGGTTGTAGGGTGGCTGACATGAATGATTAGTAGATGGTGTTTCCTTTTTTAGTATATTTGTTTGCCTGTATTGATGGGGCAGTGGAGAGCCTGACAGGGAGCGAGTAGGAGAGAGAGATGGGGTGGGATGGGGAGATCTCCGGGGTCAGACTCCAGCCCAGCTCCGCCGTGGCCACTGCAGCCAGTGACGCCACAGTGGCCCCCACATGCTGTTTGTTGGTTGCTGTTTGATGGTGTGTGACCCGGGCGACTGCTTTGCGTCCACAGGAGGCCGAGAGTAACCAGCTGTGCCGTCGGCTCCAGCTCAAAGACATCATCCCCATGGAGATGATGCGGCTCACCAAGTACCCTCTGCTGCTGGAGAACATCGCCAGAAACACCGGTGCGGTACTGCCCCCACACACACACACACACACACACACACACACACACACGGCTCCTAACAGCAGGGCCACACTACACACAGAATGGAGACACTTTTTTTTCAAACCTCTAGGGTGCATACGCCATCACGTCCGGCTCATATGTCATGTCTGGTGTAGCCAGTTTGTGTTTGAGAAAGGGTGAAAGCGTAGTGTTGCAGAGTACGCTACGCAAAGCACTCCACATATGTTCCGTGTTCCGTGTTCTTATGCACCACAGAGTCAGCATTTCCATCCTTATTGATATTTACACCACTCCATATTTGCCCTGTTAGTTTAACACGTGACAATAAACACAAACCCCACTTAGCGTGTTTATCCAAAGCTGGGTCTTACTTACGCTTGTGTTGCCTGTGTGGTAAACAGAGGACCTGGAGGAGAAGGACAAAGTCAAGAGAGCTGCCGAGTGCTGCAGGAATATCCTGAACCACGTCAACCAGGCGGTGAAGGAGGCCGAGAACAAACAGGTTATTACTATGACTACTACTACTCCTACTATTATTATTACTACTACCACCACTACTACTACTCCTACTATTATTATTACTACTACCACCACTACTACTACTCCTACTATTATTATTACTACTACCTCCACTACTACTACTCCTACTATTATTATTACTACTACCACCACTACTACTACTCCTACTATTATTATTACTACTACTATTACTACTACCACCACTACTACTACTCCTACTATTATTATTATTACTACTACTATTACTACTACTATTACTACTACCACCACTATTACTACTCCTACTAATACGACTATTACAACTACTACTATTACTATTACTACTACCACCACTATTACTACTACTACTATTACGACTATTACGACTACTACTATTACTACTACTACCACTACCACTAGTACTACTGCTACTATTACGACTATTACAACTGCTACTACGACTACTACTACTATTATTATTATTACTACTACTACTATTGCTACTACTACTACTACTACTACTACTACTAGCACCACTACTACCACTAATACTATTATTATTACTACTACTATTACTACTATTACTACTACTACTACTTAGTAAGTTGGTCTTATCATAACTGCATGTCTGCCTTATTCATCCCAGAGACTGGAGGACTACCAGAGACGGCTGGATCTGTCCTCGTTTAAGCAGAGTGAGAATCCCATGATCTCCGAGTTCAAGGTAAGGAAATGGGGATGACGCAAGTTAAGACCAGGCTCTTTCCAGAATGCCATTTCACTGTGTGTCTGTTAACATCTGCTGTGCTCTGTTATTGTTCTCGGGGTAGAATCTGGACTTGACCAAGAGGAAGTTGGTGCACGAAGGGCCACTGTCATGGAAAGTCAACAAAGACAAGACAATAGGTATGACCCAAACCACTGGCAGCGGTGAATAAAATGTTTTTTAGTTGTGTCATGCTGTCAGACCTGGTATCTCTTGAAAGGAATAGTTCCTTCCTGCTGTTTCAAATTCCTTGCATGTGTGTAGGAGTAGGAGCAAATATATGAAGTATGAAACATCTATTTTTACACCAATTCTTTTCATTTACATTACATTGTTGTACATCCTATGTTAAATAAATCAACACATATAGAAAAGAACAGGAACCGACAAAAATATGGAGCAAAACAGTCTCATGCAGTGAATACTGAGGTGGGTCACTGCCTGTCCCTGTTACTGAGTGTGTGTGTGTGTCAATGTGTGTGTGTGTGTGTGTCTGTGTGTGTGTGTGTCTGTGTGTGTCCGTTTGTGTGTTCGTGTGTGTCCGCGTGTGCGTGCGTGCGTGTGTCCGTGTGTGTGTCTGTGTGTGTGTGTGTGTGTGTGTGCAGAGCTGTACACACTGCTGCTGGAGGACATCCTGGTGCTGCTGCAGAGGCAGGACGAGCGGCTCATCCTTAAGTGCCACAGCAAGAACCTGGCCGGCACGGCCGACACCAAGCACATCTTCAGCCCCATCATCAAGCTCAGCACCGTGCTGGTGCGCTCCGTCGCCACAGGTCACAGCAGCTCACGCCGCAACCACACAATTAGAATAAACACTAATGTACATGACAAGGTGGTGGGAAGGGGGAATCACATGGAGGTTTTTTTGTATTATTATTTGTTTCCGAAAGTTCTATTAAGTCAAATAATACTGTAACTTTTCATTTGACAGACAACAAGTCCTTCTTCGTGTTGTCCATGTCGGACAGCGGTGCCCAGATCTATGAGCTGATGGCACAGACCGTGTCTGAGCAGAGAACGTGAGTGTCAGTAGTACACCAGTAGTGCACCCATCCTACCTCTTCCTGTACGCGTCCCCATTCACTGCCCAAAGTGCGTTACCAAGATGGCCGCCAAATGGGGGGACTTGCATATCAGGACTTTGCTGATAGTACACGATCCTCAATCCTGTGAGTGCTCATCCTGCTGTGCTCTGCTCTACCTGCAGGTGGCAGTGTCTCATCACCCAGAGGGCAGACTCCATGAAGATGAAGCAGCACAACATCATACCTCTACCCCAGACCGAGTGAGTGTCTGCATCTACTAGTTGCTGTGGTGGTCCTCTCTAACTAATACATTATCTGATTTGGACTTCTATTGGTTGTGGCTGAGTCTTGCGTAGCAGGCAGTTTGACACATTAATCTCACGTGCACGTTTCAATATGGACTAATGAGTTCCCTTGTAGAAGACAAAAAGATGATTGACTGTCATGATTTTAATTGACATGATAATGCACCAGTGTGAAACAGACATTAACTGTGAATGCAGTCAATTTTAAGCATCTTTGCAGGACTCGATGCCTGGAAAAGGGTACTTTGTGTACCTAATAATCAATATGTCTATAACCATCTCTAACGCATACTGAAAATAAAATGATTGCATATGTAAAATTTGATGCGTGATTTTGTGACTGGTCCACCAGTGGTGACCGCGAGACTGTGGAGATTATCAACTCCGCTGGCGTTCAGAAACTCAACAAAGATTCCGACCGCATCTCGACTGGCAGCATCCAGTCCCCAGGTAAACCTCTCCATCTGCTGGCCTTGAGCCCTCTTCTGTTCTGCTGGCCTTGAGCCCTCTTCTGTTCTGCTTGTTTCATTTGTCTCATGAGAATACATTTAGTATGTATGTTGACATAGTTGTAATAGATGAAAGTGATTGGTCCTGTAAGTCTCTGTTACTGTCTGTCTTTGGCATAGTAGAGATTGTTAATGTTTCATGCCTGCCCACTCTTACTCCTCATGCGTCACAGAAAAAGACGTAGCATCCACCCAGGGGGTTCTGGACACGCCTCCTCCTGGGTCCAACCCCTTTGAGAGCAGTAAGTCAGAAGATGAGGAGGAGGAAGAGGAGTCACTAACAGTGCCACTGGAGGAAGAGGGGCCATTCCTAGACACTGACTTAGCTGACAAAGAGGCCTTCATCAAGCCCGGGTCATGTCCGCCGGTTGTTCTGGACGATGAAGAGCCTGAGGCCTTTGGCTTTCCCTCCTCCAGAGCTGATGAGGCCCTAAAAACATGTGAGTATGCCCCCTGCTGGTTGAGTTAGATAGCACAGCAAACACAAGCCATTATTTATCTCTGTGAGAAATAATACATTGGTCCTGAAAAAGGGACTAATGCCTTTTGTCTCCAATAGGTTTACATACATGTATATTTAGATTTACATTTATTAGTTCTTATCACAATATTTTATTAGAAGGAGTCATTATGTGCAGTTGCTGACCTAAGCTTCAGCGAAAACATTGCTATGAACACAGCAGAAGAAGAGCATGTGTTAGCGATCCCACACCTGTGTGTGCTGACGTGGCCGCTGGCCCTTCTGTCCATCCTCTGTCCATCCTGCAGTGGCAGCGCTGCGGCAGCTTCTCATCACCCACATGAGTGCTGAGGAGGGGGAGCGGGCCGAGGGGGCAGGGGAGCGCACGGACATGTCCGCACCTCCGCCAGGCCCCAAGGACAACGGGGGCCCGGCACCACCTGCAGAGAACAGCTCTGAGAGGACAGCGCCCTCGCAAGCAGCCGCAGAGTTGCCGTCTACCAACACAGCCCTATTTGAGACGCCCGAATACGGTGAGAGAATCTTTTATCTCTGTTCATACAGTATGTATATATTTGTTGGAGTCATGCTTTTATTAGGGTAGGCTGATCCGAACTGAACTCAGTGACCTGGGCATAGCCAGAGGCTGATTTCATCAGCTGAGCTTTAGGAACAAAAGCCGCCGTTTAATTGTGAAACTGTTTCAGTAAAGTGAGTTAAATCCAGAATCTAATTTAAACTCTAGCGAGTTGCTCTGTCATTGCAGCTTCAATGTGATTTTTATTCTAGTGTTAAATGCCCATAGCAGGCTCTTTTTGAAAAGATGTTCATGTATGTGCATTATTAAACTATGATGAGGCATTCTATACTGCGGTCATAAATTAAAGAGAGACAATAAAACCGTTAGCCCCAATTTTTTTATTACAATTAAGTCGTACAATTCAGATGACCAATAAATGCTCATCCAAATGACTAAAATGTCATGCTTGTGATAGCTCTTCTCCTAGAGGGATATGGGGGGTTTGAGGAGAGCAGCACTGACGATGACATCCAAGGGGTCGACTCGGATGTTGATGTGACGAAGCTCCTCTCATCGTCACAGACAACAGGCGTACCCAACCTCAGCCGGCAGGTCATGACCCACATCCGCCTGCTCCAGGCCAACCTGCAACACCTCAAGGTTTGGGCCACCCTGCATTTCCAGCTTTGAGGCTCTTGGAGTTTAATTGGTTCATCTGTCCATCAGTTGTTCTATCTGTTCCATTCCCTGCCTTTGCCCAACAAGCTTGTTTCTAAAACTTGTTTTGCAGGAGGTGGAGATAAAGTATCACGAACTTCGCCAAAGCCTCGTCGAAGCAGCTACTGACACAGTGGAGAGCAAAGGTACTTTTCTAAAAAAGTCAAATATTGGAGTGTGCAGACTTTTTAAGCATTTACCAAATTATTTTTTCCCTACCAAAGGGAGATTGTCTCTGTCATTTCTAAAGATGAGCTTATGTTTCAGTTCTGGCTGAGAGCATTGTTTTTTTACGCAAACCCGCTTTGTTCTTCTCTCCTCTTTTAGACCAGAGTTAGTGATTCAGGGAGACGCTCCTCTGCTCTTGGCTGGAAAGACAAGCGTGGGAGGTCGGGGGGGGTGTGTGGTGGACATTCCTCTCCAGTGTGCCCCCCCCCCCCCCTCTCCCCTGTGTTAACACACTGACATGGACACAGCCCGCTTGGAGGAGGTAGCCACGGAAGATGGCAGTGTAGTGCGTCACAGGTCCTCTCCAACTCCCCTCCGCTCTTCCTCCCAGATCCTCCACTCAAACGGAGGAGCGCATCCTGTGAGCATCTTATGTGCACATCTACCAATTCAACAAAGAACAACGTTACTCAGCGTAGCCTGCTTTCTCAGAGATCTTGGGGTTATATTTATTGGAATTGATGTGAATGTTGAGATTTCCTGATGCCTAAACTCACTGGTGATTTTCAGGAGACTTCTCCCATTTTATTTGAACCAGCTGTATTAGCACATAGGGAGAAGACTGTTGCGCTCCATGGTCTCTAGTCTATTCTGCCATTCCTTGGGCCTGTTCACATCGCTGATCCCTCTCTCCAATGGTGTAGAGAGTTTCAACAGGGCCTCTGTTGACATGAAAGGGAAATCTTCAGAAAGTTATGAATTCATCACTGATATAAAGACTTGTTACAAGGCCAAATCAGAAACAAAATGCTGAATAATGCTGTCCCAGATTTCATATTGAACTGAAAAAAAAAGAGGTCAGGAGTTAATTGTTT
This sequence comes from Alosa pseudoharengus, assembly GCF_046254945.1. NCBI lineage: Eukaryota > Metazoa > Chordata > Actinopteri > Clupeiformes > Clupeidae > Alosa > Alosa pseudoharengus. The sequence goes on from NW_027468870.1 coordinate 38,786,486, forward strand.
TTCAAATATGACCTCAGTTGTGTCTATATCACGTCTCGGTAGAATTGGGTAACTCCTTTAGTAGTCTGTCCTTTATAAGGACTACGTAACAACTTAATAAGCACAGCATAACACATTCATGAGGATTATGTTAACAATCTTTATCCATATTGTCATGCATGCTGCACTGTATGTATGGTGACCTAATCTGCCCTTTTCCACATGAAATACCTTGAATGTTAATGTTTTGTTAATGAGCACAATATCATGCCTAGGAAGAAAAGGTTTGGGTGTGAGTGGAGCTGTAATAAATGGCCTCTTTCCACCACAAAAAGCCTTTGATAGACACGATCATATATCTCCTCGGCCTCAATAACCATCAATCACTGAATTGTAAACACAGGAATTAAGGAAGACAATGTGCTCATTTGATGTGGTTGGGATGTCTGTTACAGCGGAGATGGTTGTTCAGGTAGGCCTAATGCATTTACAGCAGTGTTTCCCGCTCTTGGTCAGCATGTGTTCAAGCCTACCTTGCATAGGCTACTGTCTAAACTCATCTTGAATCAGGTAAAGGTAAAGGTAGGTAAAGGCGATTTTAGGCCAATACAATTTATGTCAAATTCAGCGCATGTTCCGCATGCTTCGCTAGCGATCTGTTCAATCCCGTCGCAACAATTGTGAAACAAACATGATCCAATCATTATGTGAGCGTTGTAATTTGATTGGCTGTTGACTTAAATGTCAGCCTTTCACCAAAATCGCAGACTCTGCTTTTAATGACCGAACATGTGGACTACTCTTATTTCAGTCAGATGTGCAGAACAGCATTCTGAATTGTTGGGTTTTCCCAAAGGTACACAACGTCTCAAGTAGTGCCCAATGAATAGAGGATAGTGACGCTCTATACTCCAGCTCCACACAGAGTTTCATGATTGATTTCTTCTTATTCTTAAAAAGGATATCCAAAATAGGCTAACAGCACAGAGTAGTCAGATTAGAATGTGACTGGCACCATTTCAACATTTTTCATCAGGTATGTTGAAAGTAATGTTCACCTTGTAGACGGACAGACAGATTCTGCTAACATGCTGTGGAGCAATGCATTTTTCTCTTTCTCAACACAAATGGCTTGTTAGCTGTGTTTTTGAGGCAACGAATCCTTCACCACAGCATCCTTTGGAATTGAAGCTACTGAAGATCTCTTCACCTTCACAGGCGAGGACAAACAAAAAATCTGTAAAAACGTGTACAAACATTGAAACGGTGTTGGCCGAACATGCAAAAGTCCCCATATTTGCAGGACCTGTTCAACCACGAGTTATTGGATTTCATATATGAAGAAACAAACACCAGAGCTTATGAAATGATGGTGTATGGTTTATTTTAAATGTAAAATTGTAATTATGAACACTGCCATCTCTCACCAGAAGAGTCCTTGAATATGGCTCTTCTGCTTTCTACACCTTATGTATTGTTTTAACATAAACTACTAAGATGAAAAAAAGACTGCAAGGTATTCCCTAAATATTAATGTTACCTGTATTTTTATTATTTTGTCTAGATGTTCATGAGGTATTATATTTTATGAAGAACACTATTATGATCTTTGGCTTTCTGTTGAAATCATTAATAACTTTTAGTTGAGAGATTCTATTAAATTTGAAACAGATACAATGTCAAACATAAACCAGACTTGTGTCCTCTTTTTCTTCACTTCATCTCAAGATTGATCTGAATGAACACTGCCACTGCATAACATTACATTCTTTAGAAAAAATACAATAAAACTGATGCCTAGACATCACTAACTAAAAAAAAACACTGCAGGTATGATACATGAAAAACATTTCATATGAATAATTTCAAAAAGTAATGAGTATCTAATAACCAAAACAATAATCCAGTAAGTAAGACAGATGAGGAATCTTGACCTCATATGCTTGGATCATAATCACACTATACACTATAAACAAATGGATTTTAAGCCACTGGGGGGGAGGGGCATACATTTACTGAACAACTACGCATTACTGGGAGTTAGTGTCAGTGTTGTTTGACTTCTTTGCCCTCTTTCCACCTTTCCCCCAAAGGCCGCCCTTTCTCTTTCGCCGGCCTGCCGTCCCCTCCTCCTCTCGAAACTGATGCCTGAGAGAAAAGACAAGCAGATCACTCAATCAATCACCATCACATTCCTTTAAAACAATACAGTGAGGAACTGGAAAGGTTTCCCAACCTGGACTGCCATCGTCTACCATTGTTCCACACGCGACCAAAAGATGGTAGCCAGTTAGGATCTGTGTGTGAACTGTGGTCAAAATTGGCTCCAACCCGATTTGGTGGAAGTTTCTTTAGCTTGTCTTGCTCTTCTAGAGAGGGCGAGAAAAGTTGTTGGTGGTGTAAGTATGACATTCAAAGAAGAAGGATGATTGGGTTAATCTGCCACGTAAACAGGGCATGAAATAAGTCAGTAAAGGTTTACTTTGCTTCAAGAAGTCTTGTAGCGATGGCCCGATGTCCTGAACTGTCGTCTCTGAGCGACCCTCCTGAGGATCCTCTTGCATCCACGGGGGAACGGCTCCTACAAGGAAAGCCAAAGTTGTATCAATTGATAAGATCTTTGACAGGATGGACCTTTCCGGTATATTATTGTGGTGCTTGTGAACTCGTTTCTATCATTCAATAACCAAAGTTATTATTAAGATTAGCATGCTTCTTTTACATGGCAAAAAACTGAAGTGTACTTCCGCTAGACAACTCTTGCATGTATGTGTGAGACTTGTAAAATGCTTTCAGTGTTTCATTGAATAGAAAAGCGCTATACAAATGCAGTCTACAGTATTTGTCATTCAGATATTGGCCAACTTTGTCCTGAAGATCTGTGTGCGTGCTACCTTCACGTATTGAAGGTTAGAATTTTATCAAATGATTTTTAACAGATCACACACAGTCTCCACAGCCTTTATGATGTCATCCTCACCTGTGTGGACATTTCCACTGCCCGAGGAGTCCTGGGAAAAAATAAGAAATAATGGCATTGACTTTTCTAATACACTTCTTAAATGCCTACGTAACACAAACTCACTAAGAGAGATCTACCTGATAGCCGATGAAAGTCAAGCTGCTCTCTGTACCGCTCCACCGACTCTCCACCACTGGACCAACCCAGCTGGGCCCTGGCTGGATGTTCTGCCCTTGAGACCTTGAACAAGAGCTTCTTGCCCAATCAAAACCCATGGGATTCAGAGGGTGTGCTTGTTCTGCCCATGAGGGCGTTGCAAATATGTGCATGTGACTTTGGAACGCCACTCATTTCATTTCATTACATTACATTATCATGAGGCTTAACACAAAGTATTGATAAAGTAACCTAGAGTCTTGTGTCCTTACCTTCCCAAGGTCTCAGAATCCTGTTGGGCTTGCTCAGTGGATTGCTCCAGTTCTGGGTCACACTAGGTTTTATTCAGGAAAAGTCAACAATGGTTTGCAAGATCCTACCATACTGCATTCTAGAAAACCTCTTTTCCAGATCCAGCATTCACAAAAGAATAATAGATCGATCTCACACTCACAGGGTTGATATTCTACAGATCGCATTCCATGACACATATGAACACACAACACCGCTTATGATGTGGATACTGTTGTGGAATCCTGGAAAAACAAACCTCTATGACCGCATGAAGAACCTCACAGCGATGTTGCTCCTGGGCTCTTATAATGGCTGCTTGCTGTGAAAGAACAGGGGTAAAAACACAATGTAAGCATCACCATAAGTAGCTCAAAAAATGCATACGACTCATTCATAAACCCCACATCAGTGCTCAGTTTACCTCTTTGATGTGAACATCCTCTTTCTCCTCAAAGTTTTCAAGAGCCTTGGCAACCTCTTCCTTAAACCTGAGAGAAACATTGATATATAAATATATCTGTCTGAGACCAGCAGTTACAGTAGTTTACTTATGAGGATCAAGCAGTCAGGCATCATGAATTTACCTATCAATGTCCTCTGAGGGAATGATACATTTCTCCCTGAGCTTCGAGTCAGCTTTATTCTGCCACCAAAACTTGAGTGTATTTTTTCGGTGCTCTGGACTGAGGAAAGACAAGGCAGCTTTATAATAACTTATATAAACTTCTCAATGCGATTTCCAATCTTAATAAAACATTTCAGATCAACAGATAGGCTTACGTGCTCATGTGCTCCAGCAAACCGCCGAACAACACGGTGATATTTCCATTAGTAACATGCTTTGGCACCTCGAGCTCACAGCAGTAACACCAGAAGTTGCAGTGGTGTTTAGTACTGGAAAACTTCTCCACTTGAGGGACCTTGATGGTCCGCCTCGCTTCTTTCACCTTCCGTTAGAAAACAAAGTGCATGACAAATATGTTCAGAGTAATTTCACAATTAAGAAACCTGACAGCCTATCATCAAAATGTAGCCTACTGCACTGACTGCTAACGGCATTAGGTGAATGATGCTTGCCGTGTTGCTATCACAAGACATACCAAAGCCTAAGACTGGTGTGGGTTCATTTCTTTTACCCAGCGAATCCATCATATGTGCATGACATTTTATTTAAGCCTAACTGACAACGTTACCTTTTCCAAGAACTTCACGAGGACCACTTTTAGTTTAGCTTGATGACTTTTCCCAAAGACGTGCCCTCTGCCAGTGAAATCGGTCTGTCTGCATACAGCACAATAAAATGCGCCCATTTTATCTGCCAACTCTAACGTTATCTGTTATTGCACATAATTTCAATGTGGCGACATCATTTGGTTTTGCAGCAGCCAGAGAATGTCTAGCAGCAACTTCTTCTTTTTTTCTTTGGCGGTTGGCAAACAGCTTTTAGGTGCATTACCGCCACCTTCTGAATAGGAGTGTGGGTCTGAATACTACATCCCTCTAACTAAATTCTATGGAATACACCTGTTGTTTTCAAGTATTGAAAAACACATCTAAAACATTGTTCCCCACAATTTCTTTGCAGTATATCTGTTATGTCCAGACTTATTTTTTCTTGTGCTAGCTGCTCTATAAGTGTCTGTCGTTCCTGTTGGAATTTAGGACACTGGACATGTTCTACGGTTTCTTGATTGCCACACTCACAGTAACCATCAGCATGCTTTCTCATTAAAACTAGTGTGCTGTTCAACCCTGTATGCCCATACCTCTTTTTTGACACAATATCCTCCTCCTGTTTGCTTCTGCTGGTACTCCTACTCCTACTCCATCCTACATTCTTTTGAATTGAATACAGATGCCTGCCTGTAACTTCATTATCCCATAAATATTGCCATATTTCCTTATTCTTAGCTTTAATCATGTTTTTAATTTCAGCTTTGCTATATTGTACCTTAATACCTATGCTATCATGTTGCCTGTTTAGCATACTTGTCTGCCACTTCATTCCCCACTACTCACATGGGCTGGAACCCACCCCAGAAGGACGCTGACTCCTGAATTGGTAAACCTATTTACCAAATGCACTCTCATAATATCCTGCCTGCATTCAGAATGTACATTCCTTATACTTAATAAAGTTGAACTTGAGTCAGACCATATTGCTACACTTTTAGATCTATACTCCTCCACCCATAATAACGCCAACCATATTGCAATTAATTCAGCTGTATATACAGCAAGATCATCACTAACTCTCTTAGCCTTTACCAACTGTAATTCGGGAATTGCATATGCAACTCCTACTCTCTTGTTTATTTTTGATGCATCTGTGTACACATGAATATTATTTCCATACTTTTCTCTGACATATTTCAAATGCATAATTATCAATAGTAACTCCACTCTCCCTTTCTTCCAATAATGCTAAATCTATTGCTACTTCTTTAAACATCCATGGAGGAACACTTGAATATGCTACTGTTGGACTTACACTTAGTATTGTAATTTCCATTTATCTTGCAACATTTCCTATTGTCCAACCAAAACATGAACTTTGTTTTTTTTCCTTCTCTTGACAGGGCATTAGAACCCTCTGACAAGGATGGTCATCTTTGTGGCCCTTCAGGTTTGCCCAGTAAACAAGGGCCAACTGCTCTCTTCTTAGCTTAAGAGGCATCTCTCCCATCTCTACCTGGATTGCAGCCACAGGAGTAGTCTTATATGCCCCACTACATAATCTCAAAGCCTGATATTGTATTGCATCCAGTTTACTTAACTGAGTTGCAGAAGCAGACCCATATATAAAACATCCATAATCCAACACTGACCTCATTAATCCTATATAAATAGTTTTCATAGCTGGTCTGCTTGCACCCCACTCTACTCCCCTCAAACAACGCATAACATTTAAGACCTTCTTACACTTTTACACTACTTTTTGGACATGAATTGCCCATGTAAGCGTCTTGTCATACCACAGACCTAAATACCTAAAGAAGTCTACTCTTTCTAATTCTGATCCATATAGCCTATCCTAAGTTTTAAATCTGGATTTATTTTCTTTCTTGTAAAAAACATGGTCTTTGATTTATCCACTGAGAATCTAAATCCCCATTCAAATGCCCATCTTTCAATATTACTAATTGCTTGTTGCATTTTATTAACAACATATTCAACATTTCTACTCTTCTTCCACATACACCATCATCTGCAAACAGAGCTACATCGACTGAGCATCCAACATCTTTAAACACATCATTAACCATTATTGAAAAAAAACAAAGGACTAATGATGCTCCCTTGAGGAGTGCCATTCTCTACTTCATAATAACTACTTAATACTTCATTAATTTTAACTGCTATTTTCCTTTCTGTTAAGAAATCCTTACACCAGCTAAAAACTCTTCCTTTTATTCCCATTAGTTTTAACTTGATAAGCAGCCCCTTCTTCATATCATAAGCCTTTTCAATATCAAAGAACACCACTAATACTGTCTCTTTATTTGTCTGAGCTCTCCTTACGTCATACTCTAAACACACCATAGGATCCATTGTTCCTCTTCCTCTTCTAAACCCACTCTGATAATTTTTTTATCAGACCTCTAGTCTAGTATACCATTCTATCATTGACCATCCTTTCCATTTTTTTTATATGGCGGTTGGCAACCAGCTTTTTGGTGCATTACCGCCACCATCTGTACTGGAGTGTGGATCAGATGGTCAACCTACACTTTCCTAAATTCTTTTCAATAAACCAGTTACCTTCAAAAAAGAAAACAAAATAGAAAAACAAACTTCATCTGATTCTCTTTGCAGTATATCATTCAAATTTAATGTCATCTGGATTTCACCAAGTTGTGAGATCAATCTTTTTTCTGGCTTGATGGTAGGCTACTCAGGACAATACATAATTACATGCTCTATGGTCTCTTGACTATTGCAATATTCACACATTCCATCAACATGCGTTTTCATGGTAAACAATGTTCTATTTAATCCTGTATGTCCTAGCCTCATTCTGGACACCACACCTTCTTGCTTACTTCTGCATGTATTCCTGCTCCTCCCCACCTTTCCTTGAATACTATGCAGGTGTCTCCCAGACTGTTCATTATCCCATACAAATTGCCATTTTTCATTTATTTTAACTTTAATTTTACTTTTGACTTTAGCTTTGCTGTATTTAATATTCATCTCTATATCAGACTTCCCTGCTGCTTTCTTCGCACATTTATCTGCTAATTCATTACCTCCTACACTTATATGAGCTGGTACCCATATAAATGTAGTACTAATACCAGACTTAAGCAGATTGTTGGCTAATTGCATTATTTCATATACTATGTCTAGACTCAAAGTGAAAACGTTTAAGGCTTATTAAAGCTGAGCTAGTCTGACGCAATCACAGCTTGCTTCTATTGCTCTCTACCACAATCCATATTCCTATCATTTCTGCTGTGTATACAGCTAAATCATCATTGATTCTCGTTCCAGATTCAATGTTTAATTGAGGGATAACATAAGCAACTCCCATTTTCTTATCAGTCTGCTTAGATGCATCAGTATATAAAATGACTGTTTCTTTATATTTGCTCGCAATGTAACTAACTCGACCCTGTAATCATCCACTTCAACCAGGGGGTCAGGATTTGAAGGGTTAGCTTCAGCCACTTAGTAGAGGTGGGTCGGTCGCGAACGAACTAGTTCCTTCGAACGGGTCTTTAAAATGAACGACCTGAACTAGTTCGCCTTTCCAGTTCTTGTTCGTTCTTTCGTTCGTCGCTGAATCACACTGACCTAGTGCTGCTGTGAATGCCTCTGGCCCAGCTTCCTAAGGCGAGAGCCAAACCAATCGTATGCTGTTGTCTGTATTGTTTCTAAAACGTTCTCATCGAATTAGCCAATGAGGGGCATGAAAGCATAGCAACCGTTTCCATGAAAAAAAACGAATGGGCTAGTGAGACTAGTGGGAGAGCATACGATAAAAAATAACGATAATGTACATTAACAATTCCATTTTGCATTTCAATATTGGCATTTACATTTAAATATCTGTCTAATGGTAAATGCATGCTGTCTTTGTATTTTCTGTGTCATGTCAGGTTAATAAATGTATCTTCAATCTGTCTCGTTCGTTCGTTCTCACGCCAAGACCTGTTTCACTTCGGTCTGTCGTTCTCGTTAAGTCAGTCACTCGTTCTTGGCAGAGTGAAGCAGAAGAAGCAGAGTGATTATGGCTCTGTAGCCTGGGCAAAATGGGGACTTGAAACCTTTTCATCAATATAATCTTTCTGCCAAGCCTTTAAACATGTTTGTCGGCATAGCCTACTGGGTCTTTGTTCCTTTATGAATGAACACATTTTTAAAAAAGAAATTAGCTGATCTAGCCGTAGTCTACTTCAATATGTCAATTTAATGTCAAGATGAATGAACACATTAGCTACTGCTGTTTTGTCTAAAAGTACACATAATCATTTAGTTGCAGCTATATTTGCCGCTACAATTACAGTGTTGTGTTGACCGTTTTCACAAACGAGGAGCTGAGAACCTGCATTCCATGATTCACCGCTGAACTACGTTGTAGGCTACCGGAAATGCGACTGAACGAAAGAACGAACGATTCAGAACGAATCATCTTGGCGAACTGAACGACGCGAACTGTGTCATGAGAACGAACGACAAAATCCACCTCTACCCATAGACAGTAAAAGAAATGGACGAACAGACTCCGTCGTTTTCAATGGGAGGGCACTGAGTCAAATAGAAAGATTTTTCAGTTGGTCCCCCCAGTACTGCGCAGACTCATACTTAACTTTGTGACGTTAGCCATATAACTGAATCTTGTAACTCATATGATAGATACACAGAAATTCTTCTCACACTTCCTTCGCCTTCAAAGTCATCAAAGTTAAACATTTATTTATGTATTATTATTAATATCATCCTCACCAAGTCGTGTTAATGTTGAAGCTACCATACATGATCATCTTCAAAAACAGTCATGAATGCTAAAACAAAACAAAAAAGTTATAGCCTTGAAGCTAATCTTCTTTCCACTTTTCCGACCTACGGTCAATCCATCGAAAACCTCTGAAATGATTAGTGCCGTTTATTTTTAAATTAGGTTTACTTTTTTATTATTATTAGGTTGCCTCTGTGTAAAGCTTTACCTTAACATACGGTCGTGTATGCTAGGTTTTGCTTATGAGTTACCGTCATAGACAGTAAGGTGGACTGAGCTTCTTATCCAAACAATACGGTTATCTCCCTACAGCGCGAAAGAGAGATTACGTCAAAGCTAGCTTCCATCCAACCGAACAAGCTAACCATTCTTCTTACGGGTAACCAACGTTACGGACGAGGTAGTGGAGTCTGTTTTGCCTTTGTAGTGTTTATGTGGATTACACAGAAGCTACAATATTGGCACAGGATATATGTTATATGAAGTTATGGTATTTCAAAAAAATCCTACAATGAATGGACTTCTATGGGAGTTAGCAGAGAGGTGGTCCCTCCAGCCTACGTCGATTCTTCTACTTCCGGGAATTCGCCTGCCCCCTTGCCTCTACCACTTAGCATGGCATTTGGCCGCCGACATTTTTGAAAACATGGCGTTACATGGTTGCAACTTCCGGCACCAGTTTTTACATGGTGATTGGTAGATGAAAGCTCATGCACGAGTTTAGTGTTGGGCACGAGCGTCCTCGCGCGTCCATGTTGGTTTGCATTTCTGGAAGACGACAAATAAAACAACTAACTACTTGGATTAAGCTACTGATACTTGACTTAATGCCTACATGGTTTAGGCTGTATTACCGGACTTTGTGGTAAATAAAAGAAAAATGTTAATGTTGTCATATTAGGCTATTATTTGCCGTATATGCGGGGTGCCAAGTAATTACCTTAAAGTAACTGACTATGACCATACACTTTGGCAGATGCATAGCAATGACCTATATCCAGTTATTAGCCTAGTCATTGCGTTGTGTATGAAGACTATTTTAAAACGCACAGGCTGTAGTTCTGTAGAACGCAACGTCTGGATCATATAACCTGTCTCCCCAAGTGATTTAAAACGAAGCTTTCTTGCAACATTGACATGATTAGGCTATGCATTTGATTTAAATGTTCAGGCTGCCAGTCGAGGCAAAAGCCAAATGTCCAACAACAGTTGCAGACTCTATGCCTGCTCGAACCACAATACCCGAGGGATGTGCGCTTCTATCGGAAGTTTAACTTGCGTTGGCTTCATTTCGTCTGCCTGCAAATGTAGCCTAGGCTTAACAAGCTGCAAATTCACACTGTGTGCAGCAAAAATCCCAGCTATCCACACGTTTCTTACATACCATGTCTACTTAATTAATAGTCATTTTCGTTGGATAGCCTATTGCGTAATAGGCCTACAACCTGTCCAAATAGTATTTAGGGATCATTATTTGTGAAGCCTAAAGTGACACAATATTGATTCGCATCGTTTATTATCACATATGAACATCACATTAAATAACCTAGGACTTCAGAGACAGGGCAAACTTTACCACCATTCCCAAAATGTTATCCCAACCAATTAAATGAATTTGCGCTTATAACGAGGTGAAGCGCGTTCCCGAACAACTTCTTTTCCTCTGAGGGAATGTCCAATCTTCATCAACGACATACCGTTGTACCTTACGTTGTCTCCGTCTGTAACGTGGAATCTAATAGGCTAATTCGAGCTGGTGCCGGAAACGAACACCCATGAAACGCCATTTTCGTAAAGACGGCTGCGGTCAATTTCATGTTTTTTTGGCTGAAGTAGCTAGCCTAGCATGGGCCATTGAAATGAATGGGGGCGGGACTTAGTCACTCTCTCCAGTTATATATAATACCTCCATGACTTCAACATCCTTCTTTTCCTCTAATAAGCCCAAGTCTACTGGAACCTCTGACATCAGCCAAGGAAGAAACAACACCTCTTGTTCCGGTTAATTCGTGACGTTGCGCGCAAGAGTGATAGTAAACTGAAATCTTCACTACCGCCATCGTCAGGCTTGGAAGTTGTTCTTATCAGCCAAGCTAACCATTTTGAGCCGAGTTCATTTTATGGAAACCCTGGGGTCCAGTTTACATTTATTTTAGACCTTCATTTAATTGCAGTAGGCCTATGAAAATGCACTGTAGCCTACTGTTATCACTAGGCTTCTTATTACAGTGCATGAAAAATGTTCTATTATCCAAATTGTATTTTTCATTTTTGTAAACTTTATAGGCCTACTTTTTTTTAATTTTATTTTTAGTCTTTTATGGGGCAGCCGTGGCCTACTGGTTAGCGCTTCGGACTAGAACCCCGACCAGTAGGTTGCCTACGGCTGAAGTGCCCTTGAGCAAGGCACCTAATCCCTCACTGCTCCCTGAGCGCCGCTGTTGTTGCAGGCAGCTCACTGCGCCGGGTGTGCTTCACCTTACTGTGTGCTGAGTGTGTTTCACTAAATGGGATAAATGCAGAGACCAAATTTCCCCCACGGGATCAAAAGAATTTATATACATATACTTATACTTATACTATACTTTTGAGATAGGCTATTAACTATAAACTGATGTGCACCTGTATCAATTGCCAGCTGCTCAACTAGGCCCCCCTCAAAGAGTTAATTAAACTGATTGCATTGCTGTATCAATTGCTTTCTGCTCATCTATGCCAATTATCTCTGTGTCTCTCCATTCTACAAGGATAAGGCACATTCTATCCAACTTTCTATCCATCCATCTTCTTCAAACCATTCACTCATCCACCCATTAATCTTGAATTTCCCCTGCATGGGATCAATAAAGTATCTAGCTATCTATCTATCTATCTATCTATCTATCTATCTATCTATCTATCTATCTATCTATCAACATCCATTAAATAATATGCCTATCAACATCCATTAAACTTTCTGTCTACATCCATTACACTATCTACATTCAACTTTTTTTCAACTATGTTTTAGCCATAGCCTACAATCTGGCTCTCTACAATCAGATCCTGTTCAACTGTTTCCTCTGCTCACAACTTTTTAAAAATAAAAGTCTTCACTACAATAATTCACAATTTTAACTATTTAAACTATCCAACTATTTAAATGTTCAGCCATTCCAACTGTAGTTGTCATCAGGGGTTTTATCATTTACTTGATTACTTTACTTATGATTTTTGAGTAGCCTATAGGGCCTATCTGTGGTTTACTTGAGTAGCCTATTAATATTTTTAGAAACTTGTGACTTTTACTCCACTATGTTTGAAAGACAAATACTGTACTTTTTACTCCACTACATTTGAAATATGAGCATGAAGTAGGCCTACTCTTTACTTTTAACCACATATGATTCTTTAAATGCAATAATGCGATAGACCATCAAGTTAGTTTTTTTCAGTAGTTTAATTTGAAAGTGGCTGAATTGGCTGTGATAATGATGGTGACAACAGATTCTTCATCAGAACATCCTTCATGTAGCCTGGGAGAACCCAGGCGAACCTGTTCGCAATTGAGTTTTGAGAAGTCATCTGGTTTTAACCAGGCTGTCATCCATAATTGTGAAATTGAAATTAAATTAAACAATCACTTGACACTCACCACATAGCTCTTTAGCTTACAATACATCATTAAACAATAAATAATCTGAGTTATCTGGTTTTATATTCGGTAGTGAAAATGTTTTAGATTTGTGAACAGAGAATGAATCATTATTTAAAATTATATTATTGCATATGTGCAGGCGCGTAGCAAGCGTGGGGGATGTGGGTGTTATAACGTACACACTTTTGCTGGAACACGATTCTATCCCCCACACTTTTTGTCAGATTAAAATTAAAGTAAAATATGGAAATAAACGCTCCCGTAAAGAGTTGGAACCGTATCTACTATAACGCACACACAGAGAGACACAAATAGGTCTGCTGATTTGATTGAACGGTCATCCAGCCAATCACATCAAGTTAGCCAGTGAAGAACCAGAGCCGCTCTGATCAAATTCAAAGTGTTCGTCTTTCAAGGCTGTGCTGCTGCTTTGGGTCTGCATTATAACCTCTGCAGTGGTCAGATTTCAGGTAGAATTGAAATGATAATTGTTACCGCATTATGCTAGTTTAGTAAACCAAAATCCACTGTCTGACTGACCGTTTTTGTCACAATGTAGAAATGCAGGGAGTCGAAGTGAAAGCGGGGGTGCGCGCACCAAGGCACTTGCTGTTTCTGCAGAAAGACCTTTGGCTACTGTTCTCAGAACATTATGCTTTCTCTGTCTATGATCTGCAGCTTTTCTCAAACTATGGGCCTCCTCAACAATTAACCTACATGGTCCACGTAGCCCGGTGCTTAACGTCTGATCATTTACAGCAAGATTGTATGGAACCGCGGACTGAAAAAAAATAAACTAGGCTAAGTTTCCCCAATCAGAAATACTTATTAATTTGGTGTCATCAACTATATAGACATAGCCCATTCAGCACACATACGTCTCCAAGACGCTTGGAAAAGATCTGAACAGCTTAATTACATCGCCATTTAGAACGTCTTATTTGACCTGATCTTTACAAACGTAGGCGGCATTCACTGTCAATGTGTGTAGTGCTACATCTACTGGAGATCGCATTCCATTTAGAACATCTTATTTTGATCTTACACGGCGGCGTCAAGACACATTTGAGTTCTACATCTGAGAAGTAATATTTCCAGCATGAACTCAAATAGAACGCTTATGAGCGCTCATGCAATGTGCCCCACTAACACAGAATGTGTGCGTCCCTGCAGCAAGTGAAACTGGAGGTAACGTGGGCTAGAAGCAACAATAGTTTAAACCAGTGTTTTTCAACCACTGTGCCGGGGCACACTAGTGTGCCGTGAGAGATCATCAGGTGTGCCGCAGAAAATCACCCAAATGTCACTCACTGGTCCAGAAAAGCAACTGTTGCATCAAAGAATTTATAACCACATGCTCTCATTAATTGTATGATTGCACTATTTGTGGTATGCAGGCATTGAACAACGGGGGCCCCAAATTCCAGTATTCACAGAATCATCACATATCCAGTTCATAACAACAATTAAATTAGATAGCCTAGTAGTCACCTAAAAATGAAACAGAGGGCGTTTGTTTTATTGAGCAGGTCTTGCATAGAAGCCATAATAAGGCCATATCTGTGTATTATTTGAAATTTTAGGCTATAGTATGGTTATTTTTTCTTCACACAGGATGTTAGTGTGCCGTGGGACATTTTACGTGTTAAAAGTGTGCCGTGGCACAAAAAAGGTTGTAAAACACTGGTTTAAACAACAACGTGGCTTCCTGTAACTATCAATGGAAAACCCATAGAAACTGCTAATCATAATCTTTAAATTGACATTAATTAAGCTGGCTATATGCAACACAATTTATTTATATTCCCTTTGCATATGTTTGGGTAGACTTCAAACGGTTTTGAATTTGAGCTTACAGTTCTGCCACTATTCTGTGTCCTTTACATTTATTTAATAGGTATTAGTGATACCACGAAATTAGGCTGTTTTCTGTTAGGCAATTTATTGTAGCCTGCTAACCCATATGCACAAAAAATTATTTCTGAAATAATTTCTTGATTTATAACATGAGATATGTCTCCATGTAGGGTAGTGTCAAATAGTGAAGTGATAGCAGGTAGATCATGTAGGCCTACATGTCACATGAGCCACGCATAGGCGCTGCTTCTTCTGTCCCTCCCAAACTGCATTAAAATGGTGTGTTAAGCAATCAGAATCTCAATTTTTTTCGGGGGAGAAACTCCCGGACACCAATATAGTCCGCACCCCTCTCAGAAAATACTTACAACGTCCCTGTCCCACAACCCCCACACTTTTAAAAAGCTTGATACGCCTCTGCATATGTGAACAGTTGCAAAGTTATAAAAATAGGTTAAATGTTTTTGTTGGATTTAAGGAACTAAAGGTCTGTTCAAGTCCTATTAAAGACCAAATAAACATTACATTAAAAAGGAAAAATACTTGTACTTCTGTACTTTAACTTAAAGGAAAAATCCGGCCATTTTAAACCCCAAAATCGTTTCCCTTAGGGTCACCCCGTGTTGGGGGAAGCAAAAAACCTGACAAAAATGAATTCGACCAAGCCAGAGATCAGCCTTGGCTGCCCTGGCTGCTATATCAACAGTAAAAGCTAGTCTCTCAACTCTACACATAATAACCTGCTGCATCAGATTATTATGTTGTTTTGCTTTATTGGGAACCAAAATTGAACCACTGACACTTAGACAATAAAGCATTCTGCCACCACAGACATATACACCTATTTTTAAGTTGGACAGGCACGCATGCATAGACAGAAAGAAAAGCATCAATGTTTAATGTTTATAAATTAATTGTTTTGCTTCAATCCTCATCATTTGATAAGACGATAGTGACGGTGAGGGCCACCATCAGAATGAACATGGCAACAGACAGTATCACAGTAATGACCACCATGGCTCCACTCCGGGCTGGAAGTCCGGTGTCTATTCCACTATAATGCTGTCCTGTAAATAAGATACCACATGGTTATCAAATAGTGCCAACTATTTGTGTTTAATGTTGCTGAGACTACCACACTATTAGAGTGTAATAGCCTACAGTGAGCCTAGGCCTACAATAACACAAATGATGGGAGTAAAACTGCATTAAATTACCTGCTTTTGTAGTAGCTAACACAGTATTGCTCTTGTTTGATCCAATCTGGAACTGAAATCTGGCAAAGAAGCAACATGGTACATCAACTTTTACCCATGTAATTAAAACATGAAATACAATTGGAATATTCCAGAGAAAATTGTACCTATATGTAGTTCCACTAGCCAGATCTGACACTTTGTATCCAATCCTCCTTGTGACCAAGGAGTTTCCCTCTGTCCCAGTTGTTTTCTCACATGGGGGTACAGTGAATATGTTTTTCAGGGTCCCTGTGGGATAATAAAAATACACTGCATATATTAAGCATAATACAGTACATTAATATTAATTTTACTTAATGCACATTGTACAGTAACTAAGCAATGCGCAATTTAGGCTACCTTTCAGGTTTTTTAAAGGGGATGTTTGTACTTACAGGTGTCCACGGTGTTGTTGATTGTGTATTGCAGGCTCACATTCTGACCTTGGAAACTGCATGGCGGCAGACGCAGCAGCACAGAGTCGCTCAGTATTCCTGATACAACCCCATGCTTTTCATTCAGGACATCTGTATCGAAATCTACATTTGGAAATGTAAATATTTTGAAGAGTATTCTAAAGTCAGATGAAAAGGGTTATGCCATTTTTGTGATAAGCTACAGATATGTGATAACAATATTAACTTGTGGATTGTTGTTAAAGCCTTAAGACTTTTTGAATTCATTTTAACAATTGAAATCAACACTTAAAGATATAACATGACAAAAAAACATGAAGGTATAATCCCTTTCATTACACTTTATCCAATTAAAAAACTCACAAACCTGCATTGGCGTGCATTAAAAGTGTTCCCACGAAGAGGAGTATGGTCAGCATAGTTGCCCAAGGTGAGCCAAACTGAGTATGTTGTTGGAAGATAACGGTGTAAAATGATATTGGAGCACAAATGGAACTGGAACAGCAGGAAGAGAGTCCTAGACACAGTGCACTGACACCGTCTATAGAGGTACACACTAAAACAGGTTTGGCAAGGTGCTGTGAGTTTTCATTTTTTTACACACCCGCCTTTGTCCACTGTTTGTTCAGTTAAACTGAATTTAGGAGACTTGGCTGGTTGAGATTGTTCCCTGTCAGTAAAGTTTTTGAGAGAGTTCTATTCCTGATGCGTTACTTGCACTGCCATTATCTTCTTGTCTTGGTCATGGTTATCGGATTTGGCAGACGCTGTCCAAAGCGACATACAAACACAAAACAAAATAACAGCCTACTTAAATTTAACAGGGAACAATTTAAAATGTTGGTCAGAATACATTAAGGAGATTAGCAATAATAAACAACAATATGAATTCAATCAATAGCCTAATGAAATAAACAATGAAAATGAAGAAAAATAGCAATAATAAACAATAATGGCCATTCAATCAATAATATAATAACAATAACAATATCATGGTAAGACTACATTAAGGAGAATATCAGTAATAAAAAACAATGTCAAATTAATCAACAGCCCAATGAAAATAAACAATACTATAATATACAAATAACGCATAAGAAGCGTTTAATAAACTAAGTGCATGTTGAATAGGTATGCCTTTAGACCCCTCTTGAAAAACCCAAAACTATCACAGGAACGGAGAGCACTGGGCAACTCATTCTCAACTCATGAAGTAAAGAGTCTTGAATTTGACTTAGCGTTTATGACTGGTCGACACAACAGACACTCATCAGAAGACCGCAGTGGGTGGTTGGGGATGTAGGCTACATCTTGATCATTGAATTAAAATAACAGGGAGCAGATCTAGTCAGTGTTCTATAGGCCAAAGTGAGAGATTTATAGAGACTATAGGGAGCCAGTGGAGAGTATAGGAGAGGAGTTACATGTGTCCTCTTTGGCTGATTGAAGACCAGGCGTGCTGCAGCATTCTAAATAAGCTGTAACGATCTTACTACACAAGCAGATAGGCCAGCTAATAGTTAATTACAATAGTCCAGCTTGGAGATGACCATGGCCTGAACAAGAAGTTGTGTTGTTGTGATGTGATTTTGCAATTGAGGCTACATGCTCAGAGAAGTTAGATCGGTCATCAATCTAGTTGGGGTCAGTGAAGATGAGTCAGGCTGGATGTTAATCTGTTAAATACACTTATCTCAAAGATAACAACAACAAATTAGAATTTTATTTAGTTTAAATAAAGAATGACAGTAGAGGTAAGCATTTTCACTCATTTCATGCAACATCAATGGCGTAGTAGCCTATACAGCATTTCTTTACAAACAATGAAAAGAGGACAGTTTATTGAATGGAAATTCCATATATGTCCGTTGCAAATGTACTAACATTCACTCAATGGTAACCTCTTTTGAGGCCCAATTTACTATCAACATTTTCTCTCTGGATTTAAAACCACAAGCAAAAAATAAAATAAATATATAAAAAAACATTTATTTTTCTGGAGATTTTTTATTGGTGGCACATTGCTCTACCATTGCTCATTTTCTCCAGTTTTAAAAGTCCTGCCATCTATATCTTGTTTTCCTTCATCTGATGTAAATATATTAAATCCTATATCTGTTGCTCTCATAACAATTCACCTGGAGTGGCTAACATGCTAACAGTGGAGAGAGGACAGTAGAGGAATAATTGTAATTGCAGACATTGGACAGACATGTTGTGTGTGTGGCTATGGAGCAGTTTCATTATACTGGAAACATGATAAGCAAACCTCAAATATGTGTCAAATATTCTGCTGAAATCAGGCATTACAATATAGTCATTTAAATGAATTACATCTTGTGCTACATGTGGATTTTCTTATGAGAGCACATTTTAATTTCAGGAAATGTTATGTCTACTTCTTAGATATAGCACATTCCTCCACATGTTAGTATGTCCACATCTATTTGGCATAAATATATACACAAATATGTGTCTGCAATGTATGGGGTCTATTTACCCCTGACAAACAAGCACAGGAGCAGGAACATAAACAAACAGCAAAAAATATCATGTAAACACACTGGTGTCAACGGACCTCCAAGGCAGCTATATATTTACATTTCTTTCCAAAGGGGTTGCTCATTCTTCTGTCCTCTTCTCGGTTGGCAAGACACCAAATGTCCTTGAGGAATTGGTTCTATTAAATGACATATGCTGATGTTGAACTCAAACTTGTTTACGTGGCACATTGTTTTACCACAAAATATAGGCCTACTGCGGAGAAGAGGAAACAGGAGACTTTCCAATGAGTGGAGAGCCGAGGGTGGTCCCTGCAAACCCCATTGTCAAAATCCATTTGACTTCAGTGAACAAAGGTCTTCATGATTGAGATTTAAAATGCATCGCCAAAATCCATTTGACTGCAGTGAAACAACGCAAAGGCCTCCATGTACGATGACAGGACCTGATCCACAAGTTCCAAAAGGTCCAGCTGGCTTGATCTTTTAGTGATGATAAGATGCATGACTCCACGAACGATACCAGGGCCTGAAAAGACAGCAAACACAGTGTCATAGGTGGCTGTATGGAGTCGCAACATGGCTTGATGTAGCTTGATGTAAATGTAAAATGGTATTGTGACTGCTAACGTTAAACGAAAGCCGATTGGGTGTGCATACCCTGCAGAGCTGAAGGACTGATTGACCCCCTGAGAGGTCAGAGGGTTGGACGCAGATGAGAGGCCGCTCGGAGACGACCCACGGCCCGGGCTGCCAGGAGACGAGCTTGAGGAAACTGAAATGATGAAATAAACAAACAAGTTAGTTTTCCAGAAAAGAGGGGAAAATATAACAAAAAATGATTCTGACATCAAAAATGCAGGTCCAGACACTCTGTTGGTTTGAAAATGAAAAGGCCTTTACTTTAATTGACTAGAAGCATTAAAAACCATCACCTGTATAAACAAAGGTCCCGGAAGACGAAATTCAGTTCCAAAACACTATATATTCCCCTTCATGAATTACATTCCATAATACAAATACTAGAGCAACACTCAGCAAACAGCACGCCTCAGTGAACAGGAACAACAGAAGGACATGAACATGAACGCACATATCAGCTCCACTGCATGAGACCAGAGTCTCTCTCAACTCTCTCCCTTCATCAGGCTGTTTGCCATCACATGTGTCCTGCTCCATGATAAACAGTTCTATGTTTTGGTGCAAAATGCATAAATTGCAATGATGGACAAGACTCACCTCCCCCTGTTGCTAGAGGACTGTAAGGCCGGGAAGTGGTGGGCTGAAATAGGAACAAGATGAAGAGGTTGGTGTCATGGTGGAAAAGCCCAACTTCAGAAAGTAAACGTCTTACCACATACAGTAGCCTATCTGTGCCAACCGTTCACTTAAACCAGCTGATTCTAATTAGCACAACTATTCAGCCAGGTGGAGCAGCTAATTGGTGAGATCACCTGTGTTAAGTGTAGAACATGGTTGGACTTGTACTCTTTGAAGCTGGACGCAGCTGCAGCTGTAGTACTGACTGACATTGAAGGTTCAGAGAGACTCACCACTCTAGAGTTGAAGTTGTGTGGTTTTATGGGTGAGGTGGACACTGGGAGGTAAATTCTCTTCTCTTTCTGCCGGCGGTTGCAGAACCAGACACGCACCACCTCCTTCTCCATGGACAGCTGCTCGGAGATCAGTGAAATCTCCTCAGAGTTAGGCTTAGGGTTCTGCAAGGTCAGCGGCACGTTAGCTTGGTAATATTTACATGGTCAGACAGTGACAACCTCTTAAACAGAAAACAAAGAAATCCCTTGAGTAAAAAGAAAGAAAGAAAACAGCGGTAGTCCTGCAGTAAGTGTCTAAAGTCCTTATGTAACACTGGCCATAATAAATAAAGGCTTTTTAAAGCCTACTTGCTACAGGAAGTGCCTACGCATGTTTTGAATTTGTTTTTTTTATTCAAATGATGTTTAGAGGCCCAATCTAGTGATCACACACAAAACAAAACAAAACAAACAAACAAAAAAGAATCAGTAGATTTCACCTACATCTAAAAAGCGCTTCTCCAGGGTGAGTTTGATGTTGGTCTCGATACTCGTCCTCTTTTTCCTCTTCCTCCCGTAGCCCTCCATGAGCTGGGGCAGCGTGGTGGGGTTGGGGATGGAGTCGGAGGGGGAGTTCTCTGAGCAAAGACAACACAGTTGAGGGAGTTTCATGCAGACACAGAGGGGACTGTCAATCAGTCTATTTCTACGTCATTGATAGGTGAAGATGATTTTTTTTCTGCAGTAAAACATGCCATTAAACAAACGCTTTATGACATTAGGGGAAAAAAGCACAAATAGGGCAAAAATAGTGACTGCTCTTCAATCTCTCTTGATCTGCCAGCATTTACTGTAGAATGCCTTGAAGAAAAATAAAGATTTGCCACTGAGGGGCTTTATCTGAGGTACACATTCAGACTCACCTGCATCACTCAGCCACTTCTCCAGCAGCGGCTTCAGCTTGCACATGTTTTTGAAGCTCAGGTTGAGCGCCTCGAAGCGTGAGATGGTGGTCTGGCTGAAGTCATTCCCATACAGTTTCCCCATGGCCAGCCCCACGTCACCCTACAGGTGGAGAGAGAGAGAAACCCCACGAGTCAGCCCCAACACACAAAACTACAGACATTCCCCACGCGTCAGCCCCAACACACAAAACTACAGACATTCCCCACGCGTCAGCCCCAACACACAAAACTACAGACATTCCCCACGAGTCAGCCCCAACACACAAAACTACAGACATTCCCCACGAGTCAGCCCCAACACACAAAGCTACAGACATTCCCCACGAGTCAGCCCTTAGACACAAAACTACTGACATTCACATTTACAGCATGCATCTAATTTCATCATAAATAACGGTCTAATAACAACAGCGTCCCCATACATTCTGAGAAGAGTCCAGATGAAACACTCGAGTGCAATGCAAATGCTCATACTGAATCATGATGAGGTCATAAAGGTCAGGGTATCACAGGGTGATTTAAAGCGTATGTAAAGTAGGCTTCCTCCTGTGCTTTACATATTTCACTCCAGTAGAATACGGCGGAATTTCAGTATCTGTGATTTAAATGCATATTTGAAAGACCTCAAATGAGTTGTGATGAGATGAAAGAAAACCGACTATACCTGTTTCGGTTTAATCAAAATTGCCTATTTATGTTGTTTCAGCTAGTTTTAAATGAGAAGGGATTGATCCGTACTACATTATTTAGCACTAAGCATCAAGATGACCAAGAACCATGACCAATGGTAATCTGAAAAGTTGTGGGTTCAATACCCAACTTCCACCGTGGTGCCCTTGAGCAAGGCACTTAACCCTGAGTTGCTCTGGCCACTGTAATATAATTGACATATTATATTATGTGGGTAAAAGCGTCTGCTAAATGAATAAATGTAAATGTAATCTGTGTAATCTGTCCAAAGGTGTTTGTCTTTAGGTGACCAATAGCCCCTGGTGCCTGCTGACCTGCGTGAAGCCCAGTTTGATCCTCCTCTGCTTGAAGGACTTGGCAAACTGCTCCAGCTCCTCGAGGTCATTGGGTTCATCCTGCGGCGAAGGGCCCACGTGCGTGTGCTTGGGGACCTGCAGGTGAGACATCTCAAGGTGGCCATCTACTGCCGGCCCCGCCAGGCCTGCACGACTCATGCCCTGAGGGAGGCAGCAGAACATTACCATTACTTGGCTCAAGGCAACATCTCAGATGTAAATTAAGATTCTGCATGAACATTTGACTGCTTTGCAGTTACAACTGTTCTCTGACACACAATTTGATTAAGAAATCCATCTCACAGAAAGAAAATGTTGGTTTGATGCTCCTACACTTGTTTTTGTCCCCATGCAATTTAACACTAATGTTATGCAGTCATTGAGACCATTCTTCTATTTTGTTGCTGTTTTGTGTTACTTTAACACGCTAAAGCATACGATCAAAGGGTGAACAAAACAAAAGGATGTGTTCAATGACTGTAAAATAGTGTGATTATAATGTTGAAGGTTTCATTTAATTACTGAAGTGGCTGTTTTGAATGGCAGTTAATGAAAATTCCCAAACTGTACAGTGTCCTTCCGGAATGACTTGCAAAAAACCACCTCCGTCAAAAATGAGATAACGATGGTGAGTAAATGCTCTCCACACATAGTACAAATTCGTCTAGTAAAAAATAGTACAATCTTCAAATTGATGCATGCGTTCATTTTTTGAACGTTTTTTTCTGTGTTAGAGAGAGTGTGATCACATGAGGGAACATTGCAGGTCTACATTGACTACGTATGTGTGCATGTGTGTCAAAGTTATACATTCAGGTCCAAAGGGACTTCCAAAGAGCAGAGCGTGTGGGTGTTGTGGTGCACCTGTACCTGAGGAGTGAGTGGGTGTTGTGGTGCACCTGTACCTGAGGAGTGAGTGGGTGTTGTGGTGCACCTGTACCTGAGGCGTGAGTGGGTGTTGTGGTGCACCTGTACCTGAGGAGTGAGTGGGTGTTGTGGTGCACCTGTACCTGAGGAGTGAGTGGGTGTTGTGGTGCACCTGTACCTGAGGAGTGAGTGCGAGGCCAGGCTGGTGGGGCAGCAGGCCTGCCTGGGACTGGGACGGTAAGGACAGCAGGTTGGGCTGCAGCAGTGCTGCGGGGACAATCACAGCTTTAGCACACACACAGTAAACAACAGATCTGCTGACAAAAGGCTTTGGGATTCCAACAAAACCCCGCTAGTGTAGACATAGCCCAAGTCAAGTCATCTTGTTGCTGTGACTAGTGACTGTGAGTTAAGGTATGCGTAGTGTAATGTAAACACACTGGCATCACTAAACTCAGTCTAAGCAGCAAGATGCATTTTCGAGAGTGTTCTGTCATCAAAAAATGATGAAGACAGTGTCAGGAATTCTACGGAATAGCCTCATCCCCACAAAGTGTGACATGTCTTTCTGCGCATAGCTGTTCACTGACCCTGATGTGAAGACTGAGGCTGAGAGAGGAGGAAGGAAGGGGGCGAGGAGAGATGAGAGCCCTGCATCAAAACCAGCTGTGGAAGACTATGTAGAGAGTGGACGTCCTGCAGAGGGACAGACAACAACTTAACAACTCACAAAGCCAAGATTATTTATATTCATAACATAACATTAATAATTCATATTTTTATTTTGTCAGGGGATTGTATGTGTTGGATTGCTAAGAGTAGTAGTTCCTTACTCCAGCAAGTGACCCCCCAGGCAGGTAGGAGCCTTGCGTCAGGTGGCATGTCTTGTGTGATACAGCTGAATGAGGAGAATCATTCAGGTCCTCTGTTTTGATCTGGACACGGGAAGATGACTCAGGTTAATAAGATGATGAGATTGATGTAAGATAATATGAGCCGCTGACAAACAAACAGATAGGCATGCACTGAAAGAATAGTCTATAGCAGTGGCATACCCCAACACTCCCGTTTTCCCCGGGTTTCTCCCGTATTTCAAGGTCATCTCCCAGCACCCTCCCGTTTTGTTATTTCTCCCGGAAAACTCCCGTAATTTGCATGGCCATCAAACTTCATTTTAAAATCATTGATCCATTCAGGTTGCCAGATTGTGTATGAAATACACCCTACACATACACGATCACTTAGTTTCAATTTCAACCGTTTTGTTATAGGCTAAAACCTGGCAACCAGTGTTGGGGAAGTTACTTTTTAAAAAGTAGTGTTTGCTCGTTCCTTGTTACTTCTCAAAAAAGTAACCTGTTACTTCACTTACCCTCTATGGAAAGTAACTTTTTATGTTACTCGTTACTTTTACGTTACTTTTATGTTGCTCAACTTTGGGCAAAACCCAATATCTGTTCCTAAATGTGTAGGCCTACATAAAGTTCTACCATGGAGGACATAACAGGTATCTCTTTTGTGCTATTTATTATAAAACAAATTCCACAAACAGAGCACTTGACAAGAAAACATTGGGCTTATAGGCTTCAACACCACAACTAAAGCCCTATGAAACAATATCAAATAGCATAGCCTCGATTCATCTTGGGCATATAGGTGAACACAAAATATATGAGGGCTTATTTTATAGCCTTATACTCTTTCATTAAACAGGCGCTCCTCCGAAATTTTTTTTAAGAATGGAATGAAGTTGAAAAGAGCTTTAAATTACATAAAGTATATGATGTTATCAACCAGCAAAACCAAAATTAGACAATATAAGATTTGGAGTGCAGCGACAAATGGGAAAACTTTTGACAGCTGTAACCATATAGACTGTACAGCAGTTGTAACCATAGACTGTACATATAGAGCAGTATATGGTTGTAAAGCTATGACACTCAGATTTTTGGCGAATACCTATTTTAACTAGATGTACCGCATAGCGGTACAAAATATAACCGCCGCTCAGTCCTGTACATCCGTTCCGCGAAAATAAATCACACTTCAATTTGTCTCCGTATTTTACTCCATCCCCCACTCTTGAAACTTTTGTGTATGCTTGTTTGGCATGCCTGAGTGTGTGTGTGCGGCTGCACAGAAAGTAGCCTACTGGTGCTGAAAAGGTGAATAGATTGTAGAATTGCCAAAGAAGATGTAGCATTGTTATAAAACCTTTAAAATCTCTAAACAATCACAAGTAGGGCAGTTCATCACAGTTCATCCATTGCAACTGGATTGATGAAAGGTCACTTACACCTGTAGGCTACATTGTATTTGGGAAAAGCAAAAGGTATCAGCATAATGTTATTTATTTATTTATTTATTTACAAAAACATCTCTGTCAGTTCCATGCCGTTTTCAACAGCTATCAAAAACAAAGGTCATTTTTGGATGGATGGATTTTTTTGTGAATGTTTCTTCTTCTACATAAGATTTTAGTCATCTTTAGTTCATGTAATACTTTATTGTCAATGCACAAATTAAGTAACAGTAGTCTGAAACGTTATTGTTAATGCACAAATTAAGTAACAGTAGTCTGAAACGAAATGCTGTTTTACACCTAGTGGTGCAAATAACTGACATGTCCAAATGGGCATTGATGAAATGCGTCGCTAGACTGTTCATACACATTTTAACGGGCCAAAGTTGAAGAGCTGTTGTCCGTTATTGTTCGTGCAAATATAGGCTGATTCATGTTCCCTTGCATTGTGTAACTGAGGTCCATGGCTAGTCTGGCTTTCACCAGACCAAGCTCAATCTTTTAAGAAATCAAAAAATAAATAGCGGGCAGATCAGGCTGCGTTCACCAAGCCTAGTCCATAGGCACCCGATATTGTTCACGCTCTGGCTATTCTAAATGCAAAAATGCATCAGGGAGTTATGACAAAACTGTAACTAACTAGATCCTAATAGAAAGCTGTTAGCTTCCCTAAGCTATACAGGTAGGCTTATAAGGTAGGCCTATTTACAACATAAATTGTCAATAGGCTACGCTGGCGACACAAATAAAATCTCCTTTGGAAACCAATGGCTTACGCCTTACAGTATCAAGCGGACTTAAATTGCCATATCGTGGCGAAAAGTTGTAATAAAATTCACGCAGCTCCATGAGTCAAGGAAAGCGCGAATGAAGTAGCCACTTCTAAATGGGACCCACTACACCATAGACTATATATACAGTCTATGCACTACACAGCTTAAGGTGTGTTGCTAAAGCAGCCATAATGAAATTAAGGTGTCATTGTTTGGATACTTCACACACACGTGCTTTTTAATTTCACAGACTACAACTACCAAGCTGGAATCAAAGCACATCGATTCCCCTCTCACACCCTGCACGCACTTAAAACAAAATAAAAAGGCGTCTCAGTCTCACGCATGTATAGGCAAAACTGTATCAGACCGGTGTAACGTTGGTAAATCTTCCATTGCACAGAATGATTTTTGTAGCACGTGCAACAAATGACATTCGAAAGATACAATTACAGTGCTGCTATCAATTTGCTTGGTATAACCGCATTTATAGTTTTCTACAAATGCAATCAATCAAATTGGCCTCCATCACTCAACCAACGCTAACGGTAACATTACCTAGGTCCTTATTAAAAACCAAGCATGTCCGATAAACATCCTCAGATTTATTTCGGCTTCAAGAATAAATGGGAATTACATTTCATGTGAACATCATCCTATCCTTATTAGATGTTCTCTGCGGTAAACTATAGTCCTTGTAGTAGGAAGCGTCCATTGTTATTCCAACCCACGTTTAACTTTCAACAAAATTACGTCTCACTGCAACGATGCGCCATCTAGTGGACAAATGACTACTTATCGCCAATACTGGAAATGCAGCCATGATGATGATGATGAATATTTATTTTGGCTTTCTTTTAATCCTACTGAATTTGTAATTATGTATCGGCCGTTCTAATACCGATAGTATGTGGGTGCCTGTGTGTGTGTGCATGTGTATATGTGTGCATCGCCATCTACAGGCCAATGAGTGTACAGTCACTAAATTTACACATAATCTAATTTTTTTAAGACCCCCCCATGGATGAAATTCTACGAAACTTGGCATACCCCCAGAGAATGCCAGGTAAATCATACACATGGTATGTCTAGTGGGGCTACATACCCACCAAATGTCATGTGCCCCGGTGGTTCGGTGTCCCGGGTATCGTTGACCAAAAATTCAGGAAGTAGATGACGAAAAAAAAAACGAAAAAAAAAAAAAAAAAACTTTGAAAATCCCTATATGACCGCTTCGATGGCTTCGCTAGCGGCGGTCATAATAATGTAATAGCCCAAGAGAAGTTTGAAGAAAAAGAAACATGAAATTCATTTACGGACGTGGTACCACTCTTGACATGGAATGTCTCAAAGGTTTGTTCCATTTCTGAGGGATGCATTGGTGGGAAATCAATATCAGGTGGGCAGAGTGGTGTGATAGCCCTCAGGTGTGTGTGTGTGGACTGCTCGATCAGTTGGCAGCTAGACTCGTTAAACGAGATAGAAGCTTTGACAAACACACACACCTTCCCTGTCCCCCGGCAGCCCAGTATGCAAATGTTTCCCTAGGCCTGGGGCCCTTTCCTGTACGCTGGGATTATCCTCCCGCCTAGGAGCCCTTTTCAAAGTTACATACAAGTGCTGTAGTATGCTTCTGATGTGCAGATAGTGGAAAAACAGCTAAAAGTATTGTGTCCTTTTCATAAAGAAAGTGTTTTTTTTATAAAGATAAGTCAATAGCATTCACCAACCACTAGATCTATAAAAGGATAACCAGTATCTACTACACCTTTCTGGGAAGCAGTATCTTAGAATCTGGATGTAAATATGATAGCCCTCAGGCTAACTCGGTGAAGCTCAGAGGAAAACAGCTGAAGGAGAGCAGTTAAATATGGCTGGACTTACTTGTCTGGTGAAATCAATTCCATTTTGTTCAATGTCTGAAATGTAAAAAAAGAAGATAAAAAAGATGGAAAAAATGAATGTATTGGATATACAAATGCGTTTTCAATGGATAGAAGGATAATACTAATTGCCGAAGCATACAATGAAGTCATCAAAAATATATACACACATCAAAAAAGTTTAACAAATTATACAATGATGAAATATAAAACAGAGGAATTCAAGAGTCGGCCTAGCCAGGTAATCTTTCCTCATTTGGCATTCAAATGAAGGGCCAGTGAGTTTGCGGTGAGCACTGTGCTTGTTCATCCCACAATATGGAAATCCTTCTCCTCTGGAGCCCAACTTCCAGTATGGAAATGAGCTCTGCATGCAAATGAGCAGGTCTCCTTGGCAACCCTTGAAGGGCTGGGCATTTGAAGGCTTGTAGACCCCCTAGTCTTTCACCATTCAACATTATGACCTATATTTGTCATTACTTAATTTGTTTGACATGACGTTAATTTGTGTAACACTGTACATTTAAATATCTTAGACTAGTGTGTCAACCCTTACTTCATATCACCCAATAACCTAATATCTGAAGTTGAAGTTTTTGTTTCTTTTTGCTATTTAAAAAAGAACACAAAACTTTCTTAGGTGTGTTATGTTTCTGTGGATGACTTTCCAAGAAATGTTCAGTATGTCAACAAATGTAATAGAACAGTTTTGGGTACAACTGGCAAGTTTCAGTATAGCTGTTGGCTCAATACAAACACAGACAGGGACATCCTGTTAGACTGAGACGGTAGAAAGAAAAGAAAAAGAAGACAAAAACAATAACAGCCCCAAGTTCTCCGCTCCTCATACTTTTCTGCCCTTTCCCTGCCCTGGGGCCAGCTGTTGTAACGTCATGTCAGATCTATTCTTAAGATCTTTTCCAAGTTCATTGGAGCACCTGTCAAATTGATTGTCTTGTGATCTATGGCTGATGAGTCAAGAGCCAGTGTCATGGAGAAACAAGCCTGGACTTGGCTTTTGCCAAAACCATACAAAGAAAAAGTTCAGAAACAACTTTACCCAAGCCAGTGTTCCAGCTCAGAAATGATTTACAGCAATCAAGTTGTGGTTAAATTTTTACAGTTCTTATTTCTTTTTTTTTACAAAACTGTCAAGATTTGAGAATTAACATTGAGGACCACTATTCAAAAATGCCTTGAGTGAAAAATATATATGTTTTAGCAATAGAGATGTTTTCTTTTCCCAGTTTATTTTTATAGTTTCAATTAAATTCAATTCATACATGCCATTACATTAGTGCCTACTAACACATGGCTAATAACAATGTCCAACAATTCAACTTTGACCAAAGTATTTTTGAGCAAAAGCACTGCTTATCCTTGAGTGGGATACGGGCACCCTGCATCAGATGCATCAGATGAGAAAAGCTGTTTGAAATTGGTGGCAGAATCAGGACCGACAGAAGAGCAGAAAAACACATGAATTCAACAGAGAGCAGCGTGGCTCTCAGGCGTGACAGTAAAACAAGGAGTTGTGTCTGCCTTACCAGCTCGTTCATTCTGAGTTTCTGCTGCCTCCACATGCTCTGTGCTCATCTTAATATCTGTAATGATAAATACAGCTGATTTTCCTACTGGATCACAACTTTAATGCGGGCACAGGGCAATTCAGCCAGCGCTCACAGGAAAATGATCTTGAGGTTATTCTAATGTGTCCAACTTTCAAATCAACTCCCTCATATAATCACTGTTGTAATATTCATAAGTTTGGAGGATATCCCCACTCAGTGAGCGCCACAGTCTGACCTCACCTCTCTGGCCACTCACACACACGGGCATGGAGGCATAATCAACCAGTAACTTGCTGAGAACATCAATAGTAACATATGGAAGACCAGAAGGGCATAGATGTATTACATGCATTAGAAGTATTTCTGAAAGAATGCCACTTACCTGGACTTAAATCTGCTGTAAAGTCACAGAGATGATTGTGACTAGTTGTTTCCAGGCTTTCCTTGATCCTCTCTGTGATAATGAACGTGTGTATTTCCACTTTATCTTGTACATCTACAGAGAAACTTTGACATTTCCCAAACTAGGTTAGTGGAGAGGCATTCACCTTTTGAGTATACTCCAGCACCAGATAGATAGGCCATTTGCATAAGTCCCCTGGTTTGTCCTATCCAGACTGTGATGTTTTGCATAAGACAACAATGGACACTGTCGGCAGCAAACTTCGAAAAAGCTTCTCTGACTGTGTGACAGCATGCCTATGAGAGAGTCTGTGCTGGACTGCTCTTGTCTGTGTGGATCTTGTGCTAATCTTGGAAATGCTCATAGATAGATGTGAGTCTATGGGGGAATTTAGGGAGTGGATCCAATCTAGCTACCTCTAGGTGTGTTCCTATCCTGCTCTGGCTCTCTGCACAGGGACTGAGTGCGCCTGACGCTGGGTGCATGCTCCATGGCCACCTGATGTATCAGTTGACTCACATGGCTTGTATTTGCATTATCAGAGAGATTATTGTGTACAGATGCAGCTCTCATTCCTAGGCTTGTTTACAGCCACATTATGTTGCAAATTGAATCTAAAGTACACAGTTGTTCTTAAAAAAACAATTAAGAAAAACTGCACTTTATCCTAGCACATTATCACTATTATTGAAAACTAGGTGATTTTCATAATAAATTGTACAGTTAAGCACACTAAGATTACTATAGATTACTGCATGTCATAACACACACACAGTAAAATAGTGGTGGTAGTAGTAATGAGTAGTATAACATAAGATAACATCCTGATCAATCATCATTCTTGAATTTTATTCAAAACCAAAGCAATGCTCAGGGACACTGTCAGTATAACACTGTAGCCTCTACATGATGTTTTCTTTACCTCTAGTATCAGTTGAAGTCTTTTCGGTTTTCCTATCTGACAAATAGCAGGCTTAATGTACCAGCCTGTCATTGTTTTCTGGTGACTTGAATATCCTTCTGCAGAAATAGGCCCATAACCAGCACACCAGAGTGTGTGGGTTACTCATCTCCCAAAGTGATCTTTGTCATGCTGAATATGAATGGTGGGCTATAAAACCAAGTTGGTGGCTGTTACCTACCTAAAAATAATCCTTATATCATTATTCAAAACTAAAGCTCAGGGATATTGTGAAAATAACTTTGTATCTTCTATGTGGTTTTCCTTACTTCCAGTATCAGTTCAAGGCTGTTATTATTTACTGGTTGTGACAGTCTTCCTATTTGTGTCATTGTGTTTTGGTGACATCAATATTCTTTTTCAGAGATAAAGCCCATAAACAGCACACCAAGGATGTGGGTTATTCATCTCCAAAGGGGTCCCTCATTGTTATGTGAAATATCAATGGTGCTATGAAACTGTGATGAGGTTGGTGGACATTACCTGTGCTTTCTGGGCATTTAAGAGGGCTACAGCTACTTTCTTGACACTCCTATCTGCACACCTGTACCCACTGCATGTCACAGAATGCTTCATATCATGCCACCCTCCTCAGTAGTGGAATGCACCACATTTCAGCATCATCCCAGATGTCAGTGACAGCACTAACACCTTCAGTGTTCAGATGACTGGAAAGCACAAATGGTTTTACATCACGGGAGATCCTGTCACTTGTTATTCATAAACTTTGATGCATGTCTCTCTTGGAATAACAACATACAGTATAGATTTTTATTATTTACTAGTTGTGACAGTTGAATACACTTATTTGCATATAGTATGCAGGTGGGTCTCAAAAAATTTGAATATCATGGAAAAGTTCATTTTGTCCCCCTAATTTAGTTCAAAAACTGTATCTTTCATATATTCTAGATTGTGGAAGTGAAATACTGCACCACATTTGTGCAAAAGCAGCCCGACAAGTATTGAGTGTATAAATGAACTATTTCAGATGAGTCAGATTAGCTCATTCTTTTCAAAAGGTAGACTTTTCTGTATAACCTCTTTATTGATACTCATTTTTGGTTTTCATTAGCTGTAAGCCGTAATCAAGATCAAAACAAAAAATGGCTTGAAATCTAGAATATATGAAATATCTTGAACTAAATAAGGGGGGGGGGGGGGGTGAACTTTTCCACAATATTTAAATTATTTGAGACCCACCTGTATTTGAGAGTAAAATGTTTCAGTAGAGAAGTAACAGTGATTTTAATGAACACACCGTCAATTTTAGATGACTGTAGTCATTTGCATACATTTGTTACGCAATTCAATTTATGTGAAATAACAGCAAATGGCTGTTCTGCTGATGCAACATAATGGCTTTGTATTGGTGTGCAGGCCATAGTACAGGCATTATCATTAATGATGAAAAACAGAGAAAAGGAAGTGAAAATAACACCTCCACTTACAATGTAAGAACCAGTTTTGTTCTTAAGTGTTTATGCATGTCTAGCTGGTCTCTGTGCTGGGTATTTGCCATATAGGCTATAGCTTAGTGCTTTTGGGACTGTAGCACAGTGATTTATTTAAGATAGCGTGAATACCATGGATCTGCCCCTTTCACTGAGATACAGTGTAGCTCTCATGTTCATTGGAGTGAATAAAAGTTTGTAGGCCTACTTTTATCCTTGTTACACTAAATAGGCAAGGCAAGTTTATTTATATAGGGCATTTCATACACAAAGGCAATTCAATGTGCTTTACACCATCAGAGAATAGGAAGCAGTATTGTGTAAAAGCATGGTGGACAAAATAAAAAATAAAAATAAACATAAAATAAAACAGAATAAGAAGAAATAAGAATATGCTAAAAAGGCTTAAAAATACAAAGTTCTAAAACACATCATAAGAGTTGTAAAAAGATTGTTAGAAACCATAAGAACACAGGTGTAGTGAGTGTTTGTTTACATAAGGAATAAAAACCTATGAATGTCTGTAATCCTTTTGGTAGTCAAAGAAACACACAAATGTCCAAAGCGCTATATAAATAAAGTTGACTTGACTTGACAAGTGTGCATACAACCAACAAAAATAAGGAGTTATGATCTAAAACTAGCGAGGTAGCTATATTGAAAAGGCATGCAACAAACCCAGCAGGAACAATAGCGCAGTTGGCAAGCATGCCGAGTTGTGTGTTGTGGTCATATGGTTGGTGATTTGCTGTGAGAGCTTTTCTCACATTTTTGTGGAGGGTTCCGATCTAGAGCACTGAACTAGCCTGCACGGGCCTAGTGCATACCCTGTACAGCTAGAGGAAACGACAGGTGTGTCTATCTGTTTCACATGGCTATTAACCATCAAAATTAATCTGAAGAGGAGTCCAAGGCTAACTGCCTACAAAAACCTACACAATGCCAATTAATGCAGATTGTTGTTACAAGTGCATATTGTCCATGGTCTCAAATACAAATTACAACATTGAACCACCAGAGGGCAGTATTCAGCTATAAATCAGAAACACAAACAACAGCCCCTGGCCCTCACTGCAGACATATGGGAGTAGTGTAGTGTGTTGAGACATCACTTGTGTGGGTGAGAAGTATGCCTACTTAGTGTAATACAGCAATTTCTCAAATAAGCCAGAACAATCTTTGTAAGAACAGCATTTTATTTAACCATCACAAATGCAGGTAATACCCTTAGATTTAGTTGTAAAAAAATAGTTAAAGATTTATATCTCAATATTCTACATACACGTATGTTGCAACTTGGACCATATTTGGCTTGTGTCAGTTCACAGTAATATTAGCATCACGTTCATGTCATTAATGGTGAATATGATCACCAGTAGTGATGACAATAGGGCATACAAACAATGTAGAGAAACCCCTGGACATCTACTACACGTCCCATTACCATCCAACAGGGACATTCTGTCTGTGAGTGTCAACAGATGCGTGCAACATGTCTACATATGAAAAAAACATCTTTAAATCAAAGGATACGGTGCAAAAACGGACACCCTTTGAGGGACGGTTACCTGAACATAGACACCTAGGTCTAATACCCAAGTCTGGGGTATGTAGCATTTTCAACTGGCGTGAATAATCTCAGTCAATAATAACCTTTACAAAGGACAACATTTTATCAACCTCAATATAACACATTGAATTAACATTTAACACCAGAGACACATCTAGCACAGAATGCCTCACTACCCAAGCATAACAAGATCAGCTGGTGGCAAAACAGCTCAAGCACCTCTGTAAAAACAAGTGAGGGCCCTAGGACAAAGGCACTGAGAATACATTTCATATACTGTGAGGCTTAAAGCCCAGCATGCCATAGTGGGCCAGCATACTTAAGGCAGGGCAGTGTGTGTAATTGTAAATGTCAATTATGATCATTATGAAACTGAACAAAAAAAAGACACTTGTATGAGGTACAGGTTCACTGCGAGTGCTACGACCAAGTTGTGATCTGAAGTTTCCAATCAGATAATCTAATCCAAACTTGTTTATTTTAGTGCTATAAAGATATTTTTAGCTTCATGGATATCTAACCAGCTACTGTTGTTCATAAATAATACAATAACAATAATAATAATAATAATAACAATAATTAAAAAAAAACTGCATATGTAAGAAAGTCAAACTAAGAGACCGGCAGGTCCTCGGGGGTCAAGGCATCCAGCATGGGACTTTGGGACCACTGGTCACTAGATCATGACACCACTGCACAGCATACTAATTATCCCTTAACACAGTGAGTGGGACGGGTCCCCGTGACACCGTCTTCCACATACTCTGGCTCTGGAGCACGCACACACAGCGTGTCAGAAAGGCACACATCTTTTGACGTTCACAGATTCAGAGAAAAAAAATATATCTCGACTGTTGGTGAGGAGGAGAACATCTCGAGCTTTGCACACTTGGCATGTGAACATATGGGCATACGGCTGGGCACTGTTCCTCCGCAGGCTGGGCGCGGGCACAGCTTCCTACGCCTCCTCGTCCCAGAGGCAGAGCTGTCTGTGTGGCGTGTGGAAGCTGAAACGGAAGCTCTTGCTGCAGCTCCGGATGCCGCACTTGTAGGGGCTGGGGCCTCTGCCGCGGCAGTACTTGAGCAGGCAGGGGTACCACTCCAGACTCAGGCGGTACGAGCACAGGCAGGGCTCCCACAGGCCTG
The DNA here is from genome assembly GCF_046254945.1 of Alosa pseudoharengus. NCBI lineage: Eukaryota > Metazoa > Chordata > Actinopteri > Clupeiformes > Clupeidae > Alosa > Alosa pseudoharengus. The sequence goes on from NW_027468870.1 coordinate 38,821,943, forward strand.
TGGCCACTGAGCAGGCCGGTGGAGTGGGCACATCTGGATCGGAGGGCTGGACCTCAAACATGGATCTCTGCAGTCCTGCAGGGAATAACAAAACATACTTGCTTAAAGGTGTAGTCTGTGATTCTCATTTAATACACAATTTTAAATATGTATATATATATTTTGGGGCTTTTTTGCCTCTATAGGACAGGACAGCGAAGAGACAGGTAGTGAGTGGGAGAGAGAGATGGTGTGGGATCGAGAAATGAAATGAAATGTGTGCCCTTTTTAAAACAATACGGTGTTAATACACAATCCTGACTCCAAATGGGAAACAAATAAAGTAGCGGGGGGCGTAAGAAACTCTCAGACTGAACAATACAGTCTTCCAGCCAATCAAGATGTCAGACTGAGCCATACAGTATTCCAGCCAATCAAGATGTCAGACTGAACAATACAGTATTCCAGCCAATCAAGATGTCAGACTGAACAATACAGTATTCCAGCCAATCAAGATGTCAGACTGAGCCATACAGGATGCAAGCCATTGCAAGCTGTTGCTTTAGAGGCAGAGAAGGGAAGGGTGTGGTTTGATAGGCTATTGTGCTCACCTATACTTCCTTCAAACCTTTGAGCAAAATGATGGTCACTATTTAATAGGGAGAGATTCATATCTAAAGGCCAAACTTACTGCACTGCAACAACAACTACTACACACTGAACTCTGTGCATGTGTCAACAAAGCCCATACTCCTGGAACTAGAAGGACTGTATTCATCCCAAGGCAAATGGAGGCACTACCCACCTCTCCCAGTCCAGCGGGTCACATCTGCCTGGCTGGTGTAGGCCTGCTGGGCCTCGCCACAGACGTTGCGGATGTGGGCGCTCAGTTGCCAGGCCTGGGTCAGGTTGACGGCCACATCCATGCTGAGCTGCTCTGGACCCCGGCTCTCGTCGGCCGAGCGCACCACGTGGGAGTTTTTCTAGACGACAGGAAAAGAATGGAAGGGATTTTACAGGTGTTGATTATAAGGGTGTGGGGATTAAGTCCGTGCTCCATGCCCCACCCATGTCTAGAGCAAGATTTCACTCCTCAGGTGAGGTGACTCACTTGTCGGAGCCTGGCCATGGATTCAGTGGGGATGAACTCGCGAGGGTCGAGGTGTGTGATGAAGCAGAGGGCTTGGTACTGCGTCTGGCCCCGCTCCGGTTCCCCAAGAACAAGGGCACGGAAGATCTTCACATGCTATGAAGAACATAGAATGATGATAGGAATGAAGGATGAGAGGAGAATAGACTAACAAGCAATGCAGGCCTTGCCAGCCATCTCTCCTTAACCTCAGAATGAGTCACTGAACACAGTAAACACTATATCATAACCTAGACAGTAGGTTATTGTTACCAAATAGACCATTACAACATGGTCGGTAAGTAAAAAGTCCTAAAAGGATCTACAGTATTCTTTAATAATGACCAACTGGTTGGACCTAATCCAATTTATTCCATGGATGCTAACTAAACATATCAACAATTTCACTACCGCAATTCAGAAGTATATTTTTTACTGTTTTGTTGTTAGTTTAGATTCTAAATAATCTAAAATAACTCCGAAGCTGGCAAAGTAATAGACACCGGTCATCTGTGGTAGCAGGCGGTTAGGAAATACCCTTTAAACTTAATAGACCAAAGTTAACCTGCTAACTCATAGAGTAGATTATTGTGAAAAGGTTTAACCTCAAATTGCTCATAACATGGCAGGCATTCAACAGCTTTGAGTTTCACAATAAAAGTGCAATCTGACCTACTCAGCTAAAATGGGTTGTTCGTGACGCAGGACAAGACCCAGAAATGTGAACCTGCTGTCTGACCGCTCCGCCTCCAGCAGAGGTCTGCATCAATCAGCTGATCCCCTAACTAACCCACTGACCCACACGCATACCACACATATGCAAGCCCAAGCGCCTTGAAAAGGGAACAAATGCTCAAATGTTCCAACAGAGCTTCTTTATTGGCCAATAGTAGTCTTTTCATTTCAGTCGCCTAATGATCAGCGTCATAACATGTTGAATTTCTGGCATTAGTAGCAGCAGCAGGCATCAAGAAGTGATCATGTCCACTGTCCAGACTGGAAGATATTCCAAAATGTAAATTGTATAAAGAAAGACATGAATGTACATATAAGTACATGGACCTATGACACGATGGCCTAATAACACTCGAGACGCTGAGTCAGGCACAGGCATGGGTAACCTCAGGGAAAGTGAGAAATATAATGCTTGTGTATTTGTTGGGGAATGTGCGGTGGGGAGGTTTGGGGGTCAAATCTAACCTGACCTGCACGGCACAAGCTCCCTAGTGTTTCACAGCGCCCGACGTTGCATCGTAAATCACACTTGCTGACAGATAATGTGAAAATAATAGGCCTACAAAGACTCGGAGGGTTCAACGTGGAAGGATGTAGTGCAACTTATTTGCCCTGTTTCATACCCAGGTGAGTAAGCTGCGCATACAGCAACCATGTTGTTGATAGGGCATTCGAAATATTGTTAGCAAGTTGTTCATCAAGTAATTTGTCTTCATAATTGGCCATTTGCAATTTTTTGCACAAGTGAATGCTGCCTTACTTGCCACTTGGTGGTGGCCCATATGCCTACTCCTTTATCTATTTTTCCACAGAAAAAAAAAGTGGAAAGCGGAAAAAAGTGGAAAAAAGTGGAAAGCGGTGATTGGAAGCACATGGAAAGAGGCAGGCCCCTAAATTGAGTTGACGAGCTCTGGCAGAAGACAAGATGCTCTTCATGCATACAGTAGGCCTGGTATTTGAGAGAGCCTCACTCTTCTTCCCAGTGGAGACTAATAGATTCTAGGCTATATCACATACAATTTAGAGCTTGGTTGTATTCGCAGATGAATAGCTATGTAACTTATAAGTTAGTATTTTACGAACTGAGTCATTTCTGTGTCGGCATTGCATTTGATGCTGCTTATTAAAGTTATCACAAAATGTCTTTCACGAGCTATTAAGAGCGCTATTACGCAGCTCAATTCCTTGGAGAAGTGAAAGAAAACACTCAACCTGAATATAAAATAACCTGTCCACACAACCTTAGATTATTCATAATTATTAAGATAATGAATTGCAGTCTACGTTGAGTTGCGCTATTTCACGCCAAAAACCACTAAATATACTGCGATTCAGTGGAAGCTAGAAACCATATAAAACTATGATGAACTATGAAGTATTCACAAGGTATGGGGTACAATCTAAAATGTAGGCTATTATTAAACGAAGACGATATCAACACTCACCCGTTTAAAGTCAGCCAAGACTGTTATGAGAGTGCCATCTCCTTGCTTGAATTCCACAGTGATAACATCCCTCTCACTGTCTGCCTCCAGAGTTTCCTCTGTAATTTGCCCATCACTTAAACGAACTAATACTTTAAGGTCTGTGCAAATACCTACCGTTAAAAATAATGTAAAAATAAGGAACAAAATCGTAAGTAGGGCTGACAAATTCTGTCGTGCGTACATTCCAAAACCTCTGGGGAATTCCAGCAAACTCATTTAACGCAGCTACAAAACATATCTCCGCAACGTGTGTTCTCTTTAATAGCAAAACACAAAGGTAAAATGGAAATCTTAAAGAGGTCTGCCACAGCCACAGCCGTTCCTGTCGTTTAAGTGTTGAATATCACTCCGTTGTTTAGAGTTCCGACTCAATCCAAAATTAAAAATCCAAGTGTTCAAAAATCTAAGACGCGAGATGATGCGATATGAGACGACATGTAACAATAATATACTTGTTTTATCAAGTCAGCTTTCCCCCCATTGTCCCCTTCTTGAAGTCCCATTACTTCCTCGGAAGTTCAAACCAACTTTCCTGACTGCCGAGACTCAAGTGCTTGAGTGGGGGGCTACTTCTTAAAGGAACATCGCCCTGGGAAATATTTCCCCATGAAAAACACAGATGTAAGAGAATACCACAGAATGTAAATTAACTAATTATATGATGGACATACAAAAAAAAAAAAACGAATCACTTTAATGTCCATTTTTACCAAACCTATCTTATCTTTGGCTTATTTAAGCTGCGTGATTCAGTCTGTGCCAGTAGGTTTGGCGTTCGCTCCGCCTGGGGCAATTGTGTGGCTTTTTCATCTTTCTTGTGATAATTTCCTTACATTCACCAAAATGCTTTTCTTGGCAACATAGGACTACAAATCATACATACTGTCGCCACATTTTGTTTTCTGCAAAGGCGTTTGCTTTCATTTTGGCAAAATGCTAGGTACAACTGAAATTAAAGGCGGTTTGCAATGATGCTGTTTTTCGCAGCTAGAGGGCTGCCTTACATCAATGTTTTCTATGCGCACTGATTTATCTATGTCCTACAACATGATCACTCCATTGACAGATGGAAACAGCATTTGGGGAATTGTATAGCTGAACACAAAATGCACATGAATTTCAAATTACTTTTTTGATGGTGCATGCAAAACTTGAGTGATAGCTTATTTGTGTTTTGTCAAAGATACTGCCTGCTCTTGTTGATGAACACCATCCAGAAATGTTATGGTTATCTGGAGATGTTGACAAAGACTACACTAAAAAAATGAAATCAGACATCATACTGCCAAGATTGTCATGATTGAAAGTTTGCATGGGGATTGCCATGGATGGCCCTCGCATCCTGAAAGCCCTTTTCATTTGGGCAAGAGAGGGGCCCCTCTCTACAGTGGCTAGGGTCAGAAGTGACACACAACCCCAAACCAGCCCCCTTTGTAAAGCAACACATGCAAACGCCAAAGGTCTGGAAATCACTGTTATGTTATCTTACACATCCAGACATGCAAATATGGATCTATCTTTCAGACATTGTTTCAGACATTCAGAGATATACACATAGTGTTTGTTAACTGAAAACCGGCCTCTACTTTCAATGCTACTGCAATTGTGTTATCTTGGCTTCAAAATAAAACGCCTAAACCAGTCATGCTTGCGGAACAAAGCCGTGGTATACTTGGCAGTGCTCAGCACCTCTTGGCTTTGAGAGGGGGCGTTGGGATGGGTGCTGCGACTGAACCACTTGTATCTGACCCCAGTGGGCTGCTGTGGGTGACCTTGAGGATATATGAGCTGGTGTCATGTGTCTATTTCAAACCCCAGACTCTCTGGAGGTTCTGAAAATGTGCTCCTCGTGGAGGTGAAACACCAGAGAATGTGTATGTGTGTGTGTGTGTGTGTGTTGTGCATAAATGAACAGCAGCAAACACATGTTGTTTGTAGGTAAACAACAAGTACCGTAGGCATATAGATCTGACATTCTTCTCTTCCTCATGCTATATTATACACACTGGGGAGAATCATTTACAAAACATAGGAAACAAATTCAAAGTCTGTTTACATAAATGACATAATAATAAACATAATGACATAAATGACAATCTTTTCTTTTCTTCCTTTCTTTTCTTTTTTTTCTCTGATTGTCTACATTCTGTAAAGCGCCATGATACATGTGTAATGTTTTGGCGCTCTATAAGCACAATAAATTGAAATTGATATTTTTGAGAAGTAGATCTTAAATATCACAACACTGTCCCCCATGTAACCACTATGCAATTTGTAGCATGAAAGTTCTCATCTTCTGTATAGAGACATGCAATGAATTTCTAACACATTAAATCTGAAATATGGAAATATGTGCAGTGGTAATGACACTGGTGAAAACACGGAGACCAACGCAGAGCACACATCCCTCTTTTGAAAGAGAATCATTTGAGACATGTCCCTATTCCTCCATCTGTGCACACAACACAACAGGGACAGAAATAAAGTGCCTCCATAGCAGCGCTGCTTTGTGACTTTAGTCCCCCCCTGCACCTTGGGCCATCAGATTAAAATCCACTGCCAATAGCAGGCCCTCTAAAGTGGAGGTGTCGCTCTCACCTGTGACCAAGAGGAACACTTCCAGATCACACACACACACACACTCACACACACTCACTCACACACACACACACACACAGCGGAACAGGTGCCTCTGACACTTGGTCTCAGGGACACGCTGAGCTGTGCTGACAGGAGAGGATGTGAGGATGTTAGGCGACGCTCTGATCTGAGTGTGTCCTCTATGAGATAATGCACAACCTTCATTTAATCGCTTATCAGCACTTGTATGGTTTCTGAAAGGAAATAGGGTTGCTATGCTTTCATAAGAAAGTAGGTGTCAAATGAAGCATAAATGAAAAGTCAGCTGCTATTTAATGAATTCTCCTAATACAGAATTACAAATGTGTTTATTTGTTGCCATACAGGCACGGATGCCATGGTGCTTAGTAGAAATCAAAATGGTGTATTTCATCTACACCATACTGTGATAACAACATTGTATATATCAAACATTTGACACTGTACAATGATCACAAGGATTTAAGTTTGGTATTACTGAGTATGTGTAGCTGTAGTTTTTCTTGGTAACAGTTTGTGAAAGTATAAATTACAAGTATGCAGCAAAAAAAAAAAACTAAACAGAATCAAAAGTCACAGTCAAACATTCTAACATCTATACTGGAATGTATACATCTATACTCGACTCGAAGTCAAACTGCCACGTTGGATCCTGTAGACAACTGGAAGGCCTCTACTGAATAGAATAAGGTTGTGTGAACAATTCACATGTTTTGCAAGATCGGTCTCAGTGGCTATAGCTGACGTGGACAGGTCAGTTAAGACTGTAGTCTGGATCCTCAGTGAAGCACAGCCCCTACAGAGCAAGAAAATCCAAGCGTTGGAGGTTAACGGGAGGTGCCACAGTGGCTGGCCAAAGGTAGAACCACACAAAGTACAGGCCTAGCACAAGCTATGATAATGTTGTGGTTGTGGAGAGAGAGGAACCACAGGAATGTGACCTAAACGGTTCCAAACAAGAGCATGTGACCTGAAGAGAATCTTATCTAGCGTGCAAGGGTCAGGGGAGAGGAGGGACTCAAGGACAAAAGGTTGTGCAGTCAGATGCACGGCAGCAGGAAACAAGTAAATCAGAAGATGAAATAACTAAAATAACTATGTTATGAAGATATAATAGGTTATAAAGACTAAAGAATAAATAACTTACTAGAAAAAGTAATCCACAGGAAATAAAGGGCATTACTCTCACATCTAATATCAGCACATTATATTCAAATAAACACATATTAGATCTATAGATTAGTTGCATCAATTAAATCTCGTAACATTCTTATGGGTCGAGAGGGCATCTATATTTTACCTGATATTGCTGTGAAAATGCTTAGTTTGTACTGAGATTGTATATACTAATACATTCAGGACACATTTTCTCACTACTTACTTAAACACAAGTAGAAGATAGTTTTTATTTTTTCTTTCCTCCCAGGGGCATACTGTCGGACTTTTTCTTCTGTGCCTAGAGAAAAAAGAGAAAAGAGAAAAGAAAGAACCATTAGCAGAAAATGTAGCAACCTCCTCTATCACACATGCACATAAACAGAGCAACCTGTCACTGAAATCAGCTGAGAGTTTGGAAATAATGTGTTGCCACCTCAGTCATGGCGTCGTCAATCGTTTTCAGTTCTTCATAATGGTCACGGGAGTCCCGTAAAGGTTGCACCATAATTTCCTCAATCTGAGGGAAGAGCTGGGACAAAGAGAGGAAGCAGTAGTATGTGACCACAAAACACCCACTAGCACCGCAAATTCAGCACATCTGAGACAGCAGACCTCCATACCTTCATGACTGTCTCGAACATGGGTATCAAGACAAACTTGATGAAACCGATCTGCGCGGTGGGTTTGGTCACCTTGTCCCGGTCCATGAAGGGAGCAACTGGAAGCCCTTCAGATTTCTCTCTGTCACTCTGGTGAAGAAAACACACACGACTGAACATGCGATATCAGTGCTTCCTGCCCCCCAGCCCAATGAACCTACTCATCACAGCTGTAGCCTACATATAACACATTGGTAGAAATGTGGAGGTAACCCTTTGTAGGAACGATATACATGAAGTTACCTGCATAAAGTATTCTTCAAGCAAACAGTCCACCCATGGCTCAGCTACTTCAGTTGGCCTGACTTCATTTGAGATGTCACAGCACTTTATCAAAACCATCTTCAGCTGCAGAAGGAAACGCAAAAAGACCTATGTTGAGATTGTTGTAGGGAGTGGCTGTAAGAAATTGTAATTGGGCAACGTGTAGTGAACATACACCTATATGAATACATACACATTTGACATGCTCCTCATTGGTGAAATCAAAGTTATCCACTTTCTTTTTAAACGAATCAAGTATCTCCCCATGCCTCGCCATATCAGTGGCCAATATGAGAGTAATTATAGCCTGTAAAACAATGAATGAGCACAGCATTATTAGGTTAGAATAATGGCATAAAATATTGGAAAAAGATCAGAAAATTGGCAAGACACTATTGATCGCTTGGTAGATTGTTTCTGTTAACAGTTGAGTAAGTTAATACTGTTTGTAGACACAGACCTGTCGTATCTGCTTGAAAGCCTCTGGCTCGGTGTTGGAAAATATGTTGCACTCGGGCAGTGAGAGGATCTGGAAAGCCACTGCACAGTGATGGTTCTCCAGAGGGGAGATGTCATTGTAGCGCACAGCCAGCTCAGTGTGTGCATTGATCTGATATCTGATTAAAGAAAGAATTCAGGTATGAACATCCTAACATTAAACTAAATACATGCATTTCAACTAATCATTATTCTTCAGCTAAGTACAAGGGCACTCGTTTTAATTGACAGGCAAAGTCTAAAGTCTAACATGTCAAATATATACACAGACTATACAAATGAAGTCAAAAGACAGCCCCTGATGTTAGGGTATATATAATATATAGGGTATATATAGGGTTGGTGACATACGTGTTATTATATCCTGGGTGGTCTAGATCATGGCAGACTGCTGCTGTCATGAGGATGCACATGTCTGTCATTGTGAGTGTTTCCTAAATAACAAATGGCACACAGTTTATAGAGATTTAACAGGCCAGTCAAATCATTATGTGTATATCAGGACTGCATAATAATGTTTACATTGGCTCACCAGAAGGTTAGTGAGATGAATCATTCCATACATCATCTGGCTAACGCAGAAACAGTGGCGGAAGTTATGAAAGGGGTTTTCACGATAATGCTCCTGAATACTCAGCTGTAAACAGAGAAGACATAAAAGTAAGATTGGGTTTAACAGCAAGCAATGGGCTGACAGAGTGCATGGAGACTGTTCTAACAGTCAGTGTATCCACAGAAACAGTCCAATTTTCAATGCTAGGTTTGTATGATGGAAGTGTGACACAATTAATGCCATATGTGGAGTAAACAGTAAAGTTGATTTTTTTCATAATGAATATTTTACCAGCCATCTTTTCAGTGTGATTGGATTCATGTTAAACTCTTTCACCAGCCCCAGGTCATGGTACATGTACTCTAGACAGCTTAGCATCTACAAACAGCAACAACAACAACAACAACATCATTAATGAACAGAACAGAACATTTACTGTCATTTTTGGAGTACATTTGCAGTCTCTTGCTGTCTCTGTGGGGTTCACATTTAAAGATTTCGCTAAAAGATAATGTGTCCCAACCCCGAACAATTCTTGCAAACACACAGAGACAATTCATGCTGAGTAAAAGACCTCATTATGCTCCCAGTGCCAGACGTCAAATGTGGGTTTCTTCAGAGCCTCAATAGTCTCTTGAGATAGCGTGTACTGTGAACAAAAGAAGGAAATGACACCATGAGATCTTGTCTCTTTATGACAAATTTCACGTCCAAGTTCACTTTCACGCTTTCATTTACCTTTGGATAGCTCGGAACGTCACGCCTGGGAGACAGTTTTTTGGCATCATCGGAGAAGTTGTATTTACAGGCACAATTCATTCTGAGAGAAGAGATGAGACATTACACAGAGTACGCACAAATACGCACACTAATGAAGTATATTCACACATTTCATTACACCATTTGCCAGTGTGGATTCAGGCTTAGATTGGATTAAACTTACCTGATACATATCTATATTAGCAAGGGCATATTGAAAGCTAAGATGCTGCAATTTTATTTCGCTTTGAATAAAAGCGAGAAAAAATACCATAACTATAACTATATGTTGAGGGATAACCACTTTGCATTAAATCATGTCTGTCAATTAAGTGTGTGTAAATTGTGGATTTTGTTTGCCCATCAACATTTTACCTTCCCCCTCCCCTTGAAGTCATTTCATCTCGTAGCCTTCTGAGGTCATTCTTGCATTTCTCAATCTCAAGCACCTTTAGGCCTTCCACTGAAAGAAACAGGCAAGACATAGTGGGGCCTAATTGAAATGCTCGGCAAAGTGTCTAGAGTCTAACTAAAACTGGCTTAATAACTTTACAAATTGAATACAATGAGATTGTAAGCACAAACAGAGGTGGGTCAGCTCAAAGCTGTCTCACGCTACATGATGTTAGTTCAGGCAAGAGAACTTTGCTCATAGACTGACTTTGCTCTTTGCCTTTAAGCTAGGACCCGTATCTCTGCTTAAGAAACTAATTTTGCACCTTTGCACAGCTTAACTATTAGCTGCTATTTGTCTAGTTATCACAGGTGACACTATTAGCTGCTATAGGTCTAGTTATCACAGGTGACACTATTAGCTGCTATGGGTCTAGTTATCACAGGTGACACTATTAGCTGCTATAGGTCTACTTATCACAGGTGACACTATTAGCTGCTATAGGTCTACTTATCACAGGTGACACTATTAGCTGCTATAGATCTAGTTATCACAGGTGACACCTAGCAGAGAGAAACTCACACTCAACTCTCTTCTCAAGCATGGCCAATCGGTTTGTGACTTCTGCTTTCAGTTCATTGATCCTGAAGGCCCTGACACATTCCCACACAAAAGAAGGAAGAAAAATAACATAACAATCAAAATATTTATCAGCAGTGATACAAGCATACAGTTATCTGTTGAATACATTTAGCATTTTGCATTAATGATTCCCTGGAAAAAGTAGCTTTTTTACCTGCTGAATTGCTCTGCCACCTGAGCCAAGACGTTCTGGAACATATCTTCTTTCTCTGGAGAGAAGTACAAGACATTGGTCATGTTGAATAAACGGTGAATATGTTGAATGAAATGTAGAAATAAAAATACAATAGACATATAGGCTTAACAATCTATTGAACTAAAGAGCATATACAGTAACCACAGTGAATAGAGTAAAGAGTCTAATCTTACCTCCGACTTGACTTGTGGCCTGTGGCACTACTTTATATAAACAACTGAGAAAGGAGAAGCATTCAGTGTATTGTGAGCAGAGAACTCTATGATGTTGAATGTAGCTTTCATATGTGATGCGATCAGCGAAATCAATCATGGTGCAATTTTGCCAACTTATGATTCTGATACCATCCTAGCAACATCCAAGATTTTGGGAGGATGGTATCCAGGATTTTGCTAGGGGACAGTGTCCAGAATGTTGCCAGGATGGTATCAGAATCTTAAGTTGGTGAAATTTCACCAGAGAGGGTTGAAACGGAGCAAAAATCAAGGATTTTTGAGTGCACCATGTGAAGGATCGCATTACATATGTGGAAAAAAAAGAAATAGCTGCTCACTTGGGAGAGTTGGTTGGCATGGTGGGATAGATAGAAATCATGGCCCCTTCTGGATCAACTAGTGATATGGCTGTGTTCCTACACGGATGTAAAAGAAGCTACTATTAGAATGTATTTACTAAAAACGAGGCAGTTTGTTATTGAAGTGATAAATACTATTATTCATAGAATAAGTCATGATGAAGAACCACATTGTTTGTGAGCCAACATTTGAGTGTGCTTATAGTAAATGATATGTAATGTTATATTGTAACTTTTCAGGAAGGATGAAAAATAGTTGCTATAATTCTGCAGTTGGTATTCCATTTTCAATCTTTTTACTGTTTCATTGAGCATTAATGATTTATCACTAACTCTGTTGCATTATTTCCCATCGCAGCCTATGTCAGCACTTGCCCAGAACTGTTGATTGCTGGCTAAATATATTTTAGACATTAATTATTGTTTACAAATTATATTTACAACAATAATCAGTTATTTGAAGGTTTGAAGCATATTCAAACCAAACAAGTTTGTGTATGTCTAATGTGAAGGATGTGCATCATTACTATTAGTCTGGTATTGTAATGAGGAGAGTGCAGTTACCTTGCAATGTTTGATGAAGTACAAAGAAGTTCTCTGATATCATAAGGGCTGCAATGTTGACTAAAAATCACCTAAAAGTACCGTGAACAGTAATATCACAAACTCACTACATCTACAGAAAAAACTGGTACAGAAATAAAATAAGACAAATGACAGAGTTCTTATTTCAGTCTGTTTTACTAAGATTCTTATTAAGTACTTTGAAGGGAAGTTCCAGGTTGTTAGTATGTTGTCTGCATACCATATGCAAGTGATTAACCATAATAAAAATAGTAGAGAATGTGTAATTCTTGAGTAAGTATGACTGAGCTGCTGGTCATTTATGCAGCTGGACTTGCCTTCTGCATTTTGCCATCTACGTCAAGGTAGAGAGCTCGTGGACGATATGATGAGGAAGCGGAGCCCATGGTGGTGTTCTCCAGTGACTGTGCTATACCAGCTTGCGTGTGTCAGGGCAGACAACTCTGTGAATACAAATAGTCAATAGTCATGAATAAAAAGTCATTTGAGAGGGCATTTATGTATAAGAGGTAGAAGCCAAATCATAGACCAGTCGGAGACAGAACATTAATCTCAATGATATTGAGTGTTTGTTTACAGTTTGAAATTTGTATTGTTCATCTTAAACAAAATGTAGGCTGTTAGTGAATAATTACACAGAAGGATCATTACCTCCATAAGTATGCATCTTCACTACAGGGAAAGCTTTGTATCTCAAATGAATCCACCTCCCAGTAAACTTGCATATAGGTCAACACAGATTAAAACTAACAATACACAAATGTTAATGCATAATTTCCTTCTTGCCATGCCTGCCATGGAATCAATGATAAACCTGTGCAAGAAATGATAATAAGAAAACTTACCACAGCAATGGCCGTGCATGCATCCTTAGTACAGATGGGGATGGAGGTACAGCAGGCAACTAGGTAAAGGTGTGTTACACATCACTGCCAGACCCTTAAATATGAGCCCACTCCTTGAGGTTGCTAAGGAACCGTTTCTATAGTAAGGCAAGCTTTGGCTTGGGTTGGAGGTGAGGTCATTGATCCATCTCTGATATGTTCATTTTCATCTCAGTAAATCTCAAAGGGACAATTCAGATCTGCTAATTATTTAAGAAATACATGGTAGTACATCAAAGTCCATTTGGCAATCAAGTAATCATGCTACCATTTAGTAATTTAAAACTTAAAATGCATGTTTTCCAAAAGAATATTCACCAGTTACAGTAGCCTGTATGTTGTGAGATATGAGTAGCTTGTCAGCAGCACCTTAGCTTTGTCCACAGATGGGTCTGTCAGCTTCTGACCTCTCACTGCATTCACTTCCTGGACCTCCTGTAAGGCTTTTTATGCTGATAGCTAGCATGATGGCTTTACCTCACTCAGGTCTACTCTGATGCAGCAGCTGGTAGATGTGTTTAGATGTGTAAGTTAAGTTTGATTTGTATTTCATATCACAGAGAGTGCATTCAGAGTCATTTGAAATTATGTTTGGGCCATAAAACACCAATTATGAACAATTTGTTAGTAGTCGGTGGAAATAAATAGTTCAGTTTGATTTATTCAATTTTCTTAATCATGGAAAATAATGACTGGAGTGACGACAACCTTTTTCCATTACCGTCACACCCACCTAACATTAATCATCACATGGTGATCCATGCAATGTCCACATGCATGGGCACATAATGTACAGACATAAACACCGCTGGAAGTAGGCCTACAATTACTGAAAAAAATGTTGATGGGTTCAATACTTATTTGGCCCGCTGTATTTTGACCACAAATACGATGTCATGAAGCACTACTTTAAATAATTTCATGCATTATGGAAGGTAGCCAACATGTTCAGCTATAAACCATAAGCACCAACGTAATTATTAAAGCAAGCCAATTAAGCAATTATGATTTTTCAGCACCTTCCTTTGCCTCATAATCAATATGAAGGTAAGTGCACCACTTAGCATTCACACTGAGCCTTTACAAAAATAATTGCCATGAAAGCTAGATCTGGCTATCTAGCTCTGTTTAGCACAAAACATGTTGTCTCTTCGGTTTTAATGACTTGTCTAAATCATGGGCTTTTATGCAGTCATGTACAGTATTACATATAGCTAGGGGGTAGGGAGTAGCCCAAATAGTTAAGAGTGCTGTCAATACAGGTGAAAAAATAATTAATTGATAGCATAACTTGGATTGAAAAGAGAAAAACAGACACCAGAGTTTAAGGAAACGCACAAAAAGGCAATTTTAATGACAAAAGTACAGCTGGATTTGAGTCAGGTAGAGAGAGGGAGGCAGTTCAAGAGAGATAAATTACTTTGTAAAAACACTCATTAATAAAAACATTAATAAAAAACCTTTTGTCCCCCTTTTCTTAAAGTCTTTCAGGATGTTGACGACTTAAAATCTTCTAAACCCCCCCTCACCTGATTGTACCAAATGAATTTGTTCCAACACCAATTTGAAGTATGAAAGTCTCGAACATATTGCTAACAAGGACCTGCAGTGTTACAGATATGAAGCACCGTGGTTGCGTAACATCCCCCAGTCCCCTGCCAGAGTCAAGCTCCACAGTTTAGCTCAAGGGCCAGGATGTGGGAATGAGTAAGTGAGAGTTGCAAGAGAGCTGTATGAGGTATTTGGTATTCACAAATGGCCTGCTGGTGCTTTAAAATGTGGTCCCTTCGTCTGTTCTGCTGGTGATAGGTAGTCCTGTGCTGAAGTGAAGGCCTCTGTTGTTTGCTTAGTGCCTCAGATTTCTTTAAACCTGTAACACAGGAGACAGGAATGTGAATTACTATGCCCCTGTTGCATTCCCCGCGTTTACAGAGCGGATAGCCATTTTTAACCCACAAACATTAACAATTTTCTTCCTCCTCTTTGAAAATAATAACCCAAACAAGTAGAGACAGCTGGACAAACAAATCAAAATTCCCAGCAGCATCCTTCTAATCTCCTTTGGTAGCTTACAAACACGCTCACGCTAACTTCCAACTCAGCAAGAAAATTTTCCACTTTTTAATTGTTTGTTCAAAGTAGTCAGCAATGCTTCCAGGCAGTGGCCGGGATCGTGCAAGTTGTGCAGCATAATTGCGAGTATGGTGGGAGAAGATTGATAGTGGGTGGGGCTGGAGAGACAGGATACTGAGGATAACTCCATATATTTACTGTCTGCCTTAGTCCTTCTGGCCGGCCAGGTGGCTACACATAATGATATGAATGAATTAGCTTTTTATTAGGACTTTAACCAAGTCCATCAAGACCCACATTCAGTTCAAATAATAGCCATGCCTGCATCGGCCATTGTCTGAAAGGCACTCTTGTATGCTGTGTGCACAGGCCATTATTCCACTGGTTCAAAATGCACAGCAATGAGTGACATTGTGCATTAGGGCTAGAATGGCTCTGCATGGGTTTGTTTCTACATGCTCATGCATGCCAAATGAACAGGGGTCATTACCCTCCAGCAACAGTGACAGCTGACTTTTGAGGCATTTTTAGGAAACTGACAGCTTTATGATAAAACATCTATCTGTACACTTCTCCTTTGTGTGCAGAGACACCACTTGTGAGGATCTCTCAGAATTGTATGTTGATGGTCATAAATATAACTGTATGATAGAGGAATGAATTAACAGTGCTTGATCAAAAAGGCAGGCCATTTTAAACAATGGTAATATCAGGCATTGGCTAATTGGAGCCTATACAAGCCTAGTCCACAGGATAATGGGCCAATTACTAGTTACAACATAATGAACACACACTTATCATAATAGAGGAACAAGGCTATTTTGGGGCTAACAGGAGGACTCTCAATCATCCCAGTACTGGCTCCTCATTGAGTGTTTCATTACCAGGCATCACCTATGCTGTTGCTTGAGATGTGACTATTAATGGGTTGGGGGCTCTACCCATCTAGTTCATGATCAAAATTAGACACACACTTCAGGACTTGTTTATCGGACCCTCACCTAGGTGAAGTAAATGGCACCCTGAAATGCATCCCCTGCAAATGTGTTTTGATATCTGAATAGCCTGATTAAAATAGTTACAGTAGGCTTGTGTAACATTAGATATTGGGGTTCTGCAGAATGGTATGTGCTAGTGGCTAAAGGGGTCTGTGCTAGTTGGCTGCCTCTTTTCAGGAGAACATAGAGAGGCTGGTCTCTATCCACAAGCCACTGCTACAGTAACTCCAAAGACCTACTGTACAGAATGGTTCTTAGTTTATTGAATGAATGCATGTGAGTGATATTAACACTTTTCTTTCCCGCCAGTGAAGACTGCCTGATGACTATCTGATGTGTCTTTGTGACAGATGTTACATTGACTGTTCAAAGGCCCCTTGGCCCTCACAGAACTACTCAGTGAAATGGACTTTGCACTTAGGTTAGGCTTTCGTTAACACAGTGCTGCCTTGGAAAAGTATTGGATCACACTACATCCATGCGTTCATCTCATGTGGACGCTCATGACTGCACTTTCCTGTGCAGTTCAACTGGGTCTATTCAGTCAGGTTTTGGTCAACCACACACCTTCTAGACAGGAATCTCCCATGGGGTTTGGGCAGACGGCCCTACTGTTTCCACTACTCAAGTCATGATGTCCACATCTGCTATGGCAGCTCTATTGAGGAGATAAGTGAAGGAGGCGGAAGTGCTTACCCTCTCATCCTTGTGTGATATCCACACCATCCCCTTATCTCCTTATAAACCAGGCGCGAGAGCAGCTGAAACATACACACAGCCAGAGTTACATGCATTTCAGCAATTTCAGACACAGACACAGACACACACAAATACAAATGAAGAGAGAACATTTTCAAATGGTCCCTCACCAAACAGGCCAGGATGTCGGAGGTGATGAGCATGTAGAAAACGTTGTTCCAGCCCGTAGGTGAGATGACGCCGGCCAACAGAGGGCCGAGGGCAGCACCTGGTGGACATTCAGGAAACAAGGAGAGTCGAAGTGAAGACGTTGCACAAGGGGAAAAGTCTTGGCACATTACAACCAGTGAACTAGGTGTGGTGCTCAAACACCATATTGTCACAATACAAGACACTGCATCAAATATAGTCACTGTTCCTGCCGAGCAATTATTAAGCATGAACAGGATTTGTGCAGAAAACTAGAAATGTATCTAACTATGTGTCAGTAAATGGACATCATAGTAATGGGTAGAACCAAGACACAGCTCAAGGCCAAGAAAGTCTATATGGGCTTTAGGACGTGCAAGCATGAATGCTTGAAAAGAAGTTTTGTAAAACAAATAAAACAACAATACAAGAAGATCACTATAACAAGCCTGTGTTCTCCATGCAATCCATGAAATGAGTGAAAGAGAGAGAAGAGAAAAAGAAAAAGAGAGAGAGAGAAAGAGAGAGAGAGAGAGAGATGGCCGTGGGTTGGATTTGAACCCGGGTCACTGTGGGCAGTTGGACCTGAATGTGGAGCCACTTGTGCCAAAGCTCTGTCATTGATATAGATCTTTTTTTATCAATATATGAAAGCAAACTTTCCTGCTTCCTTTTCTTTTAAATACAATCTGAGGTGCGTCTAGGTGCGTCTAGACCAATTATGTGAACTGAACTGCGTAACCCTATGGTGGCTCAAATGGGAAACTGGGATAACTGTGAAATTAGTAGACAAACGGACAAACATATTAATTGGTGTATTAAGAACCCTCTTGGGTTTCATGTCCCAAGCTCAAGATTGGAGCAGGGAACAGGAAACAGACCTGAGTGACCCATTCTGTCCCTCTTACCTATGGATCCCGTTCCGTCAATAATAGCCGTTACTGTTGATAAAGCTCTGGAGTTTCCTCTCAGACACTCGTGGGTTCCCTGCAGATGAGGGAGGGGAAAAAAGAGAGACCCTTAATCTGAGTCCAGTTCAAACAGCCCAAACATTAGACATGAGCTGACCTATCGGGTCCTGCTCAGGCGTTCACATGGGACTCAGGCGGCGGAGCTTACCAGGTCAGCTGACACGGCCGTGGTGATCAGGGCGTAAGGGCCATTGACCAGCGCTCCACACACAAGCAACATGCCTGACACAGAGAGAGAAGAGCAGTTGCCATTAGACCAGAGCTTGGAGTGGAGAAAAGATCATTCACATGCATTGTGTGGTGTATCCATATCAGCCAATGGATCAGCTGGTATCCAGACATCAAATAGGCCATTGTATTCTTAATTTTCTCAGTGAATAAAAGATACTAAGAGATATTGGTGATGCAGGTGCAGGTACGCTTAAGAGTCAAATGTAGAAGTGCTGGTACTGTGTAGCGGCCCACTTGGAGCACATTAGACACCAGTCAGTAAGCACATGGGTCAAGCATGCGGTGGGGTCATTAACAACACATCATTACAAACACTAATACCTATACACATCACTTAGGGATGTCACTCAGGGAATGCATGACCAATCAATAGCAACATTATTGTTATGTTGCTGTTACATAGCAAAACTATTGCTATGTAACAGCAACATAACCCTTGACTGTTACAAATGGGTCGGTGGAGCATAGTTGATTTGACTGATAAACAGTTGATGGACTAACATATTTTTAATACCAATACAAAAAAAGAGAGAATTTACCGATTGTGGTTGGCACACCGTTCTGGCCGACGTGGTTGTACAGAAAGAGCTGGAGTGGGGAGAACAGAAGGTGTTAGAGATCTCTCGGCCTGACACAAGCCCACACATCCTCCTCTCAGTTGTGTGCACAGAGCGGCTGGTAAACTGAGGCGTGCGTTCAGACCGGCGTGCCACTCTGCAGCTGGGCTCTAATCCCAAGGCAAACTTGAAGCGGAGGTGAAGAGTGTCTGGCGCGCTCCTGCGGGGCCTTGACACCTGCCCTTGAAACTGGGCCTGCTGCTGCTGACACTAGTCTTTTTCTTCTTCTCTCTCATTCATGCCATTCAGCTAGTCAGTAGTACATCCCTCACGTTCACCACAGACCATAAAAGAGTTTGCTTTCCATGTGTCAAATATTTTGCAGTAAAAGTATAAAAGGCTTTTTGATGCTAGACCATAATGATCCATGAGATCACATGCTCCTTCATGATATCACATTACTACTAACAATTTTTGGCAACTGGACTTTTGTTTTATATCAATATGAACATGTGACTGATACATTTTCAGTAGGGTGCATCAAATTTGAATGGGAAATTTTAATTTCAAAATATCGATTTGGCTGGCATTGCATTTTGTTCCAATTAACATAAAAATGACTTTTGCACCGTTTTGAGTAATTCCATTGAGATTTAGGGGTGCCACCTAACACATGAACTTTGGCGAAATTTCGAAAAATGTGCAATTTTTAGTCTAATTGCCAAGAGTTGACCTGGAAATGTTTAGTACAGTGAACTTTTATACAGTAACATGTTCTATAGGGTTATCAAAGTAAAAGTTGTTTGTTTGCCCTTTGGGTAACTTGGGCATTTCTCAGAATTCAACTTTCAAGATTCTCCATTCACTGTCCTATAGACAAAATGAATGGAGGTCAATGGGACATGTGGCCTTACCCTGAATTCTGTGCAGCAGTGATGAATGTCGGACACACATATAAAATTTAATTGACTTTATTGTGGCTATATATAACTCACTGACTAACAGGGCCTAATGGTAAGAGCTGACACTCCAAACTTAACTGCTCAGTCTGTGCCAGAGTCTCTGCTCCACTGAGCAACATCACCAGGGAGAAAGAGAGAGGGAATGGAACCTGAACTCTGAACCTAGCCAGTGTGTCTCCCCCCAGATATGTCTCCCCCACCCGCCACCCAAGAGTAACTGTCCTATTCAGGGATTAGCTTGGGTTTGCAGCGGCAAAGGTTTGGCTGTTGGTTGCGGTCATGTTCAACTCACACACACACACACACACAAAAACACACACACACACACACACACACACACAGACACACACACACACACACAGAGACATACACACAAAGACTCAGACACACACACACACACAGACACACACAGACACAGACACACAAAGACACAGACACACACACACACACACACACACAGAGAGACATACACACAAAGACACACACACACACACACACAAAGACACACACACACACACACACACACAAAGACACACACACACACACACAAACACAAAGACACATACACACACACACAGACACACACACAGAGAGAGACATACACACAAAGACACAGACACACACACACAAACAGACACACACACAAAGACACACACACACACACACACACACACACACACACACACACACACACACACACAGACAGACATACACACACACACACACACACAGACATACACACACACACACACACACAGACACACACACACACACAAACACACACACAAACAAACACACACACACACACACACACACGTTCTCCACAGCCAAAAAGATAAATAGAGAGAGAGAGAATAAGGGATACAAAGGAGAGAAGAAAGACACACCCAGAGACAGCGGATGAAAAAAGGAGAAACAGGGCCAGATGTATGTTTTTGTGTCCACGTCAGACATATTTCATTCGCAAAGTGCACGTAAAAGCATGGCGAGGTATGTACAAACAGGCCGTACTGAGAAAAAAAGCATATACTGCCTGTCGTGGGAGCTGCAAATGGCTATTTGTGTTTTTCCGTGTCATGCATATGCATTCATAGGAGGGTCAGGGGAAAGTGGGAGTATCGCGCAAACACAGGAGACGACAAGAGCTAATAGCATTGATTAGGTATTCCGCCATATGTATGAAAACAGCGCATGTCTGTTTTGCGGTGAAAAACTTGCGCCTGTTAAAAGCAGGTGTAATCAAAATTGGTTGAATGCGTCAATTAGAGAAACTTTTAGAGACAGCTGAATAAGTATTCAGAGCATCAGTTTTCTTCATTGTGCAATAAATAGTTCAAGTATTTTTAAGTAGATTAGTAGAACTACTAGGCCTACTCTGTATGTCGCTGCTCGTTGACATCTTATTATCATGTATGATCGCTAAAGTTTGTTTCTTTTTAATGTCACAATTGGTTAACTATTCAACTGCGCTTGTGGTTCAGCTGTGGGCACGCAATTAGCTTTGCAGAGGGGGCGGGGAAACAACTACAGATATGATAGTAATATGTAATAACACATCCAACACAGATCAAGATCACCTCAAATAGAAAGATCACCTCAGTTTTCTTGAGCTGTAGTATTGTTTACCTCAGATCTCCATGGCGACCATTAAGCACTGTTAACCACTTTATCCAACAAAAACAGATGTGCGGTGGCACCCCTAAATCATAATGTACTGGAAAAATATTTTGCATGTGTTGTTTCTACATATATTGGAACACTTTTAGCACCCGGCCATATCAAAATTCAAGAATTGTGTTTTTTGATGGACCCTAATGTTCAGTGTTCTAACAGCAGAACAGCTCAGCAGAACATGCTTCATTTCCTTCTCACACTCTTTTGTGCAATAAAATACTTCCCAATCCTAACAATGCATGAAGCAGGGACATTGACACATGCAAAACCAGCACTGCAATCTGACGTGTGGGCAAAGGAAATGAAAGGAAATGTATTGATTTAGTGAATGACATCATTATTAGTAGAATATCCCAAACGGTCTAAATGCATGCTATTAACCTGTTGGACTTGGTCAAGTGAGCACACTCACCATTGGGGCAGCAAAGATCAGCATCACCCAGCAGGTGGAGGCTCTTCCTCCAGTGTAATCTGACACCAAGCCAGCCATGATCCCCCCTTAACACACACAGGACACAACACATTAAGCATCCAGATAAGGTGGCACATTCCACCTGAAATACTGCCTCTATAAGGGACATTCCTAATATGCATATTTCAATACAGGTAAAGATCAAGGTTTAATAAAGATAAAGATCATTCAACAAGTGGCTGTTGCCATAATCAGTGACTGTGTCTGGCTACATCCCAAGTTGAAAACTAGCGCACACACACACACACACACGGCATGCCATTAACTCAATTTAGGTCAAAGGTGAAGTGACAAACTTACCTACAATTCCTCCAACATCAAATAATGTTGACATGTCTCCTGCTGCTCTGGGGTCAAACTGAGCTACAAGGAGAAATGTTTTAAATGTTTAAATCTGAGGCACTCATTAAGGGGTTATATGTAACATCTAACATTCTGTAAAGCGCCATGAGACATGTGTAATGTTTTGGGGCTCTATAAGTGAAATAATAATAATAATGAGCATGAGCAAGGAAAAGCCTTTGGGCTGTTGCTTCTACATTGTAACAGGTGATCACATGACTAGTAGGTCATGCTACAAGGACAGTAAATGCTTGTGTTACTTTATTGTTGCCATCACTGTTATTGACACGACTATGCTGTGCCATCTGAGTTCAAGTAGAAGTGGGGCATCTAAGGACATGAAGAGAGAAGATGGAGTGAGAAGCTCTTACCGACATTTGCGATATACAGAGGTAGCCAATACAGGAAGGTGTAGCTGACCAGCTTGGCAAACAGAAGACACAGGGAGAATTCAACGACACCCTGAGGTGGGATAAGACACAGGCTCATTTAGTTGCATACTACATACTACACACACACACACACACACACACACACACACACACACACACCCCTAAATGGACTTAATTTCACATGCCTGGATGACTGGTTACATCTAGGGTTAATGGAATAACACTGCGTAAATAGGATCTTCCCCTAGAGTATTCAGCCCTGTCTGAGTACAGTACAGTAACGCAATACAGGTGTAGACCAGACAGGACAGTGTACAGACACAACAAACGCTGCTGTTTGTTGCACATGCGCTTGGTCACTGATAGCAACACGTTGGGCAAACTCACAGGAATTCTCAGGGCCCTGCAGAAGCTGATGGCCTCGGCGTGGTCATCAGAACGCTCCACCACACTGGGCGACGTGCCGGGCTGAGGACTGCTGAAGATCTCCTCGTTGCTGGACGAGTTGCGCAGCAGAGGCTCCTGCTCCGCATTCTCCTGCTTTGAGCACGCACACACACACACACACACACGTAGACAGGCAGACATACACACACAGGCAGAAAGAAACACAGGTCTAAATGTTCAGTTGAAAAGGCATTCCAAAGAGATCATGTGTAGCCTGAGAGATTCTGGGGCTTATCATACTCACATGATGCTGTGGGAGTGTACAGTTGACATCCTCAGGGTCTGTGTAAATAACAATAATAATAATAATAATAAAAACACATGTGTGTGGTTATTGGGCAGTTCAACTTTCTTCATATTATGTCAAATAAGATGGAGATATGTCTGCTAGGGTTTTAACTACATTGAAGAAAAGGGCCTTGTGCATGATGGGTGTTTGTACCAATGGCACAATGGCTGTGGAAAAGGGAGGGTCTGATCACTTTATCAAGCTCAGTCCACAAACATTTAGAGATGTTTCATCAACTCAATGCATGACCAGCTGCCCACTTACGTTCAACCAGGAAGAAGAAGCATAGCACTCCTGTGGCGCCAATAATGATACCAGGTACAATGAAGGACAAGCCCCAGGCAGACGACACAAACACACCAGCAATCAGCGACCCCAAGATGTTCCCCACAGATGTGTGGGAGTTCCATACGCCCATGATGAACCCACGCCTGGAACGTCAAAAACCAGGCACTGAGAACGTCATCCATATTTCTATTCATTTATCTCACAGACAGCATCATCCACAGTAGCTCCTAGTACAGGAAACCATGCAGCTGCAAGCCTAAATCGTGATAACTGGCACTGACCTTTGTGGTAGAACTAGTTTACTCATCTACACTAGTGGATTGATGGAAGCAACAATAGCAACAGTTTGTGTAAAGACCCTCATTTGAACAGTGTTCAATCGTTTGCTCCATTACATGGTCACAATTGCCCTTGTTTTAGCAGAATTGTTTCAAGTCACAAGGTGCAATCCCTGACACTTGGTATAATAACTCACAGTTGTGGTTTTGAAAAATACAGGTTCTGATACTGCAAGATCAGCAGGACTTATGTCAGGTGACAGATGGTTTGAGAGAGAGAGAGAGAGAGAGAGAGAGAGAGAGAGAGAGAGAGAGAAGGAGATAGAGAAAGCAAGCAAGCGAAATATAGATACACTCACTTCCCCTTTCCGAACCAGTTTCCAACGCAAGCTACCACTGCAGGCCAGCCTGTCGTCTGCACCAGTCCATTCATAGCCTATGGGAGAGGAGATAGAGAGAGACAGTCACAACAAGTGGGACCTGGCCTCACATGGCCTTGAAAACCACCTCTGCCCATATGACCTCGCTCACAGTCATGTGATATGTGTTCCTTGTGACAAGTATTTCATCTTTCTATCAAACATGATCACAAGAACTGTGTGGTCATGGTCATGGAGAGAACATGACTGTATTTTAAAGAGTAGACTAAACAAAAGTCATGGAGTCAGCAATGGTGAAAAACACAACCTAAAAATCACCCATATATTTTTTAACCAGCAGCAAAAGTTAGTTATCTTGTGGGACAACATTCAGCCGCTAATGTGATTGGGCCAGCCAAAATCCAGAAGTGGCTAATTAAATATGGTCAGGCCTATTTACATCTCCAATCCCCAGATGTAAATAGCAGTAGGCCACTTCACCAGTAAGAACATTACTTGCAGCATGGCCCCTATTAGAAGACCCGATAGGAACAGGCCTGTCAGGGAAAGGGCTGATGGAGCTCTAGCAACAGTTACCATGCCTACTAAAATGGGCAGCCGTGGCCTACTGGTTAGCGCTTCGGACTTGTAAACGGGGGGTTGCTGGTTCGAACCCCGACCAGTAGGAATGGCTGAAGTGCCCTTGAGCAAGGCACCTAACCCCTCACTGCTCCTCGAGTGCCGCTGTTGTAGCAGGCAGCTCACTGAGTGTGTTTCACTAATTCACAGATTGGGATAAATGCAGAGACACCAAATTTCCCTCACAGGATCAAAAGAGTATATACTTATACTTAAAAGCCTGTCAGACCAAAAAACAAAAAGCTACTACTAATTAGCTTGTCAACTAGATTTTTAAACTATATAAAATAATGACAATTGAGTAACTCTGGTCTGATTCTTTAGTAGGAAGGTGGAGTTTCTTTTGTTCACATAGCCACCGCTGGTGGTTCATTTGCACAGGATGTGGTGGCAAGTGAAGTATGAGAAGCATAAAAGCTTTCCGTTCTGGCTTACCTTGTGCGATCATGATTTCTTCCTGTCACTGAGTTTAAAAGCTTCCTACTCAGCATTACAATAAAAAAATCCCTTGGACAAAACTGGCATTTCAAATGCATTCCAAAGGCGAGGAGCACAGCTGACCTGGACGAAGGCGTAGTACCAGATAGAGTGGATGTTCCAGTAGTAGCCCAAGCCGAAGAGTGACGTGAAGATTCCACTGAGGACCATCCCTGTGCTGAGGTAGTATCGCAGGGGCAAGCGCTCTCCAAAGATGCCACTGTTGGGGTAAAGCACATCTCAACAACAACAACAACACCACCTTACATTTATATACCTCACTAACCACCACCAATGTTTAGCTCCCACCTGGCCTCAAGGGCACTAACGTCAAGTGTCGTCTGACTGTAGAACCACCATACCTGAAAAACATGCCAATGGCATAGGCGACAAGGAAGGAGTTGTCAACTGCTCCAAAAAGTGTTTGATAATTGTCCTGGTCTGGAGAAGAAAAAAAATCATAACGCACAGAGGATCATGACCTGATGCTCAGTCATAAGCATTTGCAGTGTGTAAACTAGCCGCTGGGAGAAGAAGAAAGGATTTTATGTAGGCCTATTGTAGAAAGTGTTTCTGTTGGAATGACTCGAAAACTTACCAAATGGAGCCCAGTCACACCAGGTGTCATTGTTGGTGACATTCAAGTCAGCAGGCCGAATGACATTGGAACAGTTTCTGTGCAGTTGACTCTGACAACATACAAGACAAAATGATCAATCTTCAAAAAGTGCTTTTCTGACAAAATTGCAATAGCCACACATGTGCAGGTTTGTCATGACATGCTTACAAGACTCCATCACTTTTGTTTACCAGCTGGTAAAGTAACATAGTGGCACGGCCACTATCAATAGCACAGACATTTCTAAAGGGGACAGTGTGCCACATCTCTTACCTTGACCACACTGATAGGTTTCCGTGACAGATGATAACTGGTGTAGAACAGGAATGTCAGGAAGAGAATGAAGCCTCTGTACCTAAATAAAATAAAAACGCATGCGAAGGAGATTAAAATAAATTTACTCCAATAATTATTTGAGAGGTGCATAAGGCAGTAAGGTAATTCTGAGGCAAGGTAGCCAATGTAGTCCTGAGGCTTGGACATTATGAAAAACACATGAGATGCATGAGAAGCAGTTACAGGGGACATAATGCAGGCTCTGTAGGCTACTACCTATTTACATAAATTAAGGCTAGTGCGGCTACGGGAGGCCCATGGCAAGAACATACATCTGCAAACAGAGCTGAAATTCATCAGCAGACTGATTGCACTAGTGCTGAACTGAGCAACTGTCATAAGCAATGTAGCAGCTAAAAGAAACGTCATTGACTTTGAGACTTCATTGCTTCTCCAACGCAGGAATACGCCAATATAGCTAAAGGGCTATTCCACTGTCATACGCAACTCTTGTTTTGGGAACAAAGAACACATCTCGCAACAATCTCAGCCGGCAAATCACTCGCAAAAGCATTTACGTTACTGCCATGACATTCACGTTAGTTAAAGCGAAACACATTCCCCTCTCCCGTTTACAATGGAAATCAGCCCTTGGGCTATTCAACTATTGATAGTGATAAGCTGTATCGTTTGATCAGATAGTTAGACTATACTTACCAGCTGTCTCTTGAGAAGGAGGTAATGACTCTAATGCCTGGAGCCAACGAAGACCTCATCTTCAGTGGAATTCGCTAGCCTCTATGTCTGAATTAAACTCACTTAAAATTGCCTTTTTTAACGTTATAAACTCATAGTTGCAATAATATATAGGCTACCGATAAAAGTAAAGGTAGCTCCTAAAATGTTCACTCCGCCATGTCTGAAAATAGCCCATCCAGCTAAAATCGATACGATAGCTGAGACTCAAAACTAAAACTTAGGCTACTGTAGGGCGGATAACAAGCTTTTTTCAAAAAATAAGACTGTTCAACAAGCAAAGCGCCTGTCTAAAATATTGGTTTAAAAAATAACAAAACTCCAAAATCGTTTAAAAGATGTTTAAGTTTAAAGCTGCTCCATTTGCTTATGTTTTAATATCCTAGAGCAAGCATCTTCTTCCGAGTACACTGAATTTCCAAGAATATCCATGTTCACACGCAGTGGTCGATTGACAGAATTTAAAGCCGGCTCCTATTAATATTAACAGTCTGAAGTCATCATGTGACTCTTAAGTGTTCCTTCATTCATGGAATATAACAATAATTGTTTCAAAGTAGCCATTCCTGTTTTCGAAATCCAGATCCTGCACCACGCATAGAGCAATCTGGCGACTTGAGCATGTGATCCCAGCGTGACGTCACACTGTAAAGGAACAGGGAGCTTAACCCGTTCGGGACTGGACTGATGACGGAAACTCCACGGTGAATGCTATTGACAGAATAAAGTCCTGGGTAAGACATGCTGCTTAATTCAGTGTTTTAGAGGGCTTGACAGTATTAAAATTAGATTAGATTAGATTAGATTAGATTAGATTCATCGTTATTGTCATGTGCAGAGTACAAGTACAAAGACAATGTAAGTGTTGTTGAGTCTAATTTCTGCTAATATAAAATGGTCAAATGGCATGACAAAATTCACATTTGGACTCATTAACTCACTCTTAATTTATCAGTAGCACTGTTATGGAACTTGCATTCAAAATTTCTATATGCATGTACTTGTGATATAACCTATTCAAATCTTTACCATTGAAGATTGTGACAAATTGAACTGATTGAGATGTAACTGACTAAATAACTTATTTAAAGTTGCTTTAAAGTCAGTCCTGAATTGAACTCAGTTGCCTCACCAGTTGCAGAAACGACTTTGTGATTAAGAGGACTGGTTATTCATGTCATGTCAGAAAAAAAGCAGGCAGGCAGTGGAGACTGCATAGTTGAGAACTATACTAGAATATGACACACATATGTTACCCACTTCAGAATCAGAGGGACTGGACTACTTGGTATATATAGCTTTGTAAATAAGCCTTTGTCTTTATTACAGCAAATTGAATAACTGTTATAGGTTATCAGAACCATGAAATGGGTTAAAAAGAGTCTAATTCATCCTCACACCTCTTTGAGTAATCACTGTTTACACATTCATCAATTGAAAATAGACTTTGAGTTATGGAAAGGAGGCAGTCATCATGGTCTGGGTTAAAAGGCAACTTCCTCATTCTCCCAGACACTCAATATCTCCTGAAGATTTCTAGGCCAACAGACTTTTCCCTGAAGGAACTATTGACACTGACAGGGCATACTAAGGGCTCAGAATCACAATGCAGGTGCATTGATCTAGATAAGTCGAGCAAAGGTTATCAGTCGGAGCCTGACAGAATGACATTCCTGACATACAAGATTTATTCTGGCATATTCAGTGGATATGAATTGTGCTAGCTATGCAGAGTCCAATAGCTTTTGTGTACATGTGTGTATGTCAACAAACTCCTGAAGACACCAAACATACAGGTAGAGGGAAACATTTATTTCACAATAATGACACACATAAAATGACACTTGACAAACAGGAAACATGACAAAAGTACTCCTTAAAGAAAGACCTTGTGCATCTGAGTAGCACAGGAGTGACCCCTGAATGTAGCAATGGCTTTGTGTCATCAACATGTAAACAATCTACCCTTCAACACAGCACAACTAAAAATGATTGGTTTGTCAGGTTACATACGTACTGTAACCCTCAGTGCCACACATCAGCTTCTGCTGATAAGATTTGGGTTTGTTTACATCAGACAGTGTGCCAAGTACAGGTTTGTCACATGTTTGCTGGGTTTGAATGTGACCTCACAGTACAACAAACTCATTGAGAGGAACAATTTGGAATATATTCATACAGGTAATCAAATCTGTATGCCCTGATGCAGCAAAAGCATTTCACACCTTACCTTCACATACTTACAGAAAAGGTGCTCTCATACATCATACACATACAAACCAAAATCAAATGTGTGTGTTCAAGAAGTCTCTTTTCTTACAAAGAAAACAAATCCAGTGTCTTCCTCATAGTGTTTCACTTCACTTCACTTCACTTCACAACCCATCTGAAATGGCCTGGCTTCATGTATGAATGGCTTCATCTGGTTTATTCATGAACAGAGGTTAAATCCCATCACTTCTTCGGGGACTGGGCGTACCTGGTGGCCACCCGGCGGGTGGAAGCGTGGTGGCTGGCGTTGCCCTCCCTCTGGTCACAGCTCAGCAGCACGGACTGCAGGGCCTGAGCATAGGCTAGAGAGGGTCAAAGGACAACTAGTTAGGCTGGAGAATAGCATGGAGCATTCACAAACATACACACAGTGCATGCTGGACTTCGCTCTGCAGTAGATGACCATGGCCATGGAGCGAGGGAGTAGTATACTGGTATATGAATGCAAATGTGTCTGCATATATTGAACCATCTTATCTGCACTCGGAGGAGGCGCAACTCAAACTCTTCACAAATGAGTCATGTTGGACAGGTCGTTATGACAACAACAGTACACTCTAATAATGCATCAAAAATGTCAGTAACTAATGGTTAAGTCTTTATGATATAATTATACATTCTATTATATGAATACCCAAACACAGAGTACAGTATTAAAAGCTCATAGAAATATTTTCTGAAACACTAAAATTAACTAGCCAATATTCTATGAATCATACTGTTTGTCAGACATTTTAAATTTAGATCAGCATCTTTTATTTATTTTTTTCTGTGACATATTCGACACGTTTCCTTGACCCTCTGTGTTATGGAAACGCTACCTTTAGGGTTTTTGTAGAAAACACAGTTGTTAGCGCAGTTGTCTGGGTGGGAGTCCCAGAAGCTGTCTCCGCAGCAGCACAGGGCAGGCAGGTCCACTTTCTCCTGCGTTATCCTCTCCCTCATCTGCGCCCTCAGGGCCTCAATGTACCTGCCACATGGATACATATTACATACATAACCTGAGTGTCATGCAGGACTTAAAGCAATTAACATTTATGTGCCTGGAGCTATCAGACATTTATGAAGACGTTATATATACTGTAGTCTACTTAGCATATTTTGAAATCTAAAGCATACCGACTCATGCCTGAATTCAGGCGCAGTGCCTGAACATTTTATGCCATGGTCATGGCGTTGGCTAGTGCATTTATCAGCATTGATTTTACACATGCATCTTTGTAGGTACAGTATACAGTATATGTACCCATACAATGTTAGGCATTGGCATTAACATGTTAATTTGAATTCCTTCGCAGCTTTTACTGGTTTCTAGTAAGTGCTGAGAGAAATCTGAGAGAGTGAAGAGGGAAGATTGGTTTCACCTTGTGGCCTCTCTGCTTTTCTGTGCCTTTTCTTTGCTCTTCACAGTCTTGGCCCTCTCCTCTTCCTCCAGTCTGAGACGCTCCAGAATCAGGTGTTCTCTTTCAGCAAGTGCATCTCTTTCCTCCTCTTGCTGCTTGAGTCTCTCCAGCTTCTGTTCTTCCTCTTGTCTTTGTCGCTCTTTATCAGCTTTTATTCTGCCAACAGCAGGTTATTAAGGAGAGAGAACACAGAATAAGAACATTCTGGGTATTGGGCAATAATCATTAAAGCAAACAGATGAACTGTAACAATCGCCAATGGCCGAGTGCAATAACAGAAGCCTAAACTATAAAATGTGAGATATTAGGTTAAAGTTAAAGTCAAAGTTGACTGGTACAGTATTTAGCAGACGCTTTTATCCAAAGCAGACACAGACTCGCAACGGCAGGAATCAAACCCGGGTGGACCGATTGTGAGTTGGCTGCTCCATCACGCTCACCCCCAGGGATGGGCAAAACTACCAGAATGTATTTTAAAATAAACACCCAGCCACTGTCCTGTGACTGTCCTGTTAATAGTGTCCCGTGACACCCAGACACTGTCCCAAGACACCGAGCCACTGTCCTCGAGGCACAGCGAGGCACAGCACAACTCATGCGAGTGAGCACTAGGAAAGGTGTTTTAAACCAAAGACATTACAGCGAGTGCATGCGACAACGCATTTTCCGCAATAGAGTGCTGCGAGATACAGCACAGCTTCCGCAATACAGTACTGCAAGTGGCACAGGACAGCGACAAGAGTACAGTACAGTTTCTGCTCTAACCACCTCTGTCTCGGGACACTACTTACAGGACAGTGGCTGGTGTCACAGGACACTACTAACAGGACAGGACAGTAGCTGGGTGTCACAGGACACTACTAACAGGACAGGACAGTGACTGGGTGTCACGGGTCACTACTAACAGGACAGGACAGTAGCTGGGTGTCTCGGGACAGTGGCTGGGTGTCACAGGACAGTGGCTGGGTGTCACGGGACAATACTAACAGGACAGGACAGTGGCTGGCTGTCTAGGGACCATTAGACATTACCACGGGACATTACCAACAGGACAGATTTGGCTGCTACTGCCTGTCCACTTCATGCCAGTGGTTCTGTGCAGAAACACATTGAAAAGCCAGTTGATAGTCATAATTTAATTTTAAAAAGGGGAAGTACTGTAGAGGCTACATGTGTGCTCTAACATAGCAGAAATAGTGTGACCACCAACCAGACTTTGAAAAGGAGGACAAGTTATGCCTATAAAGTGAGGACAAATTGGCCAAAATGAGGACACCCCCAATGTCTGCTTATAGGCCTATTCCGATTGTGTAACCGTAGCTAACTGGTACATAGGTGGCAGTATGTCCATTGTGTAAACTTCTTTTTCGGTTGTGTAACAGTAGCTAGCTGGTACATAGCTGTGCAGTATGTCCATTGTTTAAACACATAGCTGTGCAGTATGTCCATTGTGTAAACACATAGCTGTGCAGTATGTCCACTGTCTACACACGTAGCTGTGCAGTATGTCCATTGTGTAAACACATAGCTGTGCAGTATCCATTGTGTACAGTAAACACATAGCTGTGCAGTATGTCCATTGTGTAAACACATAGCTGTGCAGTATGTCCATTGTGTAAACACATAGCTGTGCAGTATGTCCATTGTGTAAACTTCTTTCCTGACGCCTTTTAGGAGTTGTGCTAGTAAGAGAGCTAGCAGCCTGCAGCCAGCCAATAAAATACAAATGACAAAACAGTATTTTGTTTTCGAAATACATGTACATCAGAACCACTGCCCATCCCTACCCACCACTACTAATTAGGTAATTGGGTAGGTATGGGTAGTGTTGTTGTTTAGTGGGATTGGGTCACCTTGCTATTCTTCTTAAATGTTTCCGGTGGCGCTGGTGCTCCTTTACTTGTTCCCTCTCGATGTCCATGAAGAGGCGGCGATACGTTAGGAACTGGGACTGCCTCTACAAATGACAACATGGATGTTGGAAATGCTGGAATTCAACAGGGTACCCAATCAAGAGGTTCTGACAGAATTGAAGTGAAATAACCCGTCCTAAACTAGTGGAATCATAAGTGTCTAAAGTTGTTGCTTTTACATTTAGTAAATTCTGTATTTGCTTGAAATGCATTGCAAGTTCAATATACAAAGATGAGAACTGATCAGACAGAAGACAGCTTTTTCAGGCGGGTGTGGCTGAAGTGCCAACCTGTTTTTTAAGTTCCTCCTGGTCTTGGTAAGGCCACAGCACTTTTGAAGCTCGGTAGTCTGTGCTGAAGCCAGGGTGTGGACCAGTCGGGTATGCTCCTCTCAGCAATCTCTCACACGCCTGGGACAATGACAGGAGAAGAAGAGATATGAAGCTAATTAAGATAAAGTAGGAGGTAACATTATGAATCCCTGATCAATGTTCAATCAGGTTAGGCCAATGATTTCAAAATTAACATTTGGGAAAGAATTCCCAATGGAAAGTATTCAGACTCTCTTCACAACGTGAGTGAGTCTGGTGATACCAGATCAACTCCAGCTTGTATTGGCTATAGAAAACACTGAAGCGTCCTAACCTCTGTATTCTGGAAACTGACGCTCTTGACTTTATTTTCCTTGGATGAGGAAAGATTCTTCAAACAAAGTGGGTGATCATGTTGTCCCATCAGTGAGATCTCCTCGTCCTCCTCTGAATTAGTATTGTTTTCTTCATCCTCCTCCTCTGCTCTTGAGTTATGTGGTCTCTGCTTCTATATCAGTTATGAAAAAATGGCATTCAGAAAGATACCATTAGCAAGGGAGAAGCCAGACCTGTAAGCAAATTTGAATTTGCGGTCTGGTGTCAACCAGGCTAAGTTACCAAACAACTCACAAATAGCACATAAATGCCTACAGTGAGCAACACCTAACAGACCCACATCTCTTGTAGGAGACACTTTCCATAGCCCCCCAGGTAGTTCAGACACCTCATCACCCTCTTTGACCGTCTGACAAGCAGCTAGTCTGTGCCGGACCAGCTTCACCACTTTGCTGACCTACAAAACAATGACACAGTAGAAAAGTAAAGTAAGACAAAGTCACCACCTGATTAATTAACAAAATAATCTCAATCAATATGTATGCACACACACACACACACACACACACACACACACACACAGGCTGAGTCTTACTTGCGGACTTTGCTGGTTGGTGTGGACATCACCGCTTGCATCCACTTCCTGTGCCCTTACCCAGCGGGCTCTGGGGGAGCAGATGGCCAACTCTCCAGGCTGGCAGGGAAGCTGTGGGCCTCTCCTGGGGCTGAGACGCTGGGCAGCGGCGCTACTTTGCTGCAGCACTCGCCCATCCTGCACAACCTGAAAGCCCAAGGTCAGATCAGTCACCCCTACATGCATCACTACTACAGTGTATGCGACTGAAATGTTAGTGGTCTAGTGCAGTGTTTCTCAAACTTTTTCAGACCAAGGACCACTTAACCAATAAAAAAAAAACTCACGGACCACCTAGCTAAAACAAAAAAGTAGACCTACTTCAACTGTATATTACACAATAGGCCTGATCACTGAACCACCTTGCTAATTGTCTTTGCACCTTGCTTATTGTGTCAGAGGAATCATATGATTTCAACCGGAGTAGCTTACATTGGTTCAAGTTGGTTCAATATTGCAAACAACTCATCTATATTATATTTTACCACGTCTGCTCACGGACCACTTGGGATAGCTTGCGGACCACCAGTGGTCCCCGGACCACACTTTGAGAAACACTGGTCTAGTGTCACATTCCAGTTACTGGTGATAATGATGAAAAGGATATTAGCAGCTCCACAGAGAATAAGATCACAGTCATCTCTTCATCAGCATTACACCACAGGATGACGAAAGGGAATCATTTGGCCGACATTTTTGAGCACTCTTAGGGAGAGATGATAAATGTTCTAATTTTTGTTAAAGACAGCGTACTTGTTCTCCCTCACCGTTTCATAGGACCTCTGCAGCTGTTGTTTCTGACGGATTTGAGCTTGTTGGGACACACGTCGGCGCACAACATCTTGAAATTTGAGCAAATCAAGTTCCTTCTTCCGGAGAATCTCAGTCTGTAACTCCTCTGTGTGTACAGCAAGGTCCTGGAAATACAAATATTAATTGCAATCGCACATAGGGTTTTTTGTCGCGTATGCTATATCATCTGAAACTATAAAAACAACCAACAATGAGCCCAAACCAACTGAAGCATTTCACCTCGATGTAATCTCCTTGGAATTTGGAACAGCTGTCATTTGAAACGTATTGCCCACTATAAAAACATAGTCGATTGGCTACAACAACATTCAGCAAAGTCAGGTAAGAATTTCAGTGCTTACGTTCGGATGTTCCTGCCATTCGTGCACACTTTCCACCCATGCTCCTACTGTCATTGTTGATGGATTCCTCTCAGCAAGGATTCTGAAGTCGATGTGCTTCCTCTGGACCCCATGACTTGCTTGTTTGGTATCTTTAGAAGTATGGCGTTTATTTGATATCCCTTTTTTCTTGGCTGATAGACTCATTTTTATTCTGTCGAACTCTGCTCGTCAAGTAGGCTACACTAATTCTAGCTGTCAACCTTCGTAAGTTTTAGCCTACTGCTAATTTAGCTAATTTAGCAAGCTCATTTTGGGTTTACACAGAGACATCGAATGGCTCCTAAGAGTGTTCCCAATTGAATGATAATAGACTAAAGTTACTAGCTTGGAAAATAAAACGGCAGTTAAAAAGCAAGCTAACTATCACGCTTGGAAATGCCGGTTGAACAATCAGTTGTTGATAGCGACCATGGGGGACAACGACACCCAAACATTAAAACCATTTCAACTCCACCCGCCAGACGCTCATTGGCTGACTAGCGAAAACAAACCATACCCACAGTGCATTCATTAAATTGTGCCGTCGAAAAAGCTAACACACCAAACTATGGTTCCTCGTCACCTCCTACCAATTTAATTCTGCTGTTCCCACCTTAGGTCCTTCAAATGGTATAATTATGAATGTGAAAAACATGTGTAGGCCTACTACTTCACGTCCTGACCTGGCAATGTAGCAGGCTGGAATCTTGGGGACCATCCAAAGTCAGGTTCGGCAACAGACAAAGCGGGGCTCTTGGCAAGATTTTCTTCAGGGACCCTGTTTGTAGGATCCCTGCCTGGAGCTGGGAACTATGAAATGTAAAACTGTACAGAGGGCTTTTTTTGGCAGTAACCTTCAATCTATTTCCTATTTTTTAATTTTTAGAAATTTCAGACATCTGCTCACCAGAAGGAAGTGGCTTTTGAGGTTAGAATCAAAGTAAGAGGCTACACAGCAAACATTCCCTAAAGGTTCCCTAATAGTTGCAGGTTACACAAAACAATACCTTTAGAGAGCGTTCCCAGAACATCATTTAAAGGTTAATTTTTTGTGATCTTCAGGGAACTTTATACTCTGTTAGGCCTACCTGCTTCATTGGAATCTTGTTTTCTGAAGGAACAACACAGCAAATAGGCTGCAGTGTTGATTAGGATATGTGATAGAAAGGTCAGGAGTATCAGCAGTTGAAGAAAGAATAGAGTGCACAGATTTCTGCACTGGAAATCAAACACAGCAGTAGGCAAATACATGTGTAGGCCATACACACACAACAATTTATTTTTATGGAGAACAGATTACTTAAGTCACCCAGCTATTTGCTGACCTTGCCTTTGGGAGTGGTCACCTTGCACATTTTAAAGTTTTCAAATAGTAACCATATCTAAATAAAGAATAATATAGCATTTTGTGATTTCCTCAAGTTTGGCCATGTTTGTCTTGTGCAAATACACAATGTGCAAATGGTGTCTGTGAGGATTTCTTCTACGATTTGGTACACAGTGTACATGTGGCCAGCCCACAGATTGTTGTTCAGACATGTTGTTCCTGTGTGCAAGTCCAGTACTATTCCTTAGTGTCTCCGGCTCTGTCTTGTACATTAATGTATATGCATGAATTTCGAGAAGAATTGCAGGCTTTCTTGACAATGCCTGCACTCAAAATCTGTGTCCAGCCAGAACAAAGAACCTACTCACTCTTTTGTGTGAATCAGCAAACACATTCTCTCTGTGTGAGAAGAACAGTATGCACTGTAACTAATGGAAAGAGACACAATCTTCGCAAACACGAAGAAAGTGGCTATTATTTGTGTAAAATAATAGAACAAACCAGTATTAATATAATAAAATATAAAGAAATCCAAGACAATATGAGTATGTACATATATAATCATATATATATAATCATATTTTACATATGCTTTAAATACATGTGCTTACAGAGAGGAAAATACTGTAATCTGTGTATCTCCACTCTGTAGCCTACATGGCTGAACATGACATTTTCACACACAATGTGGACAAGCCTCTGGAAGGGACCTGGCGCAGAAATAACAGAACTGCTATCATGTATTCTTCATCTGGTCTTTTGTTCTTATAAATTGTATTTGGTGCTGTCTAAAGGTGCTGATACATTGGGCATCTTTTTTAACAATGTTGCTTCAGCTTAATAATGAAATAACAGACCTTCTTTAATTCATATGATTACCTCCTTTAGAATCACAGTCAGAATCCCTTCAGATTGCTTAATGTTTCCAGATTAACATTTTAACACCAACAGCCTCAAATATTTTGACAGTAGCCTAAACATGTGCATGTCTGGTTGTGCTCATAGAAACATTACTGTAAATGCCATCACATGAGCTCAAGTTGTTGCATATGAATTCTTTCATAATAACATTTATATGTAGAATTTTGTCATGTAAAGTCTTTAACCCCTTCATCATAGTCTTTCTTTCCACAATGCAGTATTTCAATTTGATGTTGGCAGAAGTGAAATCAAACTGCGCTCACAGCAAAACACCTACAGTATATACATAAATAACACTTTGTACAGCTTCCTGTTGAGATATGTTGAAGTAGTTCCCCAGCAGCATGACGTGGACCAGACTGTGGCCATTCAGGTGGTTGTGGAGGTGTTGGGCTCTGATGCAGGTTCGGCGTTATCCTCGGGCTGGTGGGAGGCAAGAGGCCTCCTCTGGGAGCGACTGGAGCTGCGGCTCCGTGCAGGGGAGGGGGCGGCTGCAGGGGGGCTCTGGCCCTGCCTCTTGCGGTGATGCGCGGGGGGCGAGTTAGTCGGGGTGCGGGGGTAACTGCGAGAGGAGCGGGCTGGGCGCTCTGGAGAACGGGAGATGGGAGGCCCCGAGCCGTTGTAGCTGGAGGGGCTTCCATTGGAGGTACAGGCTGTGCATGTAGACCCTGGATCACCGGTAACGGAATCCTGGAGAGACATGAGAGTAGGTTTAGAGGTGCACGTCTCTCTTTGTTGTTCTTTGTTGTTATCATTTTAAAACAGTATTCCTAGTAGAACCCTCCATGTAGCAAGCCTGAGGTTCGCAGTCACCATTTCTTGACAGAGAATTTCTAAGTCAGACGTGAGCTGAGACACTTCTGAAATATAAACACAAGCTTAAACTTTCACTTTCTCCTAAATGTTTTCCTTGTAATGCGTCACACAGATGAATGTGTTGTGACTGTGAGTGAGATTTTACATGTTACGTGCAACGTCTTCACATACTTTTTTACATTTTTGTTATTAAATTATATCTGTCGGTGTCCAGTGCTCTTCAAGTTCAGGTCAAGATGTAGATTTCTTATTCCTTTCCATTCTGGCATGCATCTTGCCAGCATTCCGCTATAAAATCCATTATGCAATTGATGTGTCTGTAAACATGTTGTCACTTGTATTTGTTCTCAAGCCCTCCTATACATACCCATTCCATAGGCATTGCAGAAGTATGAGACATCAGTTACCTTCTCTTTCAGGATGTAGAGTGCCACTGGGTTTCTGCGCTCATGATTGGTTATTTTTTTCGGAATGATCTCATCTGCAGGTAAGAGATACAAAGGTCAGAGAGTTTGGGCTCTATTTTGGCGATCTAAAATGCATGGTCAGTAGCGAAAAGCTTAAATACATTTAGGGGTGTGTCCAGTCCACATTCGGGGTGGTTTTGTTATCAAACGTCGGGTGCTTGGCAGAAAAAGTTTGTTCTTATGTTTCTTAATCAGTCATGGGTGTGTTTTGGGCGTAACATCCTTTAAACCAATGAGAATGACATCTGTCACTCCATTTAACAGCAAGCAGCACAACTTCATTACTACATTACTACATTATTCTACAGGTATTACTAAAACCTAGCAGAGTATAGCCTACGTGCATCTGCACTCATCTATTATTTGAACTCCTTGGCAAAGTGAAACTTCACCATGGTCTCATAGTCAACGACAGTTAATTACTTTCACTATTGACAAGGGGTTACCATCGAAAACATAGCCTGAAAAAAGCAACACTTACCCCAGTAATGTTCGAATGACTGAATAAAAATCTTAAGGCTATTTATCCTGCAGAGAAGTTGTTTGGGACTGCTTGCTAACGGCTGCTTACATCTTGTGACAGTGCATCTTCAGCTGTGCTTTGTTTTGCTATATAGACCAGGTTTTTCGTAATGATTTTTAGAGGGTGTAAGATAGGTGTAAGATAGCGATTTTTGTATCATGCCCAGACCACACCTTCTGCCACAGCCCTGGGTGCAAGGCTTAATAAAGGGGGGTTCACATGTTGATTTTAAATGAGATTCACCTACTTTCAGTCTTGTCTTCATCATGATCAATAAGATGGTTCTCATGGTCCTGTGCCCTTTTCTTCATTTTTTTTCTTTTTCGTTCAGATCTGAAATGATGGAAAGAATCAAAAGAAAAATTGATCATGCAATAAAATTCACCATAGCTCAAGAACATTGATAGAAGATTAAAACGATGATAATATGTAAGGTATGAGATGACACTGAAATAAAACCTACTTGGTAGGCTTCCAGCAGGCACACACAGTCACAAGGGTTATGAGGAGAAAAATCCCCCCTGTGGACAGAATTATGTAGAGGGAACTCCTTTCTGGAACAAAGAGAATGATCACTGATTTTGATCTTAGAAAAGCTTCAGTGCTCATAATTGGTTTAATTATATGATGTTTAACTACCTCAGACTACTATGTTTCATACCAAACTACAGCACAAAAATATGTGTATCCATATTTTAAAAGTAAGTATATATACTCTTTTGATCCCGTGAGGGAAATTTGGTCTCTGCATTTATCCCAATCCGTGAATTAGTGAAACACACTCAGCACACAGAACACACAGTGAGGTGAAAGCACACACTAACCCGGAGCAGTGAGCTGCCAGCTACAGCATCGCTCGGGGAGCAGTGAGGGGTTAGGTGCCTTGCTCAAGGGCACTTCAGCTGTGGATGTGGGCATAGGAGAGCAGTGCTCAACCACTTTCCCACCCACATTTTTCCTACTGGTCGGGGATCGAACCGGCAATCATTTGGTTACAAGCCCGAAGCCCTAACCAGTAGGCCACGGCTGTCCCCAGTAAGGACAGCATTTAACAAAACAAATGCATAGCAACAGTGCTTTTCTTGTGTATCATTTTCTTGTGCACCTACTATAGACTGTGAGTTTGATTGGCATGCTTTTCATGCTGCCAAGAGGATTCTCAACATGGCAACTGTAGATGTCATCATCCGCCATCAGCACCCGGGTGATGGTCAGGATCTTCTGGTCAGGTGACAGCACAAGGCGTGTCTCATTGGTAAGTGGTTTGTCCCCTTTGAACCAGCTGTAAATAGTTTTGGTGCCTGTATCATGGCTGCAGTTGAGCGTGAATTGTTCTGTCAACTCCAGAACAGTGGAGGATTCCACGTGTACATAGGGCCTGGAGATCGGCTCTGCCATCAAACAAACAGACAGTGCAGTTTCAGCTCACTTCACATCCAATAGCCCTGTCCTCAAACAGCCTTACTGATGTCAAGCGCCTTTGAGGATATGCATATGTATGCATTTAATCTAAAATTCAATACAGAAAGTTTAAGACCAAATCAAGTGACTTCATTTGACTTGTAGGATCACATCTCAGTTGTAAAACAATTCTATGAACCATTTCCCAACCTGCCAATTTTATGCATATTCCTTCTTCATTTTGGTGTGTTCCTCGAAGAACTTTTTTGTCACACACATTTGTCACACACATTACATCACTACCCCACCCACCACATCTCTCATCTCACCGTCCACCGTGAGGTCGATGCTCCCCTCTCCGGTGAAAGTGTCGTCCGTGATGGAGATCTCGACCTCGTAGGTTCCCTCGTCGGACAGCCTAAGGTTATGCAGGAGGAGCGTGCCATTCTCGAACACCAGGATGCGGTCGCGGTACTCGGGCCGCAGGTTGCCGATGATCTCCGTGCCGATGGACTGCACCACCGTGATGGGCTTGTCCTTCTTCAGCTGCCACTTGATGACGGGAGGGTCCTGGCTGGCGCTGGCGTAGCGGACCGACAGCAGGGCCTCTCCTCCCGTCGTGCCCCGGATGAGGGCGCCCAGGGTGGTGATGTTTACCGCCCCAACTCCCCCTGTGCAGACGCAGACGGCAGAAGGAGACTGTAGACAAGGCTGTTCCACATGAAACAGTGCACATGGTACACACATAGCACAACAAACAGGGGCACTGCAAAGATGGGGAACGTTTGGATGATTCCCAGGGCCATGCAATGACAGGAGGCATAATGACTACATTCGTTCTATTGCAGGGATTATAATCTTATAATTTCATTGGGCCCAAAATGCTTGGCTTCACCCAGGGCCGTAGTCACCATAGACATTGGGGGGGGGACGTGTCCCCCCCCCCCCCAATATTCAGATGTGACCAAAATGTCGTCCCCCCCCCAATATTCGGACATAGAAAAATAAATAAAGAAAAAAACGCTATAGGCTACTACAGGAAACCAACAAGTCCCACCATCTGAAATGCAATCAAACGTAAATAACGCACAAATTAGTGAGCTATTGATGGTTTCAGAGAGAGTAGCCTACACTGTGAGTGGTTTGTCCTGGTGGTTTTGCGTTTTTCGTTAGAGGCGTGTGCTATCAAAAGCTTCCTGCACCCTACTGCAGTGCGGGCTGTCAACAATATCGCAAAATATACCGGTACAATTCTCACAAAACTTGTTGGAAAGGTGTAGCACTGTCTAAGGAAACCCCATTCATTTTTGAAGCTGATCAGACTCAAAGGGAACTTTGAAGCGTTTTCCATATTGTAGCCTATTTTCTCGCATAATAGCAAAAGTGAAACGTAGTGTCCTTTTATTTGAATTTGTGCGTGCCTGTCATTCATTTCTTTCACATGTCTTACAACATAAATAATGCATTCATATGCTAGTAGTAATGTCAGAAATGAACCGGTTTATAAGCCTCTTAGAAATGGTTGTTGCATCTTGCATGTTACATTTAGATGCACACTCAATCGCTCATCCATGCAGGCAAAACATAGCACTCAAATGTGGCGACGGCACAAAAGTTGAAAAAACTTTTACAATGGCGGTGATAGCCTACAGTTAATGTGAATCGCGGACAATAACCAAAGAAAGGAATTTCCACCTCCATTCACCAAATAAAGGTTGTGTTTCTACATGTTAACACAAAACGTAATTTCTGTCAGAAACCAGCCTATAATGCATAGGGTAACTTGAGGTGAGTCAGACAGAAGAGGGACCTGTCTTAGTAGCCTATCTTGAATCCCATCCCTTTCAAACTACCTTAAAATTGTACGATTAGCCACCAGAATAATAAAATCAAAATACAAAATATGATTGGGATATAGGTCCAAACCTATGAGTAAGCATTCAGTGCATAGACTGTATATATAGTTCTATATATACAGTCTATGATTCAGTGTAATAGAGGTTATCAAAGATACTCTAGTTTGTATTTTCTTTTAAAATATATATTTAGGAGACAAATGGAGTCATACCACAGGTCTATGTCCAGGGATGGATTATTGAATGAATAATACTGGGCCCAAGAGCTCAGGGGGCCCTGAAGCCTAAGACTGTGTGAAGTTGCTTCTCCGCCCTTCTCTTCTATTTCCACAAAACTCACAACTCATCATAATATAAAGGGTCATTTTTTTTTTTTTAATCTTACGGGGGAGTATGCCCTCGGGCCCCCCTATCTTAACTGGGGAGGGTTTTTTGCATCTATGCCCAGGGGTTCATAATCCATCCGTGCCTATGTCCGTCAAACGTTTGGTAGGCCTATATCCTAACTGACTTAACTAATGACTTGTTTGTGATTTTAATAATATTTTTGCATGGCAGGAAATGTAGGCCTATTGAAATTCTGTTATTGAAATTCAGAGCGCACCACAGATTTGGTCCCCCCCAATGTTGATATCATGGCTACGGCCTTGGCTTCACCCCTTTTACCTACATTTTATCACACCAAAACAAGAGTGCCCCCAGCAAATTATTGTTGAGCCTTATTCCACAATACAAGCTGAGGGGTTTCAAAACAGCCGTTGACTGTTGATGCCTGGTGTATTTGCCTGATTGGCTGTGATGTAGGTCATAAACTATAATGTCAGTATGCAGTAATTATTTTTGATAAAATGTCTGTCATATTTAAAAAATAAACGCACTGTCATACAACCCTGTCGGAGAAACATTTCAGTGGTAGCCTCCTGCCAGTAAACACGTTATTAATTCAAACAGTGTGCCAGGGGACTCCATCAACTGATCTCCTCTAAAGTAACGAGCATCAGGATACTTCCTCAGGAGTGGTTGAGGTGGTTAAGAAAAGCTAAACTGAGCTGAGCCCTTGAATATTAAAGAAATTATGACTTGGGAGTGAGAGCAATAAATATTAATTGTATTTGCATTGGAAAATTCCTTTTATCAGAAAGTATTATGTATAAATGTACTAAATACATTTTCCCAATTCACTATATTCTGAAGGGTTTATGCATTTTATGAATGTACACAATGTGTAGCCTTTATGTGAGGCAATGCATCATTTAATCCCGTATAAACAGTATGTTAATATAACACAACATTGTAATTCTCTCTGAGTTTGTGCACACAGTGTGTACTGTATGGTAGGAGAGCTGATCAAGGAAGCTCCTGCGTGCATTTCTCAAAGGACAAACTTGACAGCCACATTTCCAGAGGAATGGGGCCAGTGGCCAGTGGCCATGCTGTCATATGTGCCCCCTCCCACGGATGCCCAGGCGATGGGCATCCAGGCTGGCCTGCATGGAGGCTCTTCATTGCCCTAGCAACCATTCTCCGTCCCCTGGGCTGGTCAGGATGTGAAGACAAAGGCTGGGATTGTTCTGACCAATTTCCTCCCTGGCAGCCCATGAAAAGTCCCCTCAGAGGCACACAATCAATGTGATTGGATGGACAGGGGCACACAGAGGCCCGAGTGATTCCAGCGATGACAGCACAGCCAAGCGATACAACGCAACACACGCGGGATCTGTCACGGTACATAATCTAACACAAGACCCTCCAAATCTGCCATGGTGCAGTGGCAAACATTGTCCACGTAACCACAACTCTTTTCTTCTGCTCGTGACATACAGACGGACAATGACAACTGTTTGGACTTTCCTCTTTTAACAACTCTGATCCTCATCATCTC
This sequence comes from Alosa pseudoharengus, assembly GCF_046254945.1. Lineage (NCBI taxonomy): Eukaryota > Metazoa > Chordata > Actinopteri > Clupeiformes > Clupeidae > Alosa > Alosa pseudoharengus. The sequence goes on from NW_027468870.1 coordinate 38,866,282, forward strand.
ACTGCTCCATCCATTGTATCAATTCCAGGCTGCCCTCTGTCCCACAAGTAACTCCGTTGTACTGTGCGGAACTTCTCAATTAACAATAGAAGTCCCTTCGAGTTTTTGAAACTTTGTTATCTAACATATTACCAAAAATGAGACTTGTCAATTTATTATTATCTTTAGCCACAACAAGAAATGCTCATAACCATGAGCATAAGTCAACATATATTAATCATTATGTTGAATTATACATTTACGTTAAAAGTTCTAGTTCCAGCACTTTCAAATTCTATATTTGAATCTGTATTAAAATGTATAAATAATGAATTCCCTCTGGGTCACATTGTGTGAAATATGTAGAACCATACAAATAGTTTTTAAAGTGAATTACAGAGGAAGATGTGGCCACAGGAATGAACAGACATGATTGTAAAGTCAGTTGGAATATAATTCTGTTCTGAATATATCAATGTCTCAATATTTGCCATTTGTTTTGGATTTTGAATATACATAGTTATTCAAAGAGTATTTGTATAGAAGAGAAGACAGAGAAATGATAAAAAAAAAAACCATTAAGTAACTGAAAACCTTTACCAATGCAACAAAAGCAAGTAAACAGAACATCTTGCTTTACAAAACATACTAAAACAAACACATAAACATCTCAATAAAGTCCCTGCCACTCCCACTAGACTGGCGCTGAGGATTCATCCAGCACAGCGCGGAGGTCCTCAACTGCAGAAAGTTGGCGAGGATTTTCTTACCTGCTTGGAAAGTGACAAGCACACAGCAGATGAGCAAAAGCGAAGGGGCAGCTAATGCTTTGGAGAATGCCTCTCTCTCTGTCTTCATCTTGGGTGTAAGGCTCGGTCTTTCTCCAAAACGATTAGCATGATTTGACCACTCCAAGCACGTCCCCTGAATGAGCGCACTGCTATTCCCTCAAGGCAGGGCTGTGCCAAGGCTGGACACAAACAAATCAATGCACCGAGACAGAGGGGTGTGTGTGTGTGTGTGTGTGTCTGTGTGTGTGAGCGGGCGTGCATTTGTGTGGTGTGGGGGTTGGTTAATGGTGGGACAAGACAGAAGAAAACTTCAACACAAAAGAAAACTTCACAAGACCATGAAGCATGAAGACTGATTTATCTTTAGCTGATAATAAAATAAAAGCAAGCCATTGTGCAGTGCGTTGAATTGCACTGAACAAGAAAAATATCCTTTCATAGAGTAGGGGACAATAGAACCAGTGAGTATGCAAAACACACCTGCCATGATGACTGTTAGTCTCTCTCAGGGACCTACTCTTTTCCCACACCCCAGAAGGGCCTGAAGCATAATGAATTTCAAGAACATCACAACAATAGACAAGTGTCTCTTAGCACTGTGCTTGGAGCCCATCAAGCTATGCGTTTGTGCCAATGGTCTGAATTAGCAGATGATGGCATGTGAAGTCTCATAGCAGTGAAGTAGCACTCAGCCTATGTGCTAATCAGTGTCTGCTTGGTGATAACCTCACTTACAAGTCTAGGGAACAAGCCTTCTCCAACAGGCAGTTTTAGTTATATTGGTGGGTGGCTTTTGGTATAGTCACTAAATGAACTTAAACTCTGTAAAAACTGTTGATGAAGTCAAATGTAAATTTCTGAGAAAACAGTTAAATGTCGATGTTTAGGATATTTTGAGATATTTATATCACAGAGTAGGCCTAACCTATGATAGGCTATGCCATTTGTGTAGCCTATCATCAGTAGCAGGCCATGTGCTTTTCATTCTTTTGAAATTTGAGGTGATATGACACATGATCCAGCTTTGAATCATTAGAAATCATTTGGTTATATAATCCTTTTTCTAATTCTTTTCAAAGGCTCTGGAGGCCTTATCTTTGTGATCATACAACACCCTCTTCTGGTAATTGTTGAAAGTGCTTGTAGGGCATTATGGTGCGCACAGCCTCATCAGCTGCAGGGAGGCACTGACAGAATTGTGTATGAGGCTGATATCTGTCAGAAGTATTTCTCCAGTAGCCTAACTGGATAACTGCAAAGTTAATAATAGCAAGTTATAAAGGTATGTGTGACATTTTGACTTTACAAACCTTGCTGCGTAATCAAACCTCTATCAAATGTTGGTGTGTAATCGCCAATAATCCATACCTGTCAACATTACGCATGCCAGTTATGTATCCGCCAGCTGTCTGCCTGCAGTCTTCCAAAACTCCAAAGCTGCTTGCTGTCAGATTTGGTTCCGAGGGCACAAGTTCAGTGTATCAACAACACTCAATAACAGTTTATGTGATGTGTTAATCAATTAAATTCCCAACAATTTCACAACAGCTAGTTCTGGAGTAGGCCATTCAACTAGCCCGCTTGCTTACGACGAGACTCAGGCTGCACAGTCGGCACCCGCTTGCTTATTTGGGTTTTGGGTTGCCAGGTTTTAGCCTATGACAAAACGGTTGAAATTGAAACTAAGTGATCGTGTATGTGTAGGGTGTATTTCATACACAATCTGGCAACCTGAATGGATCAATGATTTTAAAATGAAGTTTGATGGCCATGCAAATTACGGGAGTTTTCCGGGAGAAATAACAAAACGGGAGGGTGCTGGGAGATGACCTTGAAATACGGGAGAAACCCGGGAAAAACGGGAGTGTTGACAAGTATGCAATAATCCACACATTTTTGACAGTTGTGTGGGTGTGATGGCGTGCATCTTTGAACCTCATGCTACCATGTGTTAGTGGTAAACATGAGCCATTTATCTGTGATATAAAAGAGATAAAAGCTTCGCGCTAAAACCTCGCGAAGCGGGATAGCCATGATTTGTTGCCATTGGAAACCTCGGAGAAATTCATATTTCATAACTCCCACCCCCGGCTGATTCCCTGGACGTGTCAGAGTGAGTGGGTGCGGGCGTAGGTGGCAAGTAGGCTCAGATGCTCCAACTTGAGGCCCCGTTTCCACAGCAAGGGTGAGCACAACTTGAGGGTGAATAACAGACGCGGTTCTTTACCACGTCACGTGGATTTGAGGGCTATTTTTAGGCATTGTTCAAGCTTTCTGTGAATAACGTTTACCATTGGGTTGCAGTTATTTTCTTTATTTATTTTTTTCATAGGGAAAACAGGCAGTTTTGGTTTATTTAGCATTCACTGCTTTGTTCTTGACTACAAATGCATTATTTTGACAGACTGAACTGATGTAGGCCTACATGTAAAATTCACCATTGGCTTGCTATGTTTCAGGTGTCTGAATCACACTACCTTAATGGCACCTGTATTACAAATTCCACGTTGCCTTCATGTCTCACGCATTTCCTGTTTTGCCCAATGCACTGCACTAACTGCATCCTGCTGGGCCTTAAGTATGCATGCATCTCCCCCACATAGCGTGTCTTGGCTTCCAACCTTTTCAGCTGAAGTTAAATATGACTGAGGGGGGGAATCAAGTGGATGTGATAAGTCACTACCAAGGGAGATCTAGAGAGAGATAATTACCACATGCTCTACTTTCCCCTGCCCATTGTGATTTGAACATTGTAATTAATACATGAGCAAAGCTGTAGATAGGAGAGTTCCTTCGGAGTGGAGTCTATACAAGGCCTAAATGAGCCTAATAGATGGAGGGATACAACTTTAATTGTTCCTTGTGAACAATTGTTGTTGTTATTGTTGATTCTACCCAGAACTTATGGCTGTAACTAGGCTACTAACCCCAAGAATGGAAAACACTTTTGGAATGATGTGGTGGGTGCTTGTGTGTGTATTTCGTGTGTACCCATGGCTAAGTGACTTGCCTTGTTCCGCCACGATCAGACATGATCTGAGATGATGGTTACAAACATGTCCATGCAGCATAACAATATTTCAACTTGCTCCACTGCACGCAGCTACTACATTTTACTAGATTCATTTTTAATGACCATCTGTGCTATTTGGGAATGTGAGTCTCACAGTTTGAAAGATTAATCATCTGTGTCCCAGAGAAGAAAAATTACACACCAGTAATGTGAAAATCTTCCATATTATTAACAGTAGTCTGTAACGAAAGTGACAGGATTGTAACAGAAAATATTCCCAGTTTAGTGTTGTCAGTTAAAATATCAATTAGAATTGAATTGGTTATAGGCTAAAATAGTTTTATAAACCATTGTGGCACTTTGAGACCTATTTTGGTAAAACAATTACCGGTATTAACAAAGATAAAATGTTAATAAAAACTGTTAAGAGTGATTGTGTAAATCAAATAAACAGCAGAGGCCAGGGTAATAGCATCCAAATCCAAGCACTTGACTGCAGATTTATTTAACAGGCAAAAGAAAAGCACATTAGAAAAGGAACTGTCATGAATTGAACTGTCATATAATAAAAATGCATGTTGTCATTTGTATGTTGAGACTAACTATAGCAAAGAGGTAAAGAGCTAGAATAAAAACAACCTCACAATCTTCACAGATTGTACTCTGCTTATAATATATTATGCAATAAAGTAGTAGGCTATATGTTGCAAACCTGCAGCCAAAAAGAAACATTCCACTTAAAAACAGTACATTTCCAAACTGACTAGAGCTTTCACTGGTATGATAAATAGTCATGCTGTGTGTGAGGTTCACTTGTGTGTCATTGAACAGCCATCCTGACTTTATGGGACGAGAAGGAGAGGGGGAGTTCTCGGTTTTGTGGGGACAAGCTCCAAACCTAGATCTACGGTCACTTTTACATGGGCAGGGTTTGCCTTGGAGAGAGAAGCTCTGGTTATTGCAGTGATGTGTTTGTGTTCCCCCAGTCTGATCACTGTGTGGTCTTCGTGGAGCCGGCCTGTCTTCGTCTTTTACTTGTGATCCCGTTGTTTCTGGAACAGGAAGTTTATGTAGAGGTCAAGACTGGGTGACTGGATCATGTGCTGCATAATATAAGAGTCTGAGTAGATTGTTGGTTGTACACATATAATTTGATATACAGTGCTTTGGGCACATTGAAGTTTTAAGTTTTGGGTGCATATTAAATAAAAAAAATACAAATCTATTCACTGTCTTTTCTTCTTTATTAAGACAAACTTAAACAGTCCATGTTTTCTGATATCTCAGTTACAATTCCATCCAAAATTTCAGGAAAGAAGAGTTAAACATATAAACATATCATGGATAATTTGGAGAAGATTATGCTGGCTGATTGTCTGCAAGCAGCAATTTGCCTATGCACAAAGAACCGACTCCAACTGAAAGAATCACTTTACTGCCCCACCCCAAAGTTGAAACAAAACCCACGCAGCTGGTAGAGCCATTTGAATGTGACTCATAGTTACATTCCACAGATCTCTGCTTTTGTGATGGCATGTTTTGTAAACTGAGAGATTTGATTACATCCTGTCCGGTTCGTTTCGCATCTTATTGAAGTAGCCTGTTGAATGCTTTAAGCTCATCAATTGCCATTCGTGGCAAGACTACATGTGATGACGGCACTCAAAGCCAGTCTGATGGAAACTGACCGATAGGAAGAGACTCCCCAACCCATCTGCATGAGCCCTTTGCTTCTCACCTCCTGCGGTGTAGACTGCTTTAACATTAGGAGCCAAATTAATGTACAGTATATCTGACCACAATGTACTGTACAAGACAGCAAAGCAGAGAAATAAACATCAAAGTCTCCTTCTGACTTTATGCTATCTGAATAAAGCGAACACTGCTATTTACTGCGCCGTGCATAACCAATGCAGTTGAGAGAGTGCTCCCTTGACATTCACTGGGCACCATCTGTATTATTGCCTAGCAACCAGTAATTAAGGCTTCATCGCTAGGATACCATTTTAACCATTCTGAAGTTGATGGAGACAACACTGATTCCTAAAGGAGAGGGCAACATTTCTTTTCCAATTCCTTTGGATTTGGATCTTGGGTTTCAAATTTAGTTACAATTCTATATTCTATTCAGAATATATACTGTCTTCTTTAAGATGAGGGAAAAATATTCTTTCTCCTACTCATGCTGAATTAATTACCTGCACACTAGGCTACTATGTATTCTATCAGAGTATTAAGTACTATCAGTATCAATAAGGGCCAAGATCAGAAGTAAGTGTGTTCATTCCAACATCTACTGCCTTGGACACCACTGTTGTCCTCTGCTCATACTGAGACAGACAGACAGACACAATACGTTTTGTCATGAGCTTCTGCTCACCTCTTCTCTGGGTTTCTCATCCTTCATTTTCTTCCTGGTCATGTGACCGCGGAAGCCTGCTTGGATCTTGGCTGCGGCCTTGTTTGCGGCCGGGTCATCCAGTGGGATGTCCATGATGTCCTCGTCTGGCGGCTGGCTGCACCCTTGCTAATGGTTGAGAGAAAATGGCACATGATGAACCTGAACAAAGCCCATATAGCAGCCTCATCTCTCTGGCTAATGTCCTGCTCCCTGTGTGAATACATTCACTGTAGCCATATGAGTAATCTACACTGAGTGTTGGATTTTATCACTTCAAAGGTGACTCACAGTGATTTGCAGTTGCCATGGAAATGTAGTTAAAAAAAAACCTCCCGTGGCCCTCACTTGGGATCTATGGTAATGTTGTGTCGGATCTGTCTGATGTGGTGTGTGAACAATAGTGTTTTATCAGCAGAGTGATCAAAAAATCGTTCCTGCTTTGTGCTCTGAGTACGGAACTTACGCTGCTGCTCTACCTCTTCCTTTGGGTGGAAGGTGGCAACAGTTCCCTCCCGAGGCCCGAGTTTCCGAGAGCTCATCTAATTTGCCTTCCCCGCCGGGGGAGTGACGTTAAGCGGGGAGCAGGCGCAGGGAGGACTGTGCATCACTGGCTGCCAGTGAAAGGCACCAGCTGAGCCAAAAGGAAACAACATGTTCCTAAGGGCTTTCCATAGCCTAACTCAGGGATAAACAATAAACTATTGCACAACAAACATGACAACTTAAGTGCATTATATAACTCTTTGTTGTAGATTTTCCTACAACAGTTAGGATCAGAGTAATCCAAGTTATCTCATCTTAGTAGTTAGCTAATACCATCATGATGTGTGGAAATGATTATCATGATTATTCTGGTTCTAAGTCTGCATTTGCTTGTCAGGTTAGAAGATTCGAATACTTTATTTCTTGCTCTGAAAGGCCCGCAGGTTACTGGCATGGCCATGCACTCCAGAAAGTGGTTATATCTGTGGCCTTTGACTGTCAGGAACATGCAAATGACCATCTGTCAAACGAGTCGCAAGTCATGTCCTCAAATTATACAGAGTTAATTGCTCTCTCCTGTTCTCAACAAGTTTTGGGGCCATACTGTGGGCTAGAAGCTGTGAAGCACTAGCGCTTATGCCAGCTATTTACGTAAGAACATGCTCAAGATCTCCTTAGCCTACTTCTTGAAGTAGATACTGGAGAACGGCAAGTATGCAGGTGACTTATACAAGAAAATAATTCAACATGCTTAATAACTTAGACGTTTTTTGTTTTTACAGTCTATGGTTTTCACCAGCTACGAGTGTGATTTTTCTAGTGGTGAAATGATTGATGATTGGATATTCCTGACGAAGATCCAGGGTGATCGAAACGTTGCTATGTTTTTAAAGTAATAAAGTTTTTATTTTTGGAGCAATTGCAGTGTGCAGACCACACTTCTTCCACTGATGATTGGATATTAAAATAATCCTATGCAGACTCTTTGGGGCCCATCAGTGCCCACTTCCTGACCACATAGGGCCATTAGAGGACTATAGAGGGCCATTTCTACATGTATTCACATATCTGACACTTTCATCCGACGTGACATACACTATCGTACAGCTGCACATTGCAATCAGTACACCGCAATCAGTAGCTCCTTGTTATAACAATTGAATATGAGAAATGACAACATGTTTTTAGTCGCTAGGATTTGCTGATGTCGAATAAATTCATATTTTCTGGTATTTTAAATAGGCCCTCCTCTTGGCATTTCACCAGGATATAGCACTCACATCATTACAGGTCATATGTTTTAATCAAGTGGAGGAGAATAGAATTCATGCAATTAGACATGTTGCTGTATCAACTGTGATGTCTGTGTGATTGTTTTGGCTCTCTGTTGGTAAATGGCTTTGCATCGGTCTGTTCCTTGACAATCTTAATGGGATATTCTGGTCAGTAACAATTAACAACAAAAAAGCTTTCAACAACATAAACATCACAATTATGCATGCATTCCTGATGTATACACTCAGCATCACCTATTAGTTGCCATTGCACATACAATATAGAAAGATTCCAGAGAACAGCACGGACGGACAGCCAATTGGAGTCCACTGGGAGGTTGTGGTTACATAACAGATTTTTACCAATTACTTTGACCATAATAACATTCCATAGCAATCAGTCTTCAGCTATGGGTTCAAGATGAGCCAGTGTATTATTAGACTTCAGATTCATTTTTTCCTTCATTTTGATTTAAATAAAATGCACTGTGTACCTCTTTATCTAAATCATTATTTTGCTAGATTACACAATGTTATGAAAACAATGCAAAAATGATTAAACATTTGTTATGACCATTCACTCAGGACAAACAACACATGCCAAACTCCTTTCTCAGATTAATTATTCCCTTATAAATGGGGTCTAAATAATAACTTAAAACAGTCAACTTTCCAGATAATTTATACTTTTGCAAACTTGTTCCTTAGAAATGAAAGCATTGTTGTAATACATTTGCATTCATTTGAATGTGGAAAATACTTTCACTTGTAGATTGCATGCAACCACAAGTGTCACATCTCAGTCTATTCACTGGCTCAGCCCAGAGCGCTTTTGTTTTGAAGCAGCCTAAATACGCTCTGTAAACGGAGTTACAATCGCATATGAATTCAAAACAACTAAGTGTCTTCATCAGTTATGATAGTTTTGTGATTCGTAAGAAAGTTACGCACAATTTAACGCAGTAACAGTTTGGAGACGTCAAATCACTTCAAACTCAAAGATAAGGTTGATTGCTATTTGATTCAACCGTCCTCTTGTTGGTTTAAATTGACGATGTGGCGAAGTCGCTCACATAAAAGTTGATCTATGGCCACAAACTTCAATTCCGCATAGATTTGAACACCAAAAAGTCAGATAGATATCCAAAAATTTACTTACGTTCCGACAATCCATTGCAATGGGATGATCCTAACAGCTGCGGTCCGAATGTAAGCCTGTCTGCCAACGTTACTGTAATTCTCTCTCTCTTGTTCTCTCGCTCACAGTTCTATCTCTCCCTTCCTCTCTCGCCCATTCGCTCTTTCCCCTCATCCGTGAGGACAATCTGAGGCACCAATCACAACGACAGGCAGTAATTTCACCATTCCACATTTGCACGAAAATGTATCACGAAGATTGAAACGCTGCAAACACTATTCAGGTGACAAATAAGAGGTTTAATCAATAATATATTCTAGGATATTTTGATTTAGAGATGCTTCAGTTTGGTTGCTGGTGTAAATGTAGCCTATACACATCCTGCTAGGCCTACATTTTTAGCAAAACAAGTTTTGGTCTTTGTAAAAAGAGTGGAAAGAGTAAGCTATAATTGATAATGAAGTTTTTGATTGGTATCTGATGAAAATACTGCTGTTTAGGCCTACATACTACACCAACATATCAACATGCAATACTTCACCACTACTTTAACAATAATGTTTGTGTTCACATGAACCATATAGTCCAACAACTTGTCAGACATGACATGAGCACAGAGATGGTACCTGAATAGTTTAAACCTTCTTTAAATCTTCTCACAGGTATGATCACAACATACACTTTCGCCCTCAGAACAGGGAAGAGGGTAGCCTATTGTAATCAGATCAGTCCATTTATCCATCAATCTGTGTGTGTGTGAGTGTGTGTGTGTGTGTGTGTGTCCAGTCTCTTCAAATTTTCATACAAGGTGGAGGGTCACTATACTGTATTTCGGTCCGTCATGCACAAATGTTTTTCTTTTTTCACCTTATCTGACAGGGCAAGTATCGCATAACACATTCACGACTGATTTAATCAGGCCTATTTACAGTTAACTCTGGTCAAACAATGTGAAAATATGGTGCCCATGTCATTTAAGCCCCACCATACTTTTGTCTATACTGTACCCAGCCAACATCTGATCATTAATTTAACTTGTTGTTCGCAGTTGTGATCTTGACCTGGACCTGGTGTTACATTGAAACGTTCCTTCCAAATGTCCCGGAGAAGTGCTGTTAGCACCAGAAGGGTTGGTCTTTCAACTGAGAAGGTTTGAATACTCAAATAAGTCGTCCGTCGATAGCAAATTCTAAATTGCTTTCCTATGAAACGCCCGACTGAGTGTCAGATTGAGGGAGTCAGTGTGTGGAACTGGATGTCTTAATAAACCCTTCATTCACAAATACATTCAAGCATAACACAATAGTATAATGTATGTGAGGTGCGTAAGTGACACAGTGCATCTTTCAGTCTGTTTCAGGACAAACCCAACCCAGCATATGCAGAGATGTGTTTGCAGCCACCTAGTGGTATTCTGAAGAAAGGCCTGATAAAGCCTACTGGTGACATTTAAATCAGAAGATATCAACTATCACCAAATCAGCATCATCAACCAACCCCATTCACATAATAACATTATCATTATAATGTGAAGAGTTTGGTTCCAAAACGCTATATCCAAAACGCTATATCCTCCATCATAATGAATCATTTGTTTACATTTTGTTTTACTAGTAATTTCAGTAGAACTGTAATTAACTATTATTATTTGATTTATCTTTACTCAATCAAAAAAACACTTTGACAATTTGATTGACATTACCTCAAATGCACAATGAAATAACATGACTTTTTAATGTTTTTATGGAGATATAGCGTTTTGGAACAATGTATAATGAACACAAGCATGTTTTCTGTAGAATTATTTGTGCACTAAATTGAAAAGTTAATACATGTACACAAGTAACTGAAGCCAACAATCTCATTTGAACATAAATTCTTTTGGAAGTCAAAACACTTATTTTAAACACAAATTCCTCTGGAAGTGAAAACACAACATTCACCCAAGGGGCCTACTTGTCATGCAATTTATAAAAAAAGTATTGCTGAACATAAAACAGCAGAAATAATATGAACAATAATTAAAGGCACTAGGGATCTCACTGTGTTTATGGACTGTGACATCTGCACTGCCAGATGATCACAATCAAACAGAGGAGAGAGGAGAGAGGATGTGCATGACCTACAGCAAGGGGAGGAGAGAGAACAAAGGGACTTAGTTATGCCATTTTGTCATCATTATAGTTTAAGTATTACACACGTTGAAATTGAATCTTGATTATTTGTGTTTATAAGATGGGTCTAAAGACATCTGTTCAGCATATTTAATTAATTAAGTGGTTCTTCTGAGTTGGTTTGTATGGGCTACAAAGTGATCAAGTGATCATATCATACTGTCTAATTGTGTACGAATTAACGTCTGTATGTAGTCATACAATCACAACAAATACTCAAAAGAACAAATCACAAAAGATCATACTAAGGTTAACTGCTTAGTGTCCGCATCAACGGGACCTAAGCATTTGTTAGTAAAGCCTATATATTTCTGATATGTATTCTTCTCTATTATTGTGTTACATGTTCTTATCTATATTTTTGACATGTTGCTGATTGGATCATAAACGGCCACAGCAACAAAGAGGAATGACTGCTTCTTCTCTATTATTGTGTTACATGCTCCAACTGTAAAGCACTTTGAACTGCATTCTGTGTATGAAAGGTGCTATACAAAGAAAGCTTATTATTATTATTATTATTATTATTATTATTATTATTATTATCATTAGTATTATTATTATTATTATACATATACTTTATATATATATACTGTAGATAAATATACTTTATCACCCATAGTAGGACAACAATGAGGTCATATGTAAACAAGCTAACTGTCCATGCTATCGCTGTTAGGGCCAAAGAAAGTTGTACAACAAACTGAACAAGTCGGGTTCTTTTTAAATGGAACCGCTTGTTTCCTTTGCGTGCTATAATAAAGGCATGGCTATTGTCTATAGCGGCAACCGGGTGATAAGCGGGATAACGGCCTTCGAGGTATCCTGTTATACGGAATTAATGGACTCGGGTGGAGTCTTAGCTTAAAAGAAGATGAAAAAGATAAGTGGATATTGTAGGCCTAATGGTTGCTTTGACTTGGCAGCAAAATTCATTGTAACAGAAGAGCCTACACATTACCTGAATCACATCCACTGCCCACTGAAGAATTTGAAGATGATTCTAAACAGACAAAAATATATTATGCTACATAAGCTTTGTTACTTGCACTGAAGATGCCTCACATGCTCATACATACTGTACACACACACACACACACACACACACACACACACACACACAGTATTTATCAATATTGTTATATATTTGTCCATAGTATATTTGGTCAATGTGATTCACATGTTTCATTCACATGACTTAAGCCTGTGGTGTGCACTGGTGGCCCCAGATGACAGCCTAGCACTCTAGAATGTTTGGTTGTGGCTTAGTGACCACACTCACCAGACTTCAAGATGAGATCTATGCTGAAGTCGGAGAACTCGTGGCTCTTGCTGACAGAGCACACATGGGTCCCGAAGTCTGTCCGCCTCACCGTCCTAATGGTCAGAGTGACGTTGTTGGGGCTGTACTCCAGCGAGTAACCCGGGGTGCACTTCTGATAGGCCTTGTGCTTGATGAAGTGGCAGAGGAGCTCGTTACTGGGGCTCTTCCACTGAAGGGAAAGCTGCTTGAGGTCCTCCAGGATCTCAAACTCATACTTACAGGGAAGCCTAGCCATCAGTCCGAGAGGAGAGTAGACCCTTACTGCAGTGACTAGAGGTGCAAACACATGAACATACATTAGTACTGACATGTGAAGCCAACTGAAGTCGAAAAGCAGCTGTAATATTTTGTATATGCATCAAATATTTAGCGATACAACATTGTGTAGCCTATTTCCTTTTTGCACGTCTGTGATTTCAATATGTTAAGGTTTCAGGCATCAGACATCATTAGCCGAACATGGACAGCCTTAAGCTCTTACCTTCCACAACGAAGAAAAGTAGCACAAATTTGGGATTTGCCATTTTTCAGCCCCTCTTATGTGTTTGTGTCCAGGGCCTCATCTCTAAGGTGAAGTTAGACAGAGAGAAGCAGCTGACTGCTCCGAGCACTTTCGGTTTTGGAGAATCTGTGCTGACATGACTTCTGCTTACCCATTCAGTTTTGACTTGGCTTGGCTGGAAGGTACCTACTGTTTGGTTCTGCTATATGTATTCTGTAGGAGGATGTGATGATAAATGCTGTCAATAAAAGCCATTACCTCCCACATCTCCACTAAATCACCTTCACCCCACTCACCCCTGTCTGTCTCTGATGGGCACACACACATACACACACACACACATACACATACACATACACACACACACATACACATACACATACACATACACATACACATACACACATACACATACACATACACATACACATACACATACACACACACACATACAGTGCAAACACAAACACATACAGTACACACACACACATACACAGACACACACTCATATTCCCTTTTTTTTCAAAATTACAGACATACATACAATGCATACACTGCACAAAGAGACCCCCCACTCATTCTCTCTCGCCCCCCTAATCTCTCTCTCACACAGGCTACAAAAATATACACCACATACTCACATTCCCTCTCTCAAACACACACACACACACGAGATATGAGGCATTTCAGTGAAAAGGTCCTGGCATTCTGTATGTGTTTCGTTGCTGTTTGGGCTTAACAGTCTGGTACTGTTGGAATCCCTTATTTCACTTTCTCAGAGTGTGCGAGGGCATGTGGGGTCTCAGCATGTTTATAAAGCCCTTTTGGAGTAGGCACAGCACAGGCTGAAATGAGTCACACACTGTTTCTATGCTAAATAGCCTCCCAGAAATAAAGCGATCCATTTCAAACTCTCAGGTGCAATAAAAACTCCCTTGCCGTACAATATCAGCACAACTTGAGTAGTTACAAAAGACATCTGGGAGGCCTCCCAAAAAGGTAAATTGTATTATCTTCAAAACAATGCAGTAATGGCACAACAGCCTGGGAGAGAGCCTCCAGCAGTGGTAATAGTAGACTATTGTCAGTACCGGTAGCTCAAACACAAAAGCCAGTGCTACTGCTAGGCTAGGGCTGTGGAGCACTACTGCAGTAATGGGAGAGGTGGTGTGACAGTGATGCTTTATGAGCCATCATGTGCACAGTGGCTTGAGCATTGAGTTAGATTAATGACAGAGCTTCACACAAGCGTAGAAGCCATGGTAATAAATATATGCAACCAATGGAAATATACATCTATGGAATGCAATATATCTTCACAATTACAAATGACATTTACAACCAAAATCATTGGACAATACTCTGTGTTAAACACACTGCTATGCGGGGTTAAATGTGATCCCAGTGATATTTAAATGATGTTCAACACAAACAATTTCATCATTAACATGACATTGCAGGAACGAGGCACTCTCTTCACAGTGCCCTTCCAGCATCAAGGGAAAACCCTCTGCTTTGAACCAGCTGATGCCAAGCTCTACTGAATTCATGCTTTGAGTCTTTTTGTCCGTGCCAAGACCCCTCACGCCTGACCTTTCCCCAGGCCCTGGGCTTCTGGGACCTCTCTCATCAGCCACGGCTGCCCTCCATCACTTCCTGTGCGGGGCAGGCAGCGGCAGCTCTCCTGACAACACGCCTGAAGCCAAGTGTGGCGTGATATGGACGCCTCCGGGGAGACATTGGCATGGCGACGCGAAGTGCAGCTCAAACGCCAACTCTACTGTAAACACAAGCAGCCTCTCGGGGGAGCAGCACTTCACATGCCACTGCAACTCAGCCTCTTTTCCACCAGGGGGCAGAATACACACAAAATTTTGTTATTTTGTAAATTGTTTGTTTATGTCTTGATGTCACGGGTACGCTGGCGACTACACTGCTCCGTCCAGCATTGTTTGTCTTTATGTGTCAATGTCTTGTGTGTGGAGCGCTTTGGATTATACTATGTACATGTTAAATGCGCTTTATAAATAAAAATGACTTGACTTGGGGCGCTGTGGCGCAGCAGGCTACAGCATCTGTACCGTACACGGGTCCGAGTGCCCACGGGGACCCAGGTTCGAGTCCGACCTGTGGTCATGTCCTGATCCCACCCCATCTCTCTCTCCCATTCACTTCCTGTCTGTCTTCACTGTCCTATCATAATAAAGGCAAAAAGCCCAAAAAATATACTTAAAAAAAAAAAATGACTTGACACAAACTGATATTATGTGGCGGTCATTTCATTGGAGAGACTCAGTCTGCATGTGTGTATTGTGTCTTGTTGTGATACACAGAGCCAAGTGTGTTTGCACCCGTGTGAGCTCGTTTGTCCTTTCATTACTTTGCTCTGTCTTTGTTGAGCAGCAGATTTCCATGAGGACTGCACGGGCCTCCCCAGCACTGTGAAGGTCTCCGCAGAGCAAATGAGCCATGATGGGACAAACAGATTTACAGGGCTGTGAGCTCCAGCTTTCAATAGCACTCAGTGAACGAATGCGTCCACATTAGCATTTAGTGAATGGTTGTTCCACAGACATCTAAGGACCAAAACATTCTCTAGACATTCTCTCAGCGGAAAGATAGTCATCATAATCGCTAATGGAGACGCCTCTTCTTGTGTAATGGTGATGATGCAAACAAGGAAAGCGAGAAACTGAGAGTCATCAGATGAACTGTTATGAGGAGATACGCTCATCGGAAGCTGATGGCCCACCTGCGTACAGTTAACCCAGAAGCATCTGGAATCTGTCTGGCCCAGTGATACCTGCTATGGTACTTGCTGTAGGCCTGCCTTGGAGTGATCCTGTGCACGCAATGAAGACATCTACAGTATGTATCATTTCTTGAATCACGCCTGTCTGAATGTCCTTGACTGCTCCTCACATACAGTAGACAGAAATAATGGCCATACCTCCACGGCAACAGTCTGAAGGCGTTGTGTTCACCTCCACAACGGTGTGCACTGTTCCATTTGAAAGCATGTAATCAGTAGAGAGAGTGGTTGGTTGGTTGAAAATGCTTGGATGTATGGTAATGATTCTACTGATTGAGACATGCCATGATAACAGTTTCCACACCGCTGTATGTGTGAGTGGCTTGACTTTCTTTTAGGATGCTCAACAAACAAAACAGCTCTGTGAGGAGTGGGTGGACACTGACAGTGTTAGGAGTTGCACTCATATACCCTGCTTTTTTTCACTGCTTTTGTTCAGCTTCTGGTAACATAACACAGAATAGATTTGAGGTAAAGGATATAAGAACATACCTTATATATAAAACATACCTTAAAATCTTTAAACTACCTAGATAATTGCCTAATGTTACTTTATTGTAGCCTATTCATTTAGAGATTTCATTTTGGTCAGGTGTGTTGGATTGGAGGAGGCAGGATATGATCACTACATCCATCTTGACACACTTCATTTCACCCCATCCAATGACATGCCCTCCTCCTCTCTCCTCCCTCCTCTCTCACGGAGGCTGAGGATGTCATGCCAGCTTTGTGTGAGGCACCTGAGAAAAGGTTGTAAGAATAGCTGTAACCAGATCTACCTTGTTTATCTGAACGGCCATGGGGAACAGCAACTAAAATGGGAACAGATGTTTAAAACCGCTTTAAAGCATCTAATTGTTTTTTTTTTGGCACTGAGGCTTTTTTCCAGCGTAAACGTTAGGAAAGGCAAAGTGCCTAGGCACTCAACATATGTCATATCCTGTTTGTTAAATGGTTGACCTGCTTATAGGATTAGTGGATTGTTCTGTAATCGAGGCAGATCTTAACTAAGAGTGGGTCAATTCAGGTGAAATTGCACTAGTGGGACACATTCATATTGAGCGCATTTTAATTAAAGGAGTTGAATCAAAGACAGCTGTACCTTGGGGACTCATCTGATGTGCCTGAGACAGGTCTGTTGACAATAAACAAATTGACAAATACACAATGATCTTAATGGCAGGCTATGCATGTTAACATGTTAGATTTGTGATATGAATCTTTTCCTTGAACATTGTGTTTTAACATGATATGACTATGAGTACACTCTTAATAAAATTAATGTGTTACGTTGTTCCTATCTGGGCACAGAGATGTGTTAAAAAACAACGCAAGTTGTGTTATTTTCAACACATATTGGGTAACAAATAAAAAAGGAAAGGATTTACCTTTCACTCGTTCATCAGCTGGCTGTCTGAGAGGGGAAAGAGAAGGAGTCTCTACCCTTTTGTCCTCAGGTCTTTTCCATAACAAGGCAACAAGCCCATCATATTCAGAATGGCCCTCAAACAAGGAGGGTCACATTTCTAAAAATCTGTAAAATGTTATGAGGATTGATGAGATGAAACTGCACATTTAAAAGAAAATGCAAACAGAACAAATAGGGAATAAATGGACATGTACCACAGGCTTATGAACACAAGCATCCTGAGCTGTAAGCACCTCTTAATACAATGACAAACAGTACCTGTTGTTTAGAATCTATGTCATCTAATGATTTTGTTAGTGCTAAGCAGTTTATGGATATAAATAGGAGCTAGCCTATGCAAGGCCTAAACAGAGATCAATAAAATCTTAAAATCAATTTTGACTGGCTGAATTGGCAGAGATAATGTGTGATGAGGTCTTCACCTTTTGTAGATCGACTGGACCAAAGCTGAGAAATGGCAAACTTGAGTGGAGACTTTATCATAATAGCCTACTCAAAGATATGAAAATGTGTCCATATCAACAGACAGAGAGCAGACCACACCTTAGCCATTTTCTCAGTCGTTTGAGTGGCTCAAAATCATTTTGGATGTGAACTGTATGTGACAATAGTGTATATATTGTTCTGTTTCTAACTAATCCCATTTGCAAAAATATTTCAATTGAGCAGATTTCCCATACAAATGTGTATGCTTATTCAATGTGTCAGTGGTGATGAAATTAAGCACAATAGTACAAATACTGCCATTTCACCATTTTTCAAAGCCATCTGATTTTGCCCAAACCGTTTAAAGCAACACCAAAGAACTTTCCCTCTGTTGCACGCACGCTATTTGTTTATCTAGCACAGACTTTGCAAATAACAATGTCCACAGACAAGGTAGAATATTTTGCATGACTGTATTGCGACATCAGATGCAAGTCAAATTTGTAGTTTATGTCTCATTCCATCCGCTACCCGATCTGGCAAACTTACATAATGCGGTTATAGTCGATAGATATAATGCAGAATTGCCGTTCACCCTGTTACGAGTTGATGAACCACTGAAACGATTTTGGAAACATTATTTTAAGGTATAGAAAACTCTTTGGTGTTGCTTTAATGAAATTTGAGTCATTTTTAGGAACTGTGATGTTTTTAATATTAATCATCCTTTTTTATGACAACAGAGTTTATGATTGATTTGACATACACTGCACTATTAAACAATACTTTATGCCCCTTCAGTAAGCACTTTTTAACAATACTTTATGCCCCTTCAGATGAGGGCATTATCTTTAACGGGATCATCTTCTATGAACCTCAGTCAATTTCATCTCCTGCACTCATTTGAAAGGCTTAGAGTGTGAAGAACTGCTGTCTGCATATCTCTCTTCCCGCATGGCCATCGGAAAAACTATGTGATATTATCTCTGCTAGTAATAAGACTTTTGATGCCCCCTTCAATGCATGCGCTCACACACACGCACACAGACACGCACAGAGACACACAGACACACACACACACACACACACACACACACACACACACACACACACACACACACACACACACACACACACACACAGTGTATTGTTGTCCAACAACACCTCATCATATGGTCATACGGTTATATACGGATATACTTGGACATATGTCCTGCTTCTGCCAACATTTTACCACATTTATGTTCTGGAAAGCATAGCAACTAACTAAAAGTCTAAAAAATGTGTTATTACTGTAAGTATACGATCTTAGGAAAAACAAGGATGGGAGAAGGCCTTACTCAACGTATTACCCAGGGGTAGGTAATAGGGGCAGCCATGGCCTACTGGTTAGCACTTCGGACTTGTAACCGGAAGGTTGCTGGTTCGAACCCCGACCAGTAGGCAAGTGCCCTTCAGCAAGGCACCTAACCCCTCACTGCTCCCCAAGCGCCGCTATTGTTGCAGGCAGCTCACTGCGCCAGGATTAGTGTGTGTTTCACTAATTCATGGATTGGGATAAATGCAGAGACCAAATTTCCCCTCACGGGATCAAAAGAGTATATATACTTATACCCTGAAAGAAAATCAAATAAAAAATGTAAATGTAAAATGCAAAGTGCAGTCTTTTCTTGTTTTCAATACATGAATCAAAAATCACATTATTCCATTCATGTATGTCATCTTTATGTTGCTTACAACAACGTAATGTAGCTGTGTCTGTACCACTAGGAAGCTCTGGGAAATCCAAGGCCTATATGCAAAAGGAAACATAGAATAATCAGCTGTGAGCTTTGCATTTGACTATGTAGTAGACTTCACAAGTAGCCTTCCCCACAGAGTAAAAGGAGACTGAACCGTAAATAGCCATTTCAGTCAATGTCACGCTGCACCTACTGCACGAGTGGCCACCACTCGGTCCCAACCTTGCCAATGGCAAAACAGAAGTCATTTGTGAATGTAAAAGTGTGTTTTCCATGACCACACAATGGAGAGGAGCATACAGGGACAAGGTCAGCACTATAAATGTCAAAAACCATTACCCTTCACATGCAAGAACACAACTTGTTCATCCTCATTGTGCCACACAGATACCCAGCAGGCTTCAGTTGGTCATGGCACTTCTGAAGGAGCAAAGAAACATTACCATATGGCCAGGTAGAGCATGTAGATTTTTGTCTCAAAAAAATATAATCGGATAAAATCGCACTATATTCTTCTCTTTTAAGTCTTTTAAGTTTCTATGAATAAAAAAACATCATAAAGTAAAACACATAATCACAGAGTGTGATGTATTATTTAGTCCCTTGATTTTCAATCCTTGTGTATTATTTTGAATGCCTTTTCATTTTCATCATACAGTACATCTCCGTTTCTCTCTGTTTTGTTGGCCCAGAGGCAGTTCTGTTTGTCTTGCAGCACATCCTACTGGGCCTTTAACAAGTGCTGTTTCTAGTGCGGTGGA
The DNA here is from genome assembly GCF_046254945.1 of Alosa pseudoharengus. Lineage (NCBI taxonomy): Eukaryota > Metazoa > Chordata > Actinopteri > Clupeiformes > Clupeidae > Alosa > Alosa pseudoharengus. Next base: position 38,886,531 of record NW_027468870.1, read on the forward strand.
CTGTCATGTAAAAGGTAAGGCTGTGAAGGCTGTGGTCAGTGAACTCGTCTCAGATTGAAGCTTGTCTGTCTGTCTGTCCTTCAGCAGCATCCCATTGAATGTATGTGGCTCCAGCTACAGTGGGTCAGCGTCTGTTTTGATGTGAAGGACTTTGAGTGCTGCTGCTGCTGCCTGGTGAGCTCTGTGCATACAGAGTGAAAGCTTAAACAAAAAGAGCATTAATGAGCCTCCATCTGAGAGCCGTGCCGAGGCTGCGGCGCTAATTATGCATGTTGAGAAAGCTAAATGGTCTAGAGGACCCTGTGACGCAAGGGCTATTGTTAAATAAATGAACACCTGGATATCTCCACAGTGATAATCCCACAACACAGGGGAAAAAAAGCAATGGCTCAAGGGGCAGGGGATAGCAATTTTGTTGACATGTTTAATCGTCCGACAACACAGCATGCGGTGTGTGTGTGCAACATGTACAATGACAGAGAAGGCATTGTCACATACAAGTGGTTTGTGAGTCAGAAATTGATGTTACTTTCATAAATGCGTTTGGAACACCATTAATGATTATGGTGGAAACCTAATTGTCTGAAAATGTTTCAAATTAATTTAGAAAAAAGGTGAAGCCCAGGGGATCCACATTCCCTAGAAATAAATAGATGCATACCTCTGCTAAACAGATTTTTATTTAACCTATTCTGGAAAGGAATAGTATTATTTCCTAGCCTGGTGATACCAGATGAACCTGTTAGCTAATTTGAATTTGCTCTGCTTCTCGTTTTATGACTTCCACGGGCGTAACCTGCAGTGAAATTAAATTAAATTTGTGCACACATTCCTGGATTTTTAGTGATTTGGAAAAGGACACCAATGGGCTCCTTTCCAGACCGACCTGCAGAGCAAATTCATATTTGTCAACAGGTTTGTCTGGGTTCACCCAGGCTAATTATTTCCAGTGCCATAAATAATAACTTCACAGTCAATACCCATTTCCAACTACGTGTCTGACCTAAAATTACAGTCATGAAGGTTAAATATGCGTACAACTGTGAAACCTATTAAAATAAGGCCTAGTGCCAATCAGAGGTCTTTTTTGCAAATAATATTGAAATGATATGGTCCTTGTGCTTACATGCCTTTACAGATAGATACTTGTACTCTCGTCCAATCAGATACTCTATATACTCTTGTCCAATCAGATATTGATAAATAGTTCGACCGGACCTAACTGTTGGAATATATACTGCATGTTGTGACAATGTATCAATATCTGATTGGACAAGAGGCATTCCAGGAGTGATATTATCCCAGGACATCCCCACTTGAACTGCTGGTAATAATTCTGTGATGACCTGCATTGTTTCACAATCCATTTTAAATGGAACATTCTTCACCTGAAAGATGAGTTTATGCTAAAGATACAGTAAGTTAAATCACGCTGGATAAGCATTAAATCAAATTACACACCGAATCATAGCGGCTGATTTATGTTGCCTCTCTGCCTGCAAACATGCTATCTTGATTGGTTAGATCCTAGGGTCTGCCTCATTCCTAGTTGCAGATCTTATGAGATATTATGAGACCAGAGATTGTCACTCAGGGCATCACCTGTATTGACAGAGACTCTTGACTAGATCAGAATTTTGCTAAATATTACAATGTTCTGATAGATACACCACCGATGCCTGGCCCCACAGTCAAGATGTTGTATTTTTGGCCATCTGATATGTTGCTAAAAAGATATTGAAACCATTTCTGTCAGTAAACCTTGTCTGGCGCATGTCAGTCAGTGCTCCAGTAATGTTGTGAAAAGCTTTGAGGGCAATATTGTGTAGAAACACACCATAATATTTCTTGTTCAGTGTTACAGCCCGGCATCACTATGGAAGCAGCTGGATGCCAGAAAATACAGTTGTTCCATGACGTCCTCTAACTATAAATATTTTGAGTGATGTGCAAGTCACAAGATCCAGTGTTGGATGTGACTAAGCAGTGTTGCTGTGTTTTGTTTTGTTTGCCCCTATTTTAGAATGTCATTTCGTTTGCCATTCAAGAGTCCACAGATAATGATGTTCACAGTGTGCATATGTGCACAAGACAACACAATGTCTTGTATTTGATTATAATTTCATGAAACGTAAACTGTAGAACTGTAGATGAACATATTGGAGTGAATTTCTATTCATTTGACCACATAAATGCATGTCATTGTCATCTTCCCAGTGCAAGAAAAAACCCCCCTCTCCAGCAGGTTGTACTTATCCAGAAACAGCATTTATATTCTACGGACATTCTTTTCTGCATAATGTGGTTAGACATTAGCATGGACACATCAGGTGCAACACTGTGATGAGAGCTGGGCTGAGCTTTCTTCACACGTGACGTGACTACATTTGTTTGCCATTTAATTCAATTTGCGTTCCTACTTCTAACACCTCATGTTTCTTTTACTGACAATCCCACCTCATTGTAGCCTGACGTCGTCATACTCTAATTCTAGTAAGAATATTAGGGCCTTCATGCCACCTCGGATATTCGAAAATTCTGATCTCCGATAGAGGAGAAATGACTTGAAGACTCGTGCGGAAGTCTTGTGCCCCGAGGTATCCGACTTGACGTCACTATCATATTCTGCAACCACAGCGGCCTCCCTTGCAACAACACAAGAGGCAAATTTCACTCTCATTGCAAATAGGCAAGTCATTTATCACTAAATTAACACTACAGATAGAAACACTCACCCGATACATTTTCCGCTTGCTAAACCATAGTAATCAGTTTTAATAACTTGTTTATGCATTTCTTGTTTTCCGAGCTGATGTCATGAACACTCTCTTTTCGGAGGTCGGGATTTTTAAGTCGGGTCCTCCGAGCTTACGAATGGCATGAAGGCCAGTTTGAGTGTGATACTGCTCCATTGGGATGTGATTATGAGGGCATGTTTTAACCTATACAGGGGGTGAATCCTGTAGGAAGAATCCTTCTTCTCCACAATTGCCTTAACATCTGGTCATTTTTAAAGTTATTGCACTGTCAATATCTTCTCAGATGCAATGGCGAAATATTAATATACCATAGCAACAGCGTTTTTGTTAGGGAGAACCGGGATGAATGAAACACTTTGTAATTAAACGTAATTTACAAAGACATCGTACCATACTGAAAGCTAATATTTTATAACTAGCAACCTACATCTGTCCTCTGTCAAACACATTTGCATTTTCCGCTCTGAACAAAACCGTTCAGGAGTTCTTCTGGTCTGAACCCCTCTGGTTCGGGCATAGTTGCTCCACAACGGAACAAGTCCAGACCGAACTTCCCGATCTCAAATGTTGTGGGTGGGGCGAGGTTCGGCTGGCATCCAGACTAGCCTCATTGGCTATGCAGGGGAAAGTCGTGGATGAAAGAAGCCCTGCAATGCCATGCTTCCACTTTAGGCTTTGTTCTGGAAGCTTGATTGGCTCATAAACTGAAGCCTCCGGTTAGAAGGGCCTCTAAAAAGAGATCTTGGGAACCCCCCACTGTTAAACTGGATTAAAAGATTTTTTATCGAGGAAAATTTCAAAGAGCCATTTGTGCATAAAAATGAGATTCTTTCCAGATGGTTCACACTGCCATAACCATTAAAACACACTATGAAACTACTATCAACACGTCTTTTCCATGTCTTGCCTACACAAATGTATTACTGTGAATGAAGTAAATATGAACTAAATTGTTGCAGGTATACAATGTAATCCCCATAGATGTATATAACCATAATGTTGACTTTGATTTGGTCTAACTTGAGGAAAGCATGATGGTTTGAGAATGCCAATATGGGGCTTTGGTTGTAAACAGCTTGGTCTACCCTCAGAGACTCACTCTCAGAGAGAGCAGACATAGAGAGAGGCTTATCTCTGTTCCCAACAGACTGAAAAACATACGGGTATCTCTGTGACATTCCCTTCTCAGATAAACTCCATTGCTGCAGCACCATTCCACATGTGGTGAGAGAGGTTTCTGACACATGAAGAGAGTGCAGGTGACGAGGTGGGCAGACATGATAAATCTGTCTCCCCTGCTGACTGGCTGTGGTCGTTGTCCTCGCTCGAGGGGTTTTGTGGCGTCTTAATCTGGGTCCTTACTTCTGTGATAACAAAAAGCCAGGAAGCATTTGCCTCTTCCTGCAGAGAGAAAAATCCATGGAAAAGGTTCCTCCTTTCAGCCATGCAATATTGGGATCCCGCCATAACAGTGCTTCATGAGCTGGTCTGTGATGGAATGACATGGGCATTCCAACCATCTATGTCTTCTCGTCCAAATGCATCATTGCACATATATTTTGACAACTTAAAAGATAATTCTGGTGTTTAGAAACCAGAAAAGGGACTCAAAGTGCTAAATACTGGAATTATTCTTTAAAGGTGAAGGGGATAGGTGGTTAGACCTCTTAGCCTCTATTGCCCTGAAACTTGTATCATATTTATAGGGATTTCATTATTGCACTTGAATACTTCAAAGAAAGTAATTCAGCCTTTGTTTCACCATGTGAAGAAGTGGTCTCATTGAAAATAGTTGTATGTTGTTTCCCATTATCCAGTCCCTCCAGGATTTCGCGAGGATTTTTTGAGATTGTTGCAATCTAAAATGCCTGATTTCGCGACAACTTTTATAAAAAAATGCGAGATGCGATGCGGTGTTTTTAGCTGTTTGTTGCGAAGAAATTGCGGGAGGAAGTGAAAATTGCAAAAATAGTTGCGATTTTTAAAAAACTATATTTTTTAATTGAGGGGAATTAAGGTTAGTAAGACCAAAATCACACTGATCATCACTGATCATATGATCATCACACTGATCATAGGATAAGTAAAGGTAAATAGTAAGGGTTACAGAAAATCAAAGTAGGCCTACTTTGCTAACCTGGCCCTAGCCAGATGAATGTCGCTCCGCTTAGCTCCGCCTAGCTTCACTCATATCCATCTGGAACCTCTTCCATTGAGAGTGATTTCTCCAACCAACTTTATGGTTTAGCCAATCAGTTTCACAGATGTGACATAGCGTAGAAGCGACTGTGAGACTGTTATCAGCGTCACGGGTTGGCTTCGATGAGAGTGGTTGAAGTAGCACGTCAATAGATGACGGACAAGTGGCTTATTCAATCATATGCAAGCATTTTTTGATTAGGTCCAGCCTTCTAAAGCAACACTTCAATGGATCGGTTCCAGATGGATGAGTGGAGCTAGGCGGAGCGAAATTCATCTGGCTAGGGCCAGGTTACTACTTTGCACCTTGACTCTGAAAAGCTCCACTTTGATGCTATATTCTCATAATAGTCTAAGATCAAAGAAAATACATGCTGCAACCATATGGGAGGTTAAAACGGTCAGAGAAATAGAGAACTTGCCCAAATGTGATTAGCCTGAAAGAGCAATACGTTGATGCACTGTAGCTCAGCTGATTGGGCTCCTTTCAATCCCACATTGGCGTCCAAATGCCTACACAGCTGAATCAGTTCTCTGGACGCTGAGGGCATCTGCCCCTAAGCACTGGGTAATGAACTGTGTGACCCGGAGAGCCTGTCAGTTAAACAGTTCACAAAACACCATCACCTCCTGACCCTGCCGCCACTGGGACTTTATGGCGCAATCCAAAATGAACAAATAGAGCTTTAATACAGTTCTGAATCAATGTTTGTACAACCTTCCTTTATGGGATTGTCACAGGTTCATAGGTATAATGTGTCCACAATAGAGTGGCATTACCGATCTATTTTCTAAAGTGTACACCCAGGCACATAAAATCCTCCATTCACATCCAACTGTGTCGATAGCAAAGCTGTGTGTGTTGCCTTGGGGCTGTGCTTCTGAAGATGAGCATTATCTCATTGAGAGCATGCTTTTCAGTGACATCAAAGTGGAGAAGATATTTCGTATCAAAGAAATAAAGTAGTGAAGGGGAAACCAATCATTCTTCTACCAAGAAAAGAAATAGAGTTAATTGAATAAACAATACTTATGTTGACTGGACCATTTCCAAGATTATTTACCAACCCACGTAACACTGTCGTTTCTGATATATAAAATAATGAAACAATCTAATCTCGTGCTGGATTGCTGTTGTCAGAATCCTCTTGAGACAAAGGCCTCTGTTTCCATTATGATCAAACTGCTCTGAGACCAGTCTAATCCCTTCAGAGTGAGCTGTTTGCATGCAGATTATATACAGTTAAGCCTCAACACCTTGAGTGCCACTATAACAGTTTATTTGATTGTTTGTCTTATCCCATCTTTTTGTGTGCGAATCAATAACTTTTCAGACATCAATACAATAAAAAGACAAATCCAATTATACAAACAAAATGTAATCTTCAGTAAGTAATTTGTACATATTCATTTTTTTGTTAGAAAGAAAAACAGGCTTGTCACCAACATGGCCTTGCTGTAACCAAACATGCTTCATTTGCATGCACTGAATAGTCACTTGACAGATGTGAAGGTAGTTAAAACGAGGCTGGTTCAGCATCGTGATATATCCTGTTTGACAGGTCACGTTGCCTCAGCTGTTTCCATCATGCTATACAGTAGGTCTAGTATACGTTTTTAATAGTTTCATTTTTTATTTATCTTTTATTTAAAGCAGCACCAAAGAACTTTCCCTCTGTCGCACACAAGCTATTTGTTTATCCAGCACCGGCTTTACAAATAACAATGTCCACAGACAAGGTAGAATATGTTGCATGATTTATGAAAGTACGATGTAGGCCTATTGCGACATCAAACGCAAGTCAAATTTGTAGTTTCTTATGTCTCATTCCATCGAACTACAGATCCGCTAACCGATCTGGCAAACTTACATAGTGCGGTTATAGCCGATAGAGGGCTGCGAAGCAAATGCAGAAGTGCCGTTCACCCTGTTACAAGTTGATGAACCACTGAAACGATTTTGGAAACATTATTTTAAGGTACAAAAAGCTCTTTTGTGTTGCTTTAACCAGGAGAGTCCCATTGAGATCTTGCATCTCTTTGTCAAGGGAGCCCTGGATTAATTTAAATAAAATTAATTAATTAATTAATTAATTAATTGCACCATCTATAGATTTTGTTTTTTCAAGAGCAGTCATTATGTACATATTGTCCATTGTAAAAAAACAACAGAGAAGAATGGTGTGTCCAGAGGTGATATTAGTAGGCCTACTGGCTTGGTTACAGTATATTTTTAGTTGGAGCAAGTCTATTTGAACTTCCTGTGAACTGCTGCCCTGAATAAAACATAACCAAGAACCAGACCAAATATAGTCAACACTTGGCACAGCACAGTAATCCACAACAAATGCCCTGGAGAGCACCTATAAGGTTTTCTCTCTACACTGAATACCATACACTTGCAAACACTGATGTTAATATGCCAAGATCTAGTTTAAACACATGATATACAGTATAGAGGGCACATCTTTAAACCTTCTTATGTATGTAGTGTATGTGCCAAGGTGTGATCTCTGTATTTGCTTTGTGTGGATGTGTTTGATAATGTTGTGGATCTGAGTGTGTCTCTGGCTTGTTTGACTGTGTCAGTGGAGATTGTCTGGTGAGAGAACAGTACAACACTTCAGCATATCTAGGTCCCTCATGGAACTCACCTAAAGTCAAACAATCGCTGGGACATTCATCATAGTGACAGAGTCGACAGCAACAAACATGGAACAGCAACCTGCCTCAGTACGCACCATTCATTAGCATAGAAATTGAATGAAATGTGTAGAGGTAAGTTGCTGAATAGGCCTTTGAGTCACATACCTCTGTACATAATGAATAGTCATGGGCATTCTCATGTTTTTTAAAAAGAAATCTGTAGCATTGGATGTTTTCCTATTTCTAAGCATTCTAACCAAAACAGAAATAACTCCCTTTTTGTCTCACGTTTTCCCCTTAGGTTATGAGAACAGATCATTGTCCAACAATTACACTCTTTTTTGTAACTGGCCGTGATATTATTATGGCCTCCCAGATCTTGTCCCTAACTGAGTGTTGGGGTCATAAACAGCCAGAGAATGAACCTTAATGGTCCTTATGCAATTTTCATTTTGCCCGTGGTCAGTTTGGACTGTGTGTGCTACCATCAGATTCTGCTATGACCTTGCTGATGGCCTTTTGAAACATACCAACGCAGTCAGCAATGAAGTACAATAGAAACAACTTGCTTGTTTGCCATTGCTCATGTTACAAGTATTTTTACATTACATTACATTTAGCACACTTCTTGACCAAAGTGACTTACATATGTCAGCTATATTACAAGGGATCACATTGTCCCAGAGCAACTTGGGGTTTAGTGCCTTGCTCAAGGGCACAAGGGTGGAAGCTGGGAATTGAACCGACAACTTTCAGGCTACTGCACGCTAGCCCAGCTCCTTAACCACTACACTACCACCGCCCACACCACTGAGTATTTATATCTAAATCACATAATATCAAACATTTCAGAGGCACGAGTTTGAGAGAAGTACATACTGGTTTGTGTACTGCTGTACCTGAAAACCCTCCAGGATTACATTCATCAAATATATACACTTCTTAGCCTCCAGTTATAAGTTACATATAACTCTAATTCTCAAAAAAGGGCTAAAGGCACAGTTTTTGATTTAGCACGCATCCAGATGATGCTCAAAAATAGGACAGCGTGATGCACCAATTTCCAAGTATTGATGTGTCATTATTTCCTAAGAGGACACACATGGCATTCTAAATGGCCTCAATTGCTTGTTTTAGACCACAAATGTAGGGGGGTGTTTGACTTAAGAATTGACACTTTCAACAGATGACTCAAATTTGCACTGGTAATACTTTTTGTATTACCAGTGCAAGAGCGAAAACAAGGAAGCCACCACCACATAAACCACAAAAGAGTTATGGAGACAGTTTATTGACCCACTGGGTCAAACAATTTCTGAGACACTAATTCCAACTGCATACTGATTTTAAGTGCTAAGCCAATTAATGTTTAGCACTGTCATCTGGTGTTAAACGTCAGTCTTGACTACACTGATCACAAGGCTACACTTACAGATGGCTCCTTCAGGAATAATGTTGCCACTGCTCTTGTGCAAACATGCAGGGACGGATTAAACAAATATGGGCCCCTGTGCACAATATCAAAAAAGCCCCCCCCTCCCCCTGACCGCGACGGGCGCGTTTGCGCATGCGCGTGCAAGTGACGTGCGCGTGCAGCCAGCGCTTCTCTCTTTGCTGTCGCTGTGCAGGCTGGTGCACAATTTCACACAATGAAAATGTAGTACATTATGTCATATATTATAACTCAGGCCCACACAGAAATGAATTCCAGCAGCTGTTTTTATTATTAGGCTGTAATCTCTCTTTGCTGTCCAAGCAGTCTACAGCAACATTTTTCACTTAACGGACCGGACAACAGTTGTCATATTTCTGACGGACCGGTAGCAGGGACGTTGATAGTATTTTGTGAGAGGTGGTGCTGATCGTTCGGGTTGTCTCCCCCGGGACATTTTTGAAATTCTGGCTGTTTAATATACCCTTTTAACGCAGTTTGGAAGGGGCATACAAACTTTAACAGAGCAAGTATGGGCTAGAGGTCTGCACTCCCGCGGTAGACCCGCGGCACCCGCGGGTCCGTGCGGCGCGGGACAACTTTTTAAATCTCTTTGCGGGAGCGGGCGGGATGAGAGAGGTGCGTTCGCGGGTGCGGGACAAACCGATGATTCACTGCACTCCCGCAAATTAAATATGTGCGCAAAATTATATATGGAAATGATTAAAGTAGTGTTCATAACTATAGTTCAGCTGGATGTTCTGTTAGGCAGCATTAAAAAACGGGGTTTAAGCATAACTGACGGATAGCAGGCCTATAGCCTATATTGTCGTTTACGTGGGTTCAATTTGTTCCTGCTGCTCATTGTCAAAACTCGAATTCGAAAGCATGACGGAGGAAGAGGGCACCAGACTAGGCCTAGCCTACTTCAGTTGTTAGCCTACATTCAGAACCAAGAAACTGACATCTGGCGTCTTTCTCAGGTGTGTGTGCTCCTTTCGTGAGACAGAAAGAAAAACTGAATAGGCTATCCTTGCTGCATGCGGGCTTTAGCGGGCGGGAGCGGGACATCATGTTACAGATGCGGGCGGGAGCGGGACTAAAAATGACACATTAATGCGGGAGCGGGCGGGAGCGGGACAGAATATTGCGGGAGCGGGCGGGCGCGGGACTGAAAAATCAGTCCCGCGCAGACCTCTAGTATGGGCCCGTTTTCTGTCTGACTCAGGTGACGTGAACATTGGCTACCTGCATGATAAGGTTTTCACTTCACTGCTGCTTGACACTACCTTGCATGGAGACATATTTCACGTTAACAGTGGAGATGTTAGCAAAACTATAGCGTTTGGTAAATGGAGATGCAGATCATCTCCCTAATTAATTTCTTTGCGCAACAGCCAACATTATGCGCTCACTCCAGCGAGACGAGTGAAATAAGTTTAGGCCTATCTGTCATCGGCATCGCCATAGGCTATTTGCTACGATATAAGCTACTGTTAGGCCCACAACAAGTCTCGATTTATTAGGCTATCCAATCGCTATGCTGTTTTCATGAACATTGCAGGAATCCACTTCATTCACCTACCCACGAGTGGGTCAGTTTCACTTTCGCAAACACGCATACACATTGAATGAGCACTCATAGCCTACCACTTCCACCTAATGTTATGCCTCTATATTTTATGAATTAAGAAGTATTTATTGATCAGGAAAACATTTAGTTTATTTTTCTTTCGGTCCGCGGTTCCATAACACCAAATTGCCGCAAATTAACAGACAGAAGCACCGGGCATAATCTAGCCTAAATTCATGGCAATTTTTTTTTTTAAATCCGAGGGCCCCTGTGCACGTGCACACTTGGCACAAGCCATGATCCGTCCCTGTTTAGCGGCTTTGACAGGTGTTGTGCTGTGTTGGCAAATTCAGCGACCTTGTGACCCACATAGAAAGGAAGGAGAGGAAATAAGTCATTGCAGCTGAAGGAGCAAAATACAAAGATGGTGAATGAGGCACTCTATGCTTTTATTTCCGTCCAAATTATTTAATGTGAATTATGAATATTGAAACAAGAAATTCTGAGGGGAGATGCTTCAAAATGTATTTGCTGGGAGTGGGTTGATTAACTCTCAATTTGCATTGGGTACTAGGCTAATGTGTGATTTAGGTTGATGGAAATGGGTTTATTTGTATGAAAATGAGGGTTGTTATTATTTCATTACATGCTTCCATCAAAGCTGATCTAAATAACCTCAGGATTTGAACAAACAGCTGTTCATACTGTAACTTCTCTTGTGATGGGGAGAGGGTCCATTTTCATCTGGCATAATATGGCCTGTAGAATTGTGCCCAAACTTGGGTTTACTTTGACAGAAGTTTCATGAATGTGTTTAAAATGTTGTGCTTATTTTTATTCAATTTAAATGAGTTGGATGGACACCCAGTTTTTACTGTTAGGAAGAGCATTGGTTAAGGACTGATTAAACAGTCCTGTCGGGGCTCAGGTCTTTTACCTGTGTGTGGCTTATGAAATGGCACACCTTTTCATGGTGGGTGGGCTTATCTAATTAAACAAACCTAAGCAGGTTCAGTTTTTGTGGCGTGAGGCTGCTAATCCGTCTCTCATTTCACCTTTCATCAGCTCCACGCTTCTTAGTTGGATTCAGTGTTACAGATTACCTACATATTTGTTTGAAGGTGTCAGGTGTTCTGTTGTTAAGGGGACATCACATTACACGCGGCATGGGCTGTGCTCACCACTAGGTTGCTCTTGGTTGAGGTAATGTCCCAAAGATTGTTGTGCTTGCCACCGGGCTTAGCGCAAAATACCTACACTCTTACAACGAATGTGTTGAAAACAACACAACTTGCAATGTTTTTTTAACACATCTAGGTCCAGATAGGGACAATTCAGTTTGTGTTGTTTCCAAAACATAACTTTTGTTATTCGTTTCAAGAGTGTACACAGTATGTGTTGAAAATAAGACAACTTGCATTGTTTTTAACACATGTCTATATTGGGATGACACAGTTTGTGTTGTTTCCAACACATTCGTTTTAAGAATGTTCTTTGCATACAAAAGGACATTGCAACACCCCCCCCCCCCCCCAAAGCTATACTGTATGTTGGTGATAAAAGATTTGAGAGCTGGCTCTGTAAATGCATTTATATTTGCATATGACTTATAAATATGCATAGCATAACTAGCATCACATCTGTAGATACAACACATAACAGCAATACCTATAGAATATTTGCAACCCCCCACCCTCCTCATTCACATAGGTAGAACCATTATTGCAAAGGAACAGTAACAAAATTATGCTTCTCAATATCCCAGTGCAATCACATCCATTGTTCCCTTTTTATTCTTTTGTGGTATGATTGCCATTCTGTTCCGTATTTCTATTTCCCATCCTACAGCCATTTATTGCAATATCTCCAAGACGATTACTTAGCTGCATATGATTTTTTTGTCTGGGAATAGAAGCTCTATATCCCTAACACTTTGATGGATATCTTCACATGATAACCCATTGTTGTCTGAGTTGTGTCAGTCAGTCTGTCTATCTCCCTCTCAAACTGGCTCTATACTGACCACTCCAACAGCTTGTTTGTATGACATATGCAAATGCAGATAGAACACTAGCAAAAAACATGGCAAAATGGTAATTACTCACACAAGTCCACACATTAGCATTGCTATTGTTAGTGCTTGTTATGATGTAATAGCAGGAATGCCTCTTACCTGTGCCTTATGTACTATCTTCGTCGACATCTAATATGTGTTGGGGGAAAATGGCTTTAGTCAATGCTTTTTTGCATTAAGGTTATTTAAATTCAGGACTGAACAGAGAAAATGTCAGCTCTCCTTGGAAGCCAGGGATAAATATAGACAGACTCACATCTTGGCATGAAATAATTCAACAGGGAAACAAACAGGGAACAAAAGAATGGGAAATTAATTTATTTTTAGATATTCAAATTTCTGCACCATTTCCTAGCATTACTATGTAACTTGCCAAAGAACATAAGCAAATCGGTCATGGCTATGTTGACAATTGAATCTCCTCTTAGAATCCATAAACCTTATCCTATACCTAATACTACACTGTCTCCACCCTTTAAAACCACATAACTTTCAGTGTCCCGCCGGCGGGACAGTTACCCCCCCTCCCCCACCTCCCCCCAACATTCTAAATTAATTGTATGCACCATATAGCTATGTAGCATAGTAATGTTATACACCATTTCAAAGCTTTGACTCTTGGGAATCCAAAAATGACAACTTTTTTCATGTACAATCTGTATAGTGCTTTACATTCTTAGATTAATCTTATTATGTCTCAATTAAATTTGATCCAAAATGCCCCCCTCCCCCCCTTCCGCTTTTGGTGCTACCCTGACTGGCTGCAGCACAATAAGTAGATGCAACATATTGGGTACTGAAATATTCACAAGAATCCATAGAAATTCAATCTTCATGTTGTGTTGTGTTGTCCAATATTAGTTGTACAGATGTATAGTCTATCTTAAACACACTCATTGAACCAACAAAGTAAATGCAAAAATAGAGACATTTTTGTAATCATTCCATATTTAGTGTAGTCATTCCATATCAGAACCCCTGAAGTATAATCCAAATACAAGCATGAAACCTCAAAGTTTCATTTGAGACCAGGATTATGCTTCTACACAAAGGGGTTCATGTGCAGTAAGCATTTGATTGTCAGTATGCATTTTGGATAACAAAAAGTCCTATGGGGAGTATCCATAGGCATTTTACAAAACGCATGGGCATACCTTGGCAAATAATAGTCTAAAGCACTCATATTTTCATTCTATATTGATCTACTTTTGCACACAACTTCACAAGACCTGGTGCTAGGGCTCAGTTGTGTTTCTAAGGGATATCAAGAGACCTAGAGGGCTGAAATGTGGTCAGTTCAGAGATGCTTGTAATCTGGCAGAAAGAGCCTCTTTAACTCTTTGTGAGTACATCACACATTTATTTTGACTGTTGCCTACGAAAACTAGAGGTTCTCAGCTTTCTATAGAGGTCCAACATTTGATGGTAGGCCCCAGAAGAGGTGGGAACAATGCCCTTGTAAATTAGCCTCGTGAGACCATCCTGATCTCGCGAGCTTCAGGGTTTCACTCCATCTGGCGGAGTCAGGTTACTTGTAAATAGGCACAGTGCAATTTCAGGCAAAAACTTGAAATTCTTTTTGAGAGTTATGCTGTTAAAACAAGGAGCCCTTGCAGACATAAAAAGGGATTTACTGTTAATAGCTATTCTCAGCTAAAACATAATTTAAAAAGAGCTATAGTTGGAAACACTATAGATGATTAATTGTTTTAGAGAAATTCTGATCTAAATCTAATCTGAGTTTAAAAAATCTTGACCTTTGCACTCAAATGGTCTGCTTTTATACATGCATTACATGGGTCTAAGTACAAATGCCAAATTGCAGTGCCGAATGTTCATATCTGTAATATAAAGAATTAAGGTGAATGAAAACAGTCATGGAAGGAAGTAGAAGGTAACCGTCAGGAAATCACTCCATACTGAAGCAATGGCAAAGCCTTAATACATCACTCCGTGCGTCTTGGATACCCTATGCCTTTGGGGTAGTTATGCAGGGCAGGCGCTGACGCCAGGCATATGAACAGCTGGTGCTTGTTGTGACAAATGCTTAGCAGCCACCAAGGTAATCATCTGGGTCAACTAGATGATGCGCTCCTCAGATCTGTGCAATGGGACAACCACTTATTCTAAATCTAACGACACGCTACCTAAAACAACAGTTCTCACACTTTAGCAGCCAAAATCTTCTGATGTGTTATGATGCAACTGACACAATCATTCACAGCACTAGATTTAATAACGTAATCTGATTTTAAAAAGTTAAATGAGCGTTTGATGGTAGCCAACATCCTAATTATGAAACCCTCAAAACCATCGATTGCATTCAGCTCCGCCTCCTTTTAGCACCTGCACATGCACAATTAGGTAACTACCGTGAGCAAAATTGTTGTCGTGGTGGGCGAGGGTTGTTCCAGAGAAGCAGTGGCTCAACAACATATGTTTCAAGAGAGCTGCTTGTTCTTGCGATGTTCTCAATAACAACTTAATACTTCACATTTTGCTTGAACTTGGTCTTCAGGGTCTCGTTAGAGTGAGTTATCAGAAGGAAATTTCATGCGCACGCAAGCAGAGCGGAGAACTCACGAGCGCGCTTTCCTGTCCAGGAGGCAATAGGCTGTGCAATGAAGATTTTCCGGTATTAATGTGTTTTTTACCCTAGCTTAAAACATTTAAACGATGTACGAACGGCGGGAAGTGAGTCTTAAATTGGGCTGGATGTAGGAAGCAGAACAAAGACTGGAGGAAAAGGAAAACAACAATCCTATGGCTTGAAGGTAGGCTGTTAAAGTACTTAGTGCTTTTTAACCTCCTCTTCTTAATAGCTTACAATTTTGTGACATTTAAATTACATAAGTGATTGGCTTTAATTAATATAATAGCTTATTTGTCCATTAGAACAATGAATATGGACTTACATGATTGACAAAGTAGTTTGTTGTGAGGTTTGCTCGTGGGCTATAACACTGTAATAGTAAAGTCATAATCAAGGTTGGCAATTAGCTTCAATTACTTATATTACGTGTATGTGTGTGTGTGTGTGTGTGTGTGTGTGTGTGTGTGTGTGTGTGTGTGTGTGTGTGTGTGTGTGTGTGTGTGTGTGTGTGTGTGTGTGAATGAGTGAGAGAACCTACATGAAAATAAATGGATAGATACAGAGAAATATAACCGGGGCACGCAGTAGTGCTGGGTGTGAGTGTCATAGATTAGGTGATATTGAAAGAGAACATTCATCTACTTATTTGGTTGTTTTTGGCTGCGTCTTGCACATTAATATTATCTAAGAAAACATCTTATAGGTTCCCGTTCACAACAGAAATTGAGATATAAACAGACACATGGTGTAATTTAGCAGAACTATTCCTATACGGGTAATTCCACGCAAAACTGTCACATTCATAACGCCAACACAAGGCCATGGTATTTAGTTGGCGTTATGGATGTGACAGTTTTGCGTGGAATTGCCCTCACACAAAACCCTTCAAACCAATTGTTCATGTTTTTTTTTATAAAGAGCCATATGTTTCCTTCTGAACCCATGAGCATTTCATTGATAGAATCTGTGCTGAGAATGTGTTTATATCAGTGCATTCTTAGATTCAATTCAGCTGTGCTGTCTAACTGCACTTTGTGTTTTGATTATGAGGTGCCTATTTTTAGCAGTAAATGTGATACTTAAGATGCCTTAATCCATTGGATTCTAGGATATTGACATACTGTAGGATATTTGTTACTGATACTGAAAGGGCTTGTTGTAGAGCTCTAAATTGCCTTATGCCTTTCCTAAAGCTAACACTGCTGTTGTAACACAGTTGTTGTAACAGTGATGTTTGTTACACGTAACACAAGAAATAGGTGTCTGTCCTTCTGTGTTGTAGTTTTGTGCAGCTTTATATAAAACCATGAAAGCTCTCTCAAAGAAGAGATGGGAAAACCTTTAAATGTATCAAAGTTGATAGAAATTTAAGCAATATGTCAAACTATGCAGTACATGTATGTCAGATATGTAATATTTTATTATGGTGCAGTGTCAAACATGTGAAGAGAGTCTGAGGTTCTACAGCATGAAATTGTGTCACACCCCTTTCAAGGCAAACCTTCTCCATCAATTCAGTCTTCTGTATTACACCAGAGCTATCTCTCACTTACGCTGCAAGTAAATATATTGCCAATGGCAAGTGTTTTTTCATCATAAAGTTTTAATTCAAATTTACATTTTAATGAAAGTTATATCACCTTTTTATGAAAATGCACAGGAACAGAAAAGAAAGAGCCACTATTTCATTAGAAGAATTAGTTATGGTTTAAGATCCTTGGTCGTCACATGATCAATTTTGTATGTAGTTGCTTAGAAACAGACAAGTGGCTCACCTAACCAATTCTCCCCACTGTTCAGTGTATGTTTATTAACAGATTCTAGAGTGTCTTTCATGAATGATGTTTTAAATATTGTTTCCCCCTCAACCTCGTTATGCAAACAGCTTTTATTAGAGTACTGCCTGCACAAGAACATTCATTAAGAGCAAAGGCATTTGAAGGTGCTCTGATTATACTGATAAGATGCATACAGTATGTATGCCTACATGAATAATTGATTGGATGCTATTTGTCTGTATTAATAGGTATTATTATATAGGAGTTATTGGTCGTTGCTTAGTTAAAAGCTGTCAGATTGAGTGAATAGAGCCTCCTGGCGCATTATAAATGGAAAAATCTCTGGGTTTTTCTTTTATCTCAATAGGACTACTGTCTTAAAATGGCATGCATATTCTGTGCTCTCGTCATGATGAAAAAACACTTCTGCTTAGTTAATGAATGTGAATGTGAATGTGAATGAAGAGGAGCATATGAAAATTTTCAGACCATTTGAAGCAGTTATTACTTGTGTTATTATGTTTCTCTGCTGTATGGGACTTTAATATTTGATGTGTGAAGCTCTCTACTGTAGAGAGTTTAGATGAGGCTGACAGGAAGGAAACCGTGGTAACTGAGATGATGCAATGATCCTGTGCAGTGGAAGAATAGAAAAAAGCCTTCCGCATGCAGACACAAAAGGCCAGAGACAGACATGGAGATGAGCGGGTGTAGCAGGCGCAGCTTCAGAGCGTGTGCGGCATGATCTCCTCCTCCTCCTCCTCCTCCTCTTCAGAGGTGTCAGCGCAGCCCGGCGCTGTGCTCTTGCTCTGGGCTCTGAGGAGGGCAGCGCACTGGTGCCTCGCCTGGCCAAGCAGGCACCAGTGCAAGCCATGATTATGGCACACTCATTTGACCTGCTCGCATAAAAAACAAATGCGTGCCCCACAGCCATGTGGCTGCTGCCCACCCCTCCACTGACCTCTGCTCTGCACGGACGGCCTGCTCTTACTTCAGACAATGCACGGGGCTTTAGACCATGCATAATTTCCAAGATCATAATCACAGAGGAGCCTGAATAAACGCTGTCTCTATGATAACCATGCTTCAGTTACCACAACACAAGCTGCAGGAGCAGTTCTGACCATGAACAGTTTGTACTATCTGCCCACTTCAACTTGGCCTGGCACTGGCTTCCTGTTACTCCTGACTCCTCACTGTGCTTAGGCTGGTCTGGAATCAGATTCTTATTGTTAGGGGGATGTTGGTAATCAGCGTTGATCCAAATGATATTAGAGTTGACCAAATGACCTAGGAGCTCTTTGCACTGGACACTGAGAGTGTGATATATGAGCTGGGAGGGCAAGGCTGGAGAAGAGCACCCTCTGTCTGGTGCTGTGGCAGAGCGTATTTTTCCTTGAGATCGGCTTGGGAGATCTTGTCCTCATTAGAGACATTTTCTCAGAAGAGTCTTTTCCTTTTACATGCTGAATGACATGCTGAACATGTTTTTATGATAGTCGTTAGTCTATCATTTGTGATGACATACTGTACTCCCTGTGATCTTACACAGCAATACCTGACTTTCCACATCTGTTGTTTCAGTCTTCTCTCAGAGGTCTTAGGGGGAGTATGTTGGAGTATTCTCTGCCCTTTTACTTGTCAATTAAGTATACTTAACTATTATCTCCATTCACAGAGATAATACTGTGCAGAGTGCATACTTAGTAGAAGTAGTTAATGGAGTGCTCTAATACAGTACATAAAACCAAGCCTGGCAGTACCGTAGGTGGACCCTATCAGAGTTCAATTTCCCCAATGACCTACAGTATTGCACTAAAGGTGTTTGGCCCTGTGAATGCACAAAGCAAATGGACCATAGGCTAGGCATGTATGTGAACCTGGAGCAAGCAAAGTAATGTCTTTCCACTGCTGTCATGTTTTGAAACTTACAACCTAAAAAGCCAGCATCTGATTGCAATATATCTCAGCTTCTGAGTCAGGAAATGTGGCTTTTGGCTGATAAATTGGTACAGCCCTGGCTATATATTTTCAAGTCAATGACAAGTAGAGTTTGGTCTATTTGTTGACCTTGATAGTGATCAAATAAATAATCTCTCTTTGCTCTCCATTTTGGTTATAAGCTGCAGATTGAAGATTGATTACTTTATATCATAAAATGAAGGGAACACACCTTTTAGGGACATCAGAGTATTTACCATCTACCCCAGAGTTATATAGGAGGACACACACCCTTCTCTTCTCTGAGTGTACTGTACAGTAACCAGAGTGCGAATTACCCCATCATAAATGGGGGGTACTGCTCCTTCACTTCTTCTATGACCATCACGGTCCACTACCATATCAATCCCCACCGTGATCACCAAGTGCAACATGTGTTGTGCAACACACACAAGGTCTAAACATGCGACAAACTGATAATCAGTAGGCTACAGAATATCTCATCGTTCTTATAT
This sequence comes from Alosa pseudoharengus, assembly GCF_046254945.1. NCBI lineage: Eukaryota > Metazoa > Chordata > Actinopteri > Clupeiformes > Clupeidae > Alosa > Alosa pseudoharengus. The sequence continues at coordinate 38,906,041 of NW_027468870.1, forward strand.
ATCCTGTCGTCTCCCTGCGGCCTGCTCACGGCTTTCATCCTGTGCCTGTCTGCTGAGCACCCCTTTCCTTAACACAAATGAACAGTGTATAAAACCTAACTGCACCTACACGTTTAATGTAATTGTTTGTAGATCTTATTGTTAATATTTCCTGCTTACTCTTTTAGCACCAAAGAAGTGCCTGATGTCTGTGTGCCCTTTCCTTCTCCTCATAGTGTCTCTTTGAATAAAATCAAATCCTGGTTTCGTTAAGATAGTATCAGGGTTCTCAGATGAAACTACATTTATCAAGCTAAAAATATGAAATAATAGAATGTAAAAACAATACCAACCAATTAAAAACAAATTCAAATACTAGCACATACTATTTAGCCTAGGCTACCTGGGTATTTTTATGTTTCCACATGGTCAGGTAGAACTTTGTGGAATTTGGGCATAAGTGTGACATAAGGTACTAATGCAATTTTTTTGCATAAATTGATAGGTAAGGGGGTGTCCTTTCAGAATCTGACAGGTGCCGCTCCGGCACCCTTGAGCATTTTCTTTAAAATGGCATCACCTGCCACACCCCTTTTTTGATCATATAAAATCGTCTAAATAGACATTAACCTATAAACCCATCATGTATGGTATCAAATTAAAGCTCTTTTCATACAGAAATCAGCTTTGACCATAATAAAGTAGAAAAAAATAGTTTAGGTCCCTCCAGAGAACAAAATACCTTTTGCAAAGTGACCTTTAAGGTCAAATTAGGTTTCTTTTTGCTGCATAATAGCTTATACCTCTAAATCGTGTCATGTTTGGTATTAAATTAAACAAATTATGGAACTGCCATGTAGCTTAATACATACAGGAATACAATCATTCAATAGTAATTCATTTTAATATGAATTATAGCAAGTCTGATGTACTAGTTCACCAACTTGCGGGTTAGCTAGCACGTTAGCTTTAATTTCCCTTGAATCAGTCGCTGAATTTCAGACAGCAATGTTGTGAGGTACTTCCCAGGTAGTTAGCACATTAATTATAACTGTCCTTGGATTTCCCCCCAGAATTACAGACAACAATATTTTTCATCCTAACATTTTTTTTAATGCTTTAAAAACAGACAACACAATCCAGGATTGATACAAACTAGTCTGAGTTATGAGGTAGGGAACTTGCCAGTTAGTCAGCACATTAACTATAATAGTCCTTGAATTTGCCCCCTTAATTACAGAGAAAACTGCAAAGTTGATTACAGGAGGAGAGGACAGAATCAAGAAAATTCTTTCTTCCAGTATTGCAAGGAATGACACGAATCATTTGGAAATACAACAACAAATGTAAATCAGGTTTATAGCCCAAGTATAGATCCTTTCAACAATAAATTAAAATGATAATGGATCTCTCTTGAAAGGGTCTATACTTGCATATACAAGGAATTTGGTCTCTGCATTTATCCCATCCGTGAATTAGTGAACACACAGTGAGATGAAGCACACAACGAGCACACATGAGGTGAAGCACACACTAACCCGGAGCAGTGAGTTGACTTGCTACAGTGGCGCTCGGGAGCAGTGAAGGGTCAGGTGCCTTGCTCAAGGGCACTTCAACCGTGGTTGTGGGCATGGGAGAGCAGTGCTCTTCAACCCCCCCCCCCCCCCCCCCCCACATTTCTCCTGGTCGGGGATCGAACCGGCAGCCCGAAGCCCTAACCAGTAGGCCACGGCTGCCCAAGTATACTTACATATACCAGTATACGGGAGCATGCCTATGTACCCACAGCCCTATGTCCCCTAACCCACACCTCAGGCCTAACCCTAACCCTAGAAATGTGGGAACAGGCTGACCCCACCGATACAAGGAATTTGTGCTCTGCATTTTACCCATTCGGGGGTAGTGTACAACACACCCACACAAACAGTGTACTGTACACCCATTCAAAGACACACACACACCCTAGAGCAGTGAGCATACTAGGAGTATACATTAACACCCGGAGCAGTGGGCAGCCCTTGATCTGGCGTCCGGGGAGCAGGGCTCAAGGGCACCTCATCCAGATGTGGGTACCTCACATGGATGTGGGAGAGCGCTGTTAAGTCACTCCCCCCACTCACATTTTTCCTACCAGTCGGGGATCGAACTGGCCACCCTTTAGTCACAAGTCCGATTCCCTAACCAGTAGGCCATGGATGCCCAAAGTAATTGACATTAATGCTATGGCTGCAAAATTAGACAAATGTTATGATTTGTTGGCTGTTCATGCATTGTTTGGTTGTGACAGTGTGTCATATCCATATGGCAAAGGGAAAACCTCAGCAATCAATTTGATGCTCAAGAGGAATCTTGATTTGAAGAATTGTACATATGTACTGTAGAAGCTGATGAGCATGAAGGCAGGAATGGATTTCCTTTCTTGCCTCTACTATGGAAAGACTGTTGAAAGCCTCAGTAACTTGATACATGCTATTCACCAAGAAAAGAGACCCTGCTAAAATAAAGAGTCTTCCTCCAACAAGAGAATATGCAGCGGAACACATCAAGCGTGCACGGCTGCAAGTCCTTCTGTGGAGAGCTGCTGACAAAAAAATACCTCCAGTGTGAAAATAGAGGATGGAATTCCTGTGCCTGTTCATGGCAACACTGACATTGCACCAAAACAGGTCTACAGCTTGTTGCTTGTGGATGCAAGGCAGTGCCAGCATGCTCCAGGGCCTCTTGCAGCTGTCAGTCAGATGGACTACCATGCACCACCTACTGCCATTGCAAAGGTGGTGTACAGTGTGCAAATAAAAATTCGAAGATGGCTACACTTTCAGTGGAGGATACTGATGACAGCGAGGGAGAAATATCTGATTGAATGAATGTTTTTTGGAGGAGACATTTGATGTTTGTGATGTGTACAAGGCCAGCCTGGCAACATGTTCTGTATATAGTTGCTTTCAGAATCTGTGAGAAAGTTCTACTTTGTTCCTTATAACTTTGTCTATTTGATTAATTGTTGAGGGTTGATACAATTCATATGTCTCTTGTGGTTGTTGCTCAGCCTACCATTTCAGCGGTGTGACGTTACCAGGCTTTACAGTTATTATGTTCTCTGGAGGGACTTGAAATCATTTTTAGCATGTTTTTATTGACATCATTGATTTATGTTTGAGAAAAGCTTTCATTTGATACCATACATGATGGGTTTATACCAGGGGTGGGCAACTAATTTCCCCATGGGGCCACATGACAAACTGGGACTGTTGAGGAGGGCCGGACCCAAAATACCGAACTCAAGTCTGAACTCAATTCTGTTCAATTCTATTCTGTTCTTGTATAACATTAAGTAAATCATATGGTTTTGTTTACTAGTCGTAAGAACAGATGAAAATGTGAGGGAGACAAAGGAAAAACAGCAATATTTAATCTATGTCCAGTATTTAATCCTCATTCTCGAAAATGATTTTTTGACATTGACATTTTTTTTTTCAGTTTTCAAAGACTGATATAAAAAAGTACTACAATATCTATATAATTAGGCTAGGTCATGAAAATGTGAAGGAGTCAGTACAACCGATAGGCCTGTGCCACCATTTCATCAACAATATTTCATCATTAAATCATTACCATCATTAAATTAACTCTATGCAGAATTAGACTACGAAAATGTGGAGCAGACAATAGTAGGCTGTCATTAGTTAATCAACATGCACAAAGAAAACTATTTTAAAAATGTAGGCTATGTTTTTGCTTTAATTTTATGCACATAACTGTGATTGGTCAACTCGCTCTGTGTGTTGAGCCGGCTGCTTCAAGCAACCTGTGGGTAGTAGCATCATACTAGTTCGCTAACATAAGCTTTGCAAATAAACTCAGACATATTTTGGCTCAATGACGGGGTTATCCGATTGTAAATTGTCTATCTGTCAGTAACGTTTTGAAATGAACACTTCGTATCGCCAACGAGCAGCAGTAAGAGTTCGTTCTAACAACCTTTGCGGTGGTGAGCCACGCAGACATAAGAGACACAAAACTTTGAAAGATTTACGCCGATGTAAAGGCAACTTCATTGTGTCGACGCAGAAGCATAAATTCTATTCACCAGCACATCAGTGAGGGTGTTCACGTCGTATGCATCCACGCACAAATGTATGGGCGTACAAATAGCAGTCGCTTTCAAAATAAAAACAACGATATTGATTTGCATGCATTACCTTACGCGGGCCGGTCAGGGAAAGCCCACGGGCCGGATGTGGCCCGCGGGCCGTATGTTGCCCATGTATGGTTTATACAGTAATGTGCATCTAGTTATTTTTTATGGTCAAAAAAAGGGGGCGTGGCAAATTATGTCATTTAAAAAAAATGCTCAAGGGTGCCCGTCAGATTCTGAGTATACACCCCCTAAACTATCAATTTATGCAAAAAAATTGCATTAGTACCTTATGTCACACCTATCCTGGGGTTCTACCTGACTAACAGGTTTCACTGATGTTATGTAGCCTAGGCTTAGCTACTGTACATCAGACCCTCTTGTGCATAGGCTACCGCCGGTAATATAAAAACACAGGATCTGTGCCAAACTAATTTCAAAAGGGCACAATAATTTATTCAAGATAAAATGAGAATAATCATAGGCTATGGAGTTCATCTCCTTGGAAATGACAATCGATTTTACCTCACCACAATGTAAAGCTTGATTTAAATAGAGAATTAGCCTATCTTGCTAACTAACCTTGGTAACTAACCAAGGCCCACTTTACTAGCCTCAGTGGGTAAGTAGCAGGTAAGTAGCCAGTAATTCAATGTATGAAGATGTGACATGATGAAAGAACAAAACACGTTTATAAATTAAGGTTGTAAAATAACACATCTTCAACAACCTAGACGTCAGCTAGCAACTTACATTTACCCATGCACGTCAGCAGCAAACTGAATTTAGCCTACTGAAGGAATTTACCTAGCGTTTTGTCATTCAACGTTAACACTTGCTTGTGAAGTTGAAGTCGTTCTCTATCTCAGTTGCTCAGTGGTTAAAAATGGTCCACAATAGGGGTGTCTGAAATCGCTTTACATTAAAATGTTCCTACGGTGAAAATAGGAGTTGACTTGTATTGTAACTGTAATGATATTTTTCACAATATCAGAAAAATTATCTGACCCCCCCAAAACTGATATTTCTGTCTCTTTGGGGGGTACTGTGTCTTCATTGGGGGGTATAGTACCCCCCAGTACCCCCTGTAATTCGAACTATGACAGTAACCCAGAGTTATATAGGAAGACACACACCCTTTTCTTCTCTGAGTGTACTAGGCCTGTTAAACTCGATTCCTTTTAAGGATCCGGGTTATTCTGAGTCACTCACTAAACTGATCCGGGTTGAACGAGTCACTTGAGTCACTTGAGTCAGTATTGCTAAATCGCAAAGAAATTCAGTCCTACGTTCAAGCAGTGCAGTGGGGTGCTTCATTTCGTTAAGTGCCTTCTCATGTTGGATGTGGATCCTCCATGATTTGAAACCAGGTTTTTGCAGTACTTGCATTTAGCCTAAGAGTTTTGGTCTCCTGGTCAAAGTGCATCCACACATTGTTCATCTTTTTGGTGCTCATGTTCAGAAACTTTGATCTTATTGACAGGGAGGGTAGCCTATATTATAATAATTAATTATTTGTTGTTGTTTTGTTAACAATAGAAAATTTGCCTAGGTCTAATGCTACTCTGCTACAATGTTTATTACCACTACTATATACTAATAGTAGGCTACTAGGAATCTATTCTAATAGGTATTATAGGCAGCTAATACTAGGCAACTAATATTATTAGCCTATTAATCATAGCTATACATATATATATATATATATATATATATATATATATATATATATCATGTTAGGTAGACTAATATAATATCATATATAATATAATATAATAAAACATAATATAATATAATATAAAATAGCCTAATATAATAGCATCAAAACCTCCACCCACTCACGGGAAAGAAAGCAGTTTGAGCCAGACTGTTTATTTATTGTCTTAGCCTAAGCAATTGACTTTCAATGTAGACATAGAAACAGGAACATAGAAATGCCCTGCAGTGACTAAATTATTATTATTATTATTATTATTATTATTATTATTATTATTATTATTACTACTACTACTACTGCTACTATTCTCATTAGGGACTGTACGATATTTACCGGGGGGGGGGGGAGGGCCGGTCGTCAGGGGGGGGAGGGCCTAAGAGAATTTTTTAAGCCTTAGGGGAAGGCCCAGGAGAAATGTTTTGGCCTGGGGGGAGGGCCGAGGAAAATTATTTTTTCCTGATCCATGATATTTTTTTCCCCTTATCAATGATCCGTTTTCGATATTTTAAAAGGTTTGTAGGCCAAAACATGATTCACGTCTCTTTGACAGAGTGGGCGAGTCCAAAAAGTCGCAACCCTACCTGAATCTCCCACAACTCCCCTCGTAAGCTTGCAGGTCACCCGCGGTTATGAGTTATAAACCAAATATTTTAATGATATTCGGGTCATTTGCGGGCGGGTCAGTTAAAATTAATTAAATATATATTTTCTACAAATAGGCCTACTTAAAATATCACGAGAAGGCTAGCATCAATACAGTAAAGCATCAATACAGTAAGTCAACAGTAAAGAAGCTGAAGACGCGAGTTAAAATAATAAAGACACCCCTTCAGGAAAAGCGATATAGGCTATGGGAAATATTGGGAAAAGTTCTTAAAGAAGATGACAGTACAAGTTATGGTCTATGTAGGCCTACTTCTTGCGAAGCCATTTAAAAGTATGACAGCCGAAACGGGCAGCCTGCAGGAATAAATCTTATGGCACAGACTACACAGCCATATCTACCGGTATGTATAGGTTCGCGCATGCATAAAAGTTACCTTAGTTCGTTGTGTTTGTGACTTTAAACAGTGGATGTGCTTTAGTAAAGCTTTGTGCTTCATTCAGCATTTTTAACCAGTTGTTACGCTAACGTTTTGACCAGCAATGTATCTCTCTTGCCTTGCCTCCCCATTTCTATTTTCGAAAGAAGTATGTCCATGGCCAAATCTTATCCTAGTGTTCTAATCCTTGGTGGTTGCGTGCGTGCTCTTATTCTCATTCTCTCTCCTGCGCAAACATTATGTCCTGCATGCCTGCGTGTAGTTCTACTGCATAAAGTTTTGCAAATAAATTAGTTTGTTTTACAGAAATGGACTACTGCATGCAGGCTATAACCAAAAGCACACATTTTGTAAATAAGCGGGTCGGATCGCGGGTCGGGTATAATTTTGTCCTAATTAATATTCGCGGTCCGAGTTGCGGTCGGGTTGATTAAAATATCGGGCGACCGCGGGCCGCTTGTGACCAAACCCGCGCAACACTGGTTTGTAGCCCCGTGTGTGTGTATGTGTGCTTATGACATATTCTGGCCGTTTTAACATTGTAAACGTAATTTTTCGACCAGTTTTATTTGATTCACGTAGGGGGGAGGGCCTAGGAGAATTTTTTTGAGCCGGGGGGAGGCCCCTGGAAAAAAAATTTGACCAGGGGGGAGGGCCAGGCAGAACATTTTTAACCCGATCGTCTGGCGACCGGCCCTCCCCCCCCCCCCCGCTAAATATCGTACAGTCCCTTAGGCCTATTATTATTATCACCTTGACACGAGTAGAAACTAGGCTACTTGCTCGTCTACAGATCCACTCATGACAACTAGCCGGCTGACTCGCACTCATAACAACACCGTAACCGGCCCGCTTGGCTGATCCGACTGGCTAGCCTACTCTCCATACAGAGCTTGCAATGTTTCAGACTGTCTTCGCGACCTAATTGCATTTTAAAATAGGCTATGCGTGCAGAATATATGTTATTTCAGAAGTGAACGCATGGCTTTTGTTGTGGATTTTCTTTTAACCTTGACGAGGAGTTACTCGCTCCTCTAAAGATCCACTCATGACAACGTAGCTGGCTGATTCGGCTGACTCGCACTCATAACAACGTAACCGGCCCGCCCTGCAGATCCAACTGACCCGGCTAGCCTGAGCAGCTCCATACAGAGCTTGCAATGTTTCGGACTGTCTTCGCGACCTAATTGCATTTAAAAGTAGGCTATGCCTACGTGTAGAACACTGTATGCTATTTCAGAAGTGAAAGAATGGCTTTTGTTGTGGATTTGCTTTTCACCTTGACGAGGAGTTACTCGCTCGTCTACAGATCCACTCATGACAACGTAGCCGGCTGATTCGGCTGACTCGCACTCATAACAATGTAACCGGCCCACCCTGCAGATCCAACTGACCCGGCTAGCCTGAGCAGCTCCATACAGAGCTTGCAATGTTTCGTACTGTCTTCGCGACCTAATTGCATTTAAAAGTAGGCTATGCCTACGTGTAGAACATTGTATGTTATTTCAGAAGTGAAAGAATGGCTTTTGTTGTGGATTTGCTTTAAACCTTGACGAGGAGTTACTCGCTCGTCTACTGATCCACTCATGACAACGTAGCCGGCTGATTCGGCTGACTCGCACTCATAACGTAACCGCCCGGCCCAGCGATCCGACTAACCCGGGTATACAAAGCAGCTCCATTAAGAGCGTGCAATGTTTCGGACTGTCTGCGCGACCTAATTGCATTTTAATATGCTACACATCTATACACCAAATCTAAAGTATGCCTAGGCTACATGCAGAACATTGAATGCTATTTTAGAGGTGAAGAATGGCTTTTGTTGTGGAATTGCTTTTCACTTTGAGGAGGAGCTACTCGCTCGTCTACAGCCACTCATGACAACGTAGCCGTAGCCGACTCGTACTCATGTAGCCTAACCGGCTGGCTGATCCGACTAACCCGGCTCTGTGGGAAGTTAACCAGTTATCTCAGACTGCCTGCTCACTCAGTCGCTTGAGTTGATTTGTGGAGTTGTGGTTATCCTACTTACGAAATGGTTACATTTTTGGCAGATATGATGGCTAGTAGGCTAGCTAATGTTGCAAGAGGTTTGTGTGTGGCGCTGTTTATCGTTTTAGATCGAATTGTAGTAGGACTCAACTGATCCGAGTTAATGATACTAGAGACTCGCGACTCGTGGGTTAATTTAAAGATACGGGTGAAAGATCCGAGTGAATCACGACTCAAACAGGCGTAGAGTGTACAGTAACCCAGTCGCACTGCACTGGAAGTAGGTTACACCAGCCTAGCTCACCTAAGTCACAAAATAAACTTCCGAACAACTCCACTTACCTAAGTCACACTTTTTTCCATAGTTTGGCTGGTCCTCCCCAGGGGCGGAGCCAGACATTGTAAACATTCGGGGCTTAGCCCATTTTTTTTTTTTTTTAAATAACCCCTTAAATAATGACTTCTAGTGAATTTTGTGTAAACTAATGGACACATTGAGATTAAAAAATGTGAAACTAACATTCAACAGATTCAAGGTATCTGACTGGCACACTGTGTAAAATTATAGTTTTGGGTCTTTCAAGAGGCAATATCTGTTCATATCTGTTTAGCATGTACTTAGTTAATTAAGCGTTTCTTATGGTTTGTATATTATAGTATTTGTTTATTTTCATTAGGCTATTGTTTGATATGACATTATTGTTTATTATTGCTATTCTCCTTCTTCCCTGATCTCATCTGTGTGACAAATACATAGAATATCTTATACTATAATATACATAATATTATGATATAATTACAGTATGGCCAGTCATCATGATACAAGGGTATTTTAGAAGGAATGCATTATCATCTTGACATAGGCGTTTCTAAATTATATTAATTTTGTAATTTAGCAAGATTATTCATAGGTTTCATCAGGTCCCTTTACACAGGTGCATAAAATCAACCACCTAGATTATGAATGCAGACTGCATGGTGCTTGATTAACACACTTATGGAAAGGGCCCTTTCCGCTCAATATATCATTGTAATGTTTTTTTTTTTAGTTAATAATTAGTTAGGCAACCAAAACAACATAACATGACTTTTATATTTATGTGGACTCTTGAATTATAAGATCTGTGGTGGTGGATAGGATATCAACAAGGTTTTAAGGTAGTTAAAACAGTTAACATTATTTTGTGCAACATGACACTGAAAAGTTGACATGGGCAGATAACTGTTAATGGGTTTTTCTAACATTTCAAACCAGTTTAGCCTAATTTATTACAAGACGAGGATCACTTTGTTTTGGGAGCTGGAATTTCTTATTCTGCAGTAGGCTTAGCTAGCCTATGAGAGTACTGAATTTGCCTTTTCCGCCGACGAACGAGGACATTTAACGTTAACGTTAAGCATTTAGGGAGCTAGCCAAGTAGCCTAACGTTAGCCTGCCTAACTGACTGAAAGCTCAACCAACCTGAAACAACACCATCCGTCAGTTCACTGGGCGATGCTGTTGCTTGAACGGAGCTTGGTGGTCTTTTGAAAAACGTTCTAATATCCATAACGTTTCAACAACATACACACAAAGTGTTTTATCACAGACTGTAAAAGTGACAGACTTCTGACAGAGGCTTTTTGGAACACCGAAGCCATGACGTAGCGTTGTCAAGGCAGCATTTTCACTGGATCTAAACAAATCAATCTAACCATTGAAATCACCATAGTGGATATGGTGGCATAGATCGTGTAGCAAGTCAAATTATTTTTCAATATTGGGCTTTGAAAATAAGGGATATATTTCCTCAGTAATAAAGCATTTTGTGACATTTATAGAGAAACCGAGAGGAAGTTATATTGGAAATAAGAGTTGTCGGGAATTTAAAACACTAAAAAAAGATTCGGGGCTTTTGAAAAAAGATTCGGGGCTTAAGCCCCCTAAGCCACCCCCTAGCTCCGCCACTGGTCCTCCCTCTTCATGACATGACATACTTCATACTACATTCTCATGTTGGCAAAACATCACTCTTGAGTGCAGTGATCATGCAGCAGCTGAAAAGCCTTTTTTTTAACTCCTGTCTATAGCAGTGCTTCGCCAACATGAGAATATAACTCTGAGTGCCTTGAAAATTGCTGTGTCTCATTTTACATTGTTATTTCTACACGTGGTACATACACAAGTCACAGCATTTTAATAGCATTGATACAGCTATCAGCAGCCTAAATGGAATTAAACACAAGCCCTAGCTCCATAGCTCCATTTTGCCCAATTAAAATAAACCTATTCAGCTGGGTAATAGTCCATTAGCTGGCTTGCTGCGCTAGTGTAAATGATCATAATTAAGAAACAGGAGTGCAGATGTGCTCTTCAATAAGACGCCAATGCCTCACACTCATCTTCACTTCTGCAAGCTGCTAGACTTGACCAGTTTTCTCTCTTACCTACCCTGTGTTCATGATGCCCACTCATTCACTATAGTGCACTGTGAAGTGAATAAATGTATGATGGTTATTCACTATGTAGGGCACTTTGTAGTGAATAAATGTATGATGGTTATTCACTACTGTATGTAGTGCACTATGTAGTGAATAAATGTATGTCCTGAATGAGGGGCCTAGTTTCTGTTCACATTCTCTGTATATATTATACAGGGCCATTAGCCTCTGTGAAGAGGTCTTGGCTTACTGCTCTGAGAGGAGCACTCTTTTGTATATCACTGTATGTTACAATGGCAATCAATTGGAGGAGTTCAGATAGCCGACCTATCGGAAGTGCCTGACACTGGGACTGGGGTGATTAATTTAGCCCTGGCCAACTCTATAGTCTCAGAGGCCATACCCATTCACAGTGAAACATTCCCCTGGTGGCTCCAAACTATATCCTTTAAAGGTCATAACACCGTATAGCTGAATGCCGACTTATTCATCAAGTCCACTTCAGTAGTTTTCAGTAAAGTTTTCATTCAGGTTTTCAGGTTTTCAGTGTCATTGTTGGAAGGCATATAAGGCATTGTCTTGATACTCAATTAGTCATCATTGAGTCACTCTGGATCAATCAAGGAAATTCCTTACTATTTGCAGCCCTCACAAGTATGACATTTCGTAGTTCAGATACTCTTCACCCTATAAGCAACTTCCTGCTTTAATCTGATCATATTCAAACCTAACTCTATTTACAGGTCATGTATGTTATGGTGCCTCCATTGACATGCTGTCATGTTTTGATGACTTATTCCAGCTGTACAAAGTTAAGAACCACAAATGTGTATGGAATAGAATATTTCATCTTGAGGCATGTTTACAGTATATTTCACAGTGGTTATATCTTTCTCTGAGGTTGTGTGTTTTTTTCCTCATCCAACTGTTCCTTTGATGGATAACACTTCAATGACCTTACAAACCCAACAGCATCATCAACCCCCTTTTCCGGGAATGTAGAGCAGGCATGTTCCTGTGATCCACAGGGATTTCAGGCAGGAAAAAAGACGGGGAAATGGGATGAGGGAAAAAGGCTTAATTCAGGTTCATTTCGAACTAGCCGCTGTAGCAGGGAAATGCCCTTAACACTCAACCCAACGTGCCAGCAGGGGACATATGGATATCATGCCGGCCATTTAACTCTTGCCACATTTCCTTTGCTCGGCAGATCAAAAAAGATCTGGCTCGAAGTGGAACTGGAAAAGGCTGCCAAGCCTGCTCCCTGTAAAGAGGTGGCGGGCTGCTAAGGAGAGCTTTGGTTGTTAGGAGCGAGCATCTGAGCAGGGTTTTAATGAGCTCAGCGGAGGCTTGTTACAGGCCTCCTCTGGAAAGCTCTTGTGAAGACAGACGCTCCACACTTTCCCCAGTGGCTGTAAGGCCATCAGAGAATAGGCTGACAGACAGATTAATGCACCGCGCGGATGTGGCATCACCACAGCACTATCACAGGGCTATCACAAAGCCCTCTAACGTAACACAGTGGTTTGGCCTGCTGTTTTTCGACCAAAAGGGCTCTTATCCGCAAGGACACCGTGTGTGTGATAGAGCTGTGACCTTTAGCTGATTTTATGGATGAAACAGAACCGCGCCGAAACCAGATAATTACTTTTCCTCATGGAAGTAATTGGTAGATTAAATTCAAATGTGGGCCTCTTTGCACCTTCAGGCATAGAGGTAAAAACCCTTTGCCCATCTATGAAAACACATTTATTTTTGATCCACAGCTTTTATTCTTAAACTTATCTCTTGTACCATCAGCTCTGATACCCCCCCCCCACACACACACACACACACACATTATTCAAAATTTCCTCTTCTATTGATAATAGAGAGATTTCAATTAAGCAATCCTCTGATGATTGTGCTGATACTGATACTGTATGATTACTATGTTGTGCTCATTGTACATATATGAGATTTGGGATGTAAGGGAAGCTGTGAAGAAGCTACATGCTGTGGGTGGCTGTGGTTGCTGTTGTTGTGGTCCTAGCTGTTGCAGTTGTTTAGCTAATGAAGTGTCCAGTGGCAAGACCAGGTAATTTAAACGTCCAATAACGTTGGTACATTTTGTTTCAAAAAAGATGACAGCGACTCTCATTTCAGTCAAGTTATAGCTCCTATTACAGAGTCATTGCGACCATTAAAGTATAGTTTGCATGCAGCTACAGTACCATCCTATATCACATCTTTAAGTGCTGGCCATTTTACCCCTTGTAATAAATCACCATAACAGTTTTAGATTCCCCGTCGATGTGGCCTACATATGAATTTTCTAATTTTACCCATTGAGCTGATGTGGCTGAAAGATAAACTCCTTTATTTATGGGTTCACATTGGTGCAGTAGAGTTCCAGGTTTACCTACTGTTGTTCTCTCCTTGTATGTGGAATAGACGTATGGGGCAGTTACACCCAAGAGGATGAGTAGGCTATTCTAAAAAATCCCTCAGGGACTTTATCTCTGCTCTGGATTTTAAGAGCAAAATTACCATGACAACAGAACATTGCTCAAGGCAATAATGTCATAGCCAAATGACGTATTTTAAAGGACTTGTTGCGAAGGGTCGTTCACGCCAGGAAAGATAACTATAAAGATAAGTATAACTATAAGAACATTACAGCCCATGCTGACCAACATTAGAGAAAGTCTTTCGTTGCGTTGACAAATGTGTTGTCTAAACTTTTATGGATTTTATCGTTCTCAAAATTGCTCTGAAAGTGATCCTCAAGGATACCGTTCTTCATGTTGTTATGGTTACAGTTTATGTATGGACGTTGTCATTTCTATGATCTAGAATGATACTTATTTTTGTCGTTTTTGTTATAGTTATCATTCTTGGTGTGAATGGCCATAATGCACTATGGACCTTTTTCACACCCTCTACTACTAGTGCACAGGGTTCTCCCTCCCTGAGTTGTTCTCTGTGTGGCAGGCACTGGCCCCAGGCTTGATGATGCAGAGCCTTTGGCCACACAACTGGGCCGTGTTTTACAGTAACAGGCTCGGCCTCCTGTCTCCTCTGGTGCTGCCCATTAGAGTATTATGTAATTGCGTTATGCAAATCTTGGAGTGACCCATGGACGTTCAGTCGCTATAGCAGACGTGGGAGGATCATCTCCAGTGCTGAGTTTTGGTGGGTTAAAGCTTAAGATGCTGATAGAAGATGTGTCTGTTTTTACGGATGATGCTGTGAGACCTGTTGTCTGCTGTCCTCACCTTCATCTGTGACTGTTGGTGCATTTCTACAGGCTGTTTTTAATGGTCTGTTGACAATGAGGAATACCACCAGGTTCTGGGTTAGGTTGTAATTATGGTATAGTCAGGAGATTAAATTATGTGACTGTCTAGATTGGGAATATAAAGAGTTTGTGTGTGTGTGTGTGTGTGTGTGTGTGTGTGTGTGTGTGTGTGTGAGTGTAGGTGTGAGTGTGAGTGTAGGTATGTGTGTGTGTGTGTGTGTGTGTGAGTGTGAGTGTGAGTGTAGGTGTGAGTGTGAGTGTGAGTGTGTGTGTGTGTGTGTGTGTGTGTGTGTGTGTGTGTGTGTGGTATTTTATGTGTGCTTCACATGCTTAAGTGAGGCTGGTGATGTCTGGATAAAATCACCTTGAGTATTCGCTTGTATTTTTGTACCTGAAATGAAATGGAAAGCCATTAATTCATTTTTATCGTAAATGCCACAAGATAAGCCACAGCATATAAACTGCTTTATCCTGGCCCACAGACAGTGCTACTGAGCAGGCCATGGTGGTGGTGATGGTGGCCAGTAATAGTCTAGCAAAATACTCATAGCTACAGTCCGACATTCTGCCTTACAGCAGTACAGAGGAAAAAATTAAGTAATGCTTACAGTTAACCTTTATTAAAAGGTCAAACATTGCTTCAAGCCAGAAAATATTTTTCATAAGACTTTTTTTTAATTGTTTCTGTTGTTTATTGTTTTATGTAATCAATATGTAATTATATTGTAGATTGCGTTAAATTTATTCAGTAGACTGTACATACCGTATGCCATATTACATTGGCTAAATCAATTGAGCAGTACCTGCAGTGAGTGTAAGAACTAATAGAATAGATGTCCTTTTAGTAAGATAATAGGTAGTGGACCGAGGGGAAATTCAAGTTCTCTGCATTTTACCCATCCGGAGGTAGTGTACAACACACCCACACACACACCCTCAGAGCAGTGGGCACACTAGGAGCACACACACACACACACCCTCAGAGCAGTGGGCACACTAGGAGCACACACACATACACACCCACACACACACAGAGCAGTGGGCACACTAGGAGCACACACACACACACACACACACACACAGAGCAGTGGGCACACTAGGAGCACACACACATACACACATACACACACACAGAGCAGTGGGCACACTAGGAGCACACACACACACACACCCTCAGAGCAGTGGGCACACTAGGAGCACACACACATACACACCCACACACACACAGAGCAGTGGGCACACTAGGAGCACACACACACACACACACACACACACAGAGCAGTGGGCACACTAGGAGCACACACACATACACACCCAGAGCAGTGGGCACACTAGGAGCACACACACACATACACACCCAGAGCAGTGGGCACACTATGAGCACACACACACACACACACACAGCCAGAGCAGTGGGCACACTAGGAGCACACACACACACACAGAGCAGTGGGCACACTAGGAGCACACACACACAACCAACCAGAGCAGTGAGCATTGCTCGAAGGCACTTAATCCGTGGATGTGAATGTGGGAGACCGCTGTTCAATCACTCCCCCCACCCACATTTTTCCTACCAGTCAGGGATCGAACTGGCTACCTGAAGTCCCTAACCAGGAGGCCACGGATGCCCACTAACAGATGCCCAGTTCACATTACTGGATGCAGAAGCCTAATGATGAAGTATGTGCTGGTGTATGGAGAGAGGATGTTCGTAGCTGGACTCAAGTTCTCTTTTGTAAAGTAGATTTGGGGCTTTTTGCCTGTATTTACAAGTAAAGTGTGAAGTAGAGACAGAGAGAGATGGGGTGGGATCGGGAAATTACTGCAGCTCGGATTTGAACCTGGGTCCCTGTGGGCACTCGGACCTGTACATGGTATGAGCTCTGTAGCCTGCTGCCCCACAGCGACCCCCCTGGACTCCAGTTCTTACCATGTACTTCTGACATAACCCTGTACTCTCCTGCCCTTGGGAATCTCCAGTCAGGAGGCATCACAATAACATATGACATTCTGGGACAGATGTACGTACATTTGCGAAAGTAGCGTTATCAGCGCCATGGACAAACCGCAGATTGCGAACACAGTCATACCCAAGTGTACGTCGTATTTATCCAACTTTCAATTCTAAGTGTAATCTGCGCCTTTCTATGCCTTTCTCCGCCCCCTGCCACAATTTACGGTAAGGTCCACAACTGAACGGAATAGCCTACGTACAAGCACAGTTGAATGAAGTTAACTGATGACAGCATTAAAAAGAATCAAACGTTTAGCGATCATGAAATAATACCATACATGATAAGATGTCAACAAGCAGGGAGATCATGAAGATCAGTAGTTCTACTCAAAGTACTTGTGCACGTAGGTTATGGAAGATTGGTCAAATCTAGCAAGTAGGAAAGTTTAAGTGAATGATGTAAAAGTGAAAGTAAGACATTCAAAAGGCCAAAGAGAGTTAAGGTTGCTTTTGATAGTACAAAAACTGGTGCTCTAAATAGCGATTCTGTTGTCTTTGAAAGGTTCTCTTATTGACGCATTGAACTGCAATTTGGATTAACACCTGCTTTTACAAGGCGGAAGTATTTAGGCACAGAATAGACGAGCAGTTTTTGTACATACCGCGGAATACATAACTAGGCGCTCTTTACGCTTGCCCTCCCATCTCTTTACGCTAAACTCCCACTTTCCCCTGCATCCTCCCATGAATGCATATGCATGACACGAAAAATGCAATTTGCTATTTTCAGCTCCTGCGATAAGCAGTTTGCACGTTTACATCATTGTGGCCTGTTTGTACATACCTCGCAATAATTTTACACACGTTGCGAAACAAATACGTCTGAAGTGGGCACAAAAGCGTTAGTACATCTGGTCCTTTAACCTTTCTGGTTTCCCTTGGTGAGGATTATACCTCTACGCCGTCCACTTTCTTGAGATTGGGATCTGGCTCTCTTAGCATCTCTTGTCATGTTCTCTGTGTGAAGACTTCAAACCTATAGAGCAGCTTGCTCAGGCAATATGTCATTTAATAACAAGAGCCCTTGAGCAAGCAGGAGCTGAACCCAGCAGCGCTCGGAGACACTGGCTACAAGCTGAACTGTCTCAGTCTCACTTACTGAGCGTCTTGCGCTGTGTGTTTAGGCCACAGAGGTCGTGCCATGGTGCCACTCCTGATGACCGATGTCGTTACTCTAGCCGATGGCTCAAGTGACTACAGCATTTGCCAGGAAGCACCTTGGACATGGATAATGATGTCAGGCAGCATGAGTGCCCTGCTAATGCGACGGGGGCCCTTAAGTCTCTGGACACTAGCCGAGATGAGTGGATGGACGCTCACTCTCTCTGTCTCTCTCTCATGTGTGAGTGTGTGTGTGTGTGTATGTGTGTGTCTGTGTGTGTGGGCGTCTGACTGGACAAATGAAAGCAGACAGAGCAGGGGCGTCAGCAGGCCAAAGCCAGATCTGTGGCCCTTGAGGCATAGCTAGCAGAATGAAAATGTGTCCTGTGATGTGTGTATGTGTGTGTGTGTGTATGTGTGTGTGTGTGTGTGTAGGTACTGGTGAGTAGTGTGCATGTAGTAATGTAGTGTGTGTGTGTGTGTGTGTGTGTGTGTGTGTCAGAGAGAGTGTGTGTGAGAGAGAGAAAGATCATGAGTGAAAGGCAGAGAAAAAGAGAGCCCTGAGAGTTCTATTAGTGACCCATCACAGTCACTCAATTCTGAGGTATCATGTGACAGGGGATCCCAGCCCATAAACCCAATAAATTGGCTTTTACTCCGATACTTCAAACAGGGGAGTTGCTCTCCAGAGCCCCAGACGAGATCAGGGGACCAAAGCAGTGCCTGTCCTCAACAGGGTCGCCCAGGCATATTTTAGGCATCGCAATGTATTATTCAGAATTGTACATTAAATCCATCATAAATATCTTAGAGCTCTCCTCAGTCCAGCAGACTGACGACAGTTGTCAGCTCTGGAACGTTTAAAATGATGAGGTCTTCAATAATTAACATTCCTTGTGAAAAATCATGCAATTACTTATGTAACTGTATTTTATTTAAAGTAGTCTATGTAGTGGATATCGTGTATTGTTTATAACTGATTAAATGTTCATGAACCACAGCTGTAGCAGATGTATTATTTCAAAGATAGAAAGATTTTACAATCTTTTTACAAAAGTTCATAGCTATTCATCATAATCATTTCAATTTTTTTTTCTTTTTTCTTTTTCGCATGCACTTTTCCGTCAAGGATTCTCGGGACACTGAAAGAACGGGGTACACGAAACTTGGTGGGCATGTAGCCCCACATGGGTAGCATGGAACCATAATTTTTCATTTTGATCTGTAGCCCCCCCGCTGGACTGGACCCCCCAAAAGGAGGGTAGGGCAGACACCGTTTTCTGTGAATATCTCGAGAACTGTAGGGTTTAGCCTGTAGGATGACCAATTTTTTGTGTATGTTTGCCTCCAGGGGTCATGTAAACCCATTCCATATGCACACATGTGCATAAACAGATACACACGCACACACATACATTCACAGTAATCATACGTATGACGCATTCTCACACAGTAGACATATGTACGCATACAGCAGGGAAAATAAGTATTGAACACGTCAACATTTTTTTCAGTAAGTGTACTTCCAGTGAGGCTATTTGCATGAAATTTTCACCAGACATTAGTATTAACTTAGGTAATCCACACATATAAAAAACAAACATTAATGTCCATAAGTAGAGTTATAAGTAAAAAAGTGGAATGCCACAGGGTAAAAAGTATTGAACACGCCTACTGAAATTTCTTAAATACTTTGTGGAAAAGCCATTATTTGTAATGAGAGCTTCAACACATTTCCATCACTAAACTAATCAGTTGCAGTATTCAGGTGTGATTTTGGCCCATTCTTTTAAACAGATAGTCTTTTAATGTTGAAGATTCCAGGGGTCCCTCTTGTAAATCCTGACCTTTAGGTAACTTCCAAATTTTTTCAATTGGATTAAAGTCAGGGCCTTGATTTCCTTTCTCTGAAACCAATTGAGAGTTTCCTTTGCTGAATGCTTTGGATCATTGTTCTGCTGGAAGGTCTAGGCACGTCTCATACTCATCGTCCTGGGCAAGATTCTCCCAGGAAAAATCGCTCCTTCAACTGTGTGAAGTCTGCCAGTATTATGAGATAAAAAACAGCCCCACACCTTGATGCTTCCACCTCCAAAACTCATTGTTGGTATGGTATTTTTAGGGTGATGCACAGTGCCATTTCTCCTCCAAATATGGTGTGTAATATAACATTTTCTCTCGCCTGACCAGAATACATTCTCTGAGTATTTAATAGGCATGTCCAAATGTTGTGTAGCAAACTTTCAACGAGTTTGACATGTTTTTCTTCAGTAATAGAGTCATGCGGGGTGAGCGTGCATAGAGGCCATGGCGGTGGAGTGCATTACCTATGATTTTCTCTGTAACAATTGAACCTGCTGCCTCCAAGTCTTTCTGGAACTTTCTCCAAGTGGTCCTTGGCTCTTAGGCTACACTTCTGACTATCCTTCTGACTTCCTGGTCAGAAATCTTGTGAGGAGATCCTGTGCATGGCCGATTGATGATGCAGTGATGTTCCTTCCACTTAATGGCTCCAATACTGCTTACTGGATGATTCTTAAGTTTTGAAATGCATCTGTAACCAGTTCCATTGATATGTTTTTTGATATGCACACACACAGGCACATACACAGGCAAACACACAAGCACATGCACGCGCGCACGCACACACACACACACACATAAACATAAACATGTACACGCACACATGCACACAATTCAAGAATTTCTCAGAATTATGAACAGGCAAGATGGGGGTGGGGTTGTATAAAATGTATTTTACGTGTGAAATCTATGAACTAATCATGTTTTTGTGCTTGTTGTTGTCTAGCAGATACCAGTGAGAATTGAGTGTGCATAATGCAATTCAGTGAGACAGTTAGAATCCTATAGGCCTTTAGCGTGATTTTTGTGGAAAAAATGTGCTGGACTGGGCGGCGGTCATATTTTGTACCACTCTGCGGTACATCTAGTTTTAGTAGTGGTGTGCTTGCCTTGGCTTAGTAGCAGTTCCATAGTCATGCCCTCCATGTCGTGCCTACCTAGCAGCGGTATTTATGAGTCATACCGCATGACCTGCTATTGCCTTCCTCAGGCCCTGAGTCTTGCTTCAGTTCCACAACTTGCCAGATTCAGGAACTTCAAGTTCTAGGAACCAGGATCTACCTCCAGGACCAATAACATTGCAAACACAGATCATGAGTAAAGTTTTTAAATATATTCCGTGAAATAAAAATAACTCAGACCTTTGTTATTGGGGGCCAAGCAGCGAAGCTGCGAAGGCACCCATTGAGTTACTAGCTTTTCCTATTATTATTATTATATATCTGCCATTGGAGTCTATGGCAGCCCATAGAACGCCTGGCTAAAAAGTTCAGATTTTTTGGCAGAAAGTTTCGGGACACTCCACTGACCACTCACACTTATTTACGGACCTCTAAACCCAGCCATCTAGCGCCACCAACAGGTCAAAATCTGGCCTAAATCCAAACTTGGTACTGGGACTTGGAACATGATTGTGAGGACACAGTGGGAAATTGGCATCATTTGGCCTCTATAGGGGGCGCTGTAATACAGGAAGTGGGCTTATATCTCAGCAACGCTTCGTTGTATGAAGTCCAGACTTGATACATGGACATATTAGCTGATTATGAGGACATGCAAGGAAAGTGGTCTCATTTGGCCTCTAGGGGTGCTGTAATAAAGAAAGTGAGCTCACATCTCAGCAACACTTTGGTGTATGAAGTCCAAACTTGGTAGAGGGACATGGTAGCTGATTGTGAGAATGCACAAGGACATTGGTGTCATTTGGCTTCTTGCTGTGAGTGCTTGCTTATGCCATGGCAACGCCATTCCTGCTATAGCGCACTGCTTGGCCCCCACATTGCTGCTTGCAGCTATATTTTAAATCTGTCCTTTTTGGTCACTGGGATGAGCCAAAAAGTAGATTATTTTCCTGGTTTATTTTGAATAATCTCAAATCTATTTGTCTCATCCAGGTCTCTGGCTAGAAAAGGTCTTGTCATGGCTGTATATCATGGCATGCCATGGCAATAGACAAAGCAACACAACTGTTCATTGCATTAAATGCACCATGTAGTTCAGAGTCCATACACATTTAGCACTGTGTTCTTCTACTGAGATATTCATCTGCTGACAGATAGTGTTTCTCCTCTTTATTCTAGTTCCCTTTCCTTTTCTATCACAGATGAACTGCTTCCCTGCAGATTAATACATATTGTATCACAGATGATCTGCTTCCCTGCGGATATTGATGGCACTCCTCAGTGTTAGGGCTTGTTTCAGCCATTGCATTAGATTTGATCTCATTTCCTTTAATGTCTTAACACACCTGTACCAGTCCGTTATGAAAGACATTGCTCTGTTTGCTTCTGTCCGGGGGTTTTGCATTTTGTATCAATTTTAGATGTGCTTGGTTTAAACCCTGCCCCGAATAAGTATTCATTTAGATGTGCTTGGTTTAAACCCTGCCCCGAATAAGTATACATTTAGATGTGCTTGGTTTAAACCCTGCCCCGATTAAGTATACATTTAGATGCTTTGAAACACAAAGGTCATTGAATTAGTACTCATAATGGAACACATAGTCTGCACTAGCACACATTTAAGTGTCCAAGGTATGTAATGGGTGCTTCATACATACCCAATGGTTACTATATTCTAGTTAATTATCCTAGTCTCTACATACCCACCCTACATACACAGCACATTGTCTTCAGGATCTTCTCCAACACACATCCCCAACATACTTACAGCACACTGCCCCCCCCCCCCCAATACACAGCACATTGTCTCATGAGGAAGATTCTCCAACACACATATTGCACACTGCCCTCTCCCCACATACACAGCACACTATCCCATCTCCCTTGTCATCCCCCCAACACACACACCAAGACCCCTGGCAGTTGAGTTAGCCCCTTGAGCCGTGGATCTGCCCAAGGTTTCTTCCTTGGTAAGGGAGTTTTTCCTTGCCCCTGTTGCTCTTGGGTGCTCCTTGTTGGTGCCCCCCCCCAATCCCAATCCTCCCCCACCTTTCTTATGCAGCCCTTGCCACTTAATCTACTAACCCCCCCCCCCCATAAATGCACAAAATAGGCTGACACCAGACATAATTTCACTGCATTTCTTACTTCCAGTAACTACATGCATGTGACAATAAACTTCCTTGTATCCTTGTATCCTTAATTTGTTATTTGAAGCTAAAAAGCATATATTCCAGATCTACAAATCAACGACCTTCAGGAAAGAAGTTACAGGGGACAAATTGTGCCTTCATTAAGACAAAGTGCCAAAGACTATCGACTGGCCCCATGAATCCTGCTGGTAATTGCTACCTGGCAGGGGTTGAAATTACCTATTTTCCTCTAGTCTATTGTTGTGAGCCTGTAATTCTTGTGTGCCAATATTTTAAGACATTATTTCCCAAGGGTAAGGTAGGGGTTCCTGAACCATACCAATCCACTTTGCATCACGTTTACATTATGTTTCTGTGGGAATATTAACCATGAAATAAAAGCAGGAGTTTAATGTATCTTACCATAAACTAAAATCTAATTTAGCTTTTGAGACTGACTCCTTTTCTGTCTACCTCTTTAAGATGGTGCATGTGTATACATGTAGCTATTGTATTTATTTGACCTCTGTATATGTTTCCCTTACATTGTATTACATTGTGTGTGGCTGTGAGAGAGAGAAAGAGGAAGAGAGAGACAGGTGACTGTGTGTGTGTGTGTGTGCGTGTGTGTGTGCGTGTGTGACTGTGTGTGTGTGTGCGTGTGTGTGTGTGTGTGTGTGCGTGTGTGTGTGTGTGTGTGCGTGTGTGTGTGTGTGTGTGTGGTGGGGGTGATGGAGTGCTGTTGGCGACAGGACTCGATAATGGCTCAAGGCGTTTAGAATTACAATTTGGGCTTAAAACCTCCAGATCCCGCAGAGGTGAGAGTAAAGGCTGACAGGGTGAATTACACCAGCCGTCTGTCCCAACCTCCACACGTGAGGCAGGGCGAGTCCAGCATATTCCCCCACTCCTACACCTACGCTGGCATCGTGAAATAAGAGCATTGTTACGGCACAACACAAAGCCATAACACTGTACTGTTACGTCAGCATGATTGCTACCAAACACATAGGCCTGCTTTCCCAAACATGGATTGCACTTACTAGACTAAATTACTTCAATGGAGATTTCTATTGAAAACACATGTGGGAATTAAGTTCCTTACGAAAGAGTACACCAGGAAATGTCTATCTCAAGTCTTACTCATTTACTCATGGCTTGTTGGTAAATGTTAAGGGTTGGTTGTTAGCACATGCGGGTGGGTTATCTTGTGTGTCCAAATCTCTTGACTCATCTCATCTGGCCTTGAGATGAAAAGCTCTTAACTTAATCACTTGCACCTCTGCAAAATGCCATGTAAAGGTTACCACGAAATAAGAACAGTTTTCCTGGCACTATAATGTCTCCATTGTATCGTGTTTCAAAAAGATGGGGATATTACAGTCTCGGGGGTGGCTGCCTAGTCTGACTTTTAATGGTACAATGAAAACAGATGGAGTTTGTGAAAGCATGTGAGATTTGTGTTCGTTGCTTGTTAAGAGTTCGGGTCTCATACCGTTAGGCATTGGGAAAATGATTCTCAGGACAATGCTGGTCAATAGGGAAGCAAGCATGTCTTCCTCATAAATAAATCAATTTAAATGCTCGATACACACTTTTGAAATTCAAATGGAAATTACCTGGCCAAATGTAGTTCAATTTAGTTGTGAGATGACTAGTTGATCAGTGAGGATGCTGAGCTGATGTGGCCCATGTTCAGTCAATGATGTATGGAGCAAAACAGCCACAGATTGTCTGAAAGAAAGAAAACACATTGGTCGAAATACCAGTCTTCCACCTTAGCTGTACAAGGCCATTGATGTTTTTTATTTGTATTTTATATATATATATATATATATTTTATATATATAAGATAAATAGCTTTGTTGTTGTGGCCCCATATCATATGCTACTTTATCTCTTCTCCAGGTTTTATATGTATAAGTTAAAGAGTTATCTTGTTCTGGTTCTTGCTCTTCTCCAGGTTCTCTGTCTGGCTACAGCTCATGGATTTCCTCACAGAGTATGCCTACAACGACACGTACTATGACAATGGGACGGTCAACGGCACGGCCTGCCAGCCCAAGCATCCATACAACTACTATGCCATGTTCCTCACGCTGCTTATCTTCGTCATCGTCTTCGGCAACGTGCTGGTGTGTATGGCCGTCTCCAAAGAAAAAGCCCTGCAGACCACCACCAACTACCTGATAGTGAGTCTGGCCGTGGCCGATCTCCTGGTGGCCACACTGGTCATGCCCTGGGTGGTCTATCTGGAGGTAAGCTCGCTCGCTCAGTGTTGGAACACGGAGTCAACTTTACGAAGCTGGCTCCCTCTGTTTCTTTACGACTGCAATAAAAAACATATCTGAACTGAACCGGCTGGAAGATGATGTTGTGAACCCCGACATCATAATTTGAACAGAATTAATTGAGCTTGTACAGCTTAGATGTCGTTCCCAAGTGATTTATGGCTTTTGTGCATCCTTACACATTAAATGGAAATACTGATGTAATCTTGTTCAGTGTAACTAAATCATTGTGATCATGTGGAGTGCCCAGGGTTGAATGCATGTTTGTAAAACTGCCAGATACCAAATACTAGTAGTACAACTGATTCAAGGTAATTGCATCCAGTGTTGGTGACAGTTTCATAAGGCCCTGGAATTATCCAAATAGCATGTTGTAGGCCTGTAGATAAAACCGGTTGTTTGCTGACATGTGCTATGATTACATTGTAAATTCTAGGCAACAGATTAAATGACTTACCACTTTGGTTGTGATTCAAATAAATGTAAGATGCTTCTCAATGGGATGACACCATTCTGTCCCCACAATCTTTAGCCATCCATCCCTGTGGAGGTTGTATAAGTTAATTAAGGCTTTGTGGATTTGGCTGTTTGCACACCAGTGAGTTATGATGCCAGTCCAATGCCACACGCCTGGTGGAACTACAGGAGGCACATGCGGTGCATGTTATGCTAGCTTGTCAGTAATTCATAGGGTTATTACACGCTAGAGTCAGATCAGAAAAGATTAGCTTGCCAGCTTGCTCGTATCAGCGTGATAGAAAAATGTTTTTCATACATTGTGATTTTGTGCTGAGCTTTCGATCATGGATGTGCATACTAGGAAGAATTGTTGTTAAAGTGTCGCCCCATGTCTTTCATACTTTTAAAGGGCCAGTTTCAAAAATGTTTTTGTGGAAAGGCATTGTGTCCTTCATATTTGTAAAAATGCTTTAGGTTAAATCTAAGCATTGTCTTTCACTTCAGTACTGTAGCTGGTATAGTGTCATGGGACCCATGTACACCTTTCTTTGATGTGTTTCCCAGAATTGCAACTCACCGACATTTTCGGATCCTTGCGGGAATACATTAGAGCCACAATTAAGCTAGTGTGTAATTCTGCAGGTGGATTCTCTACCTGTGTATCATTCTGCAGGTGGATATACATCTTTTGACCTCTGTGCTCTATACATTACGACCAGACCCCTTTTTGTTTGGTATAGGCTACTGTGCATTTGTTCAAATCTATACGTTAATATCACCAGTCCTGTTTTGGCACTAAACATGGACTCTATTTGTGGAAGCATGTGCAAATTGTTTTCATAGCTTGTTAAAGTTTCGAGTCTCATACTTTAAGGCATCATGCTGGCAAGCTACCTTAATTATGCCAGTCCTGTTTTGGCACTAAACATGTCCTCTATTTGTGGAATCATGCAAGTATTGTTTTCATAACTTTGTGAAAGTTCCAGGTCTTTTACTGTACCTTAAGGCATTGGGAAAATCATTCTCAGTCAGGACAATGCTGGCCAATAGGGAAGCAAGCTACCTTAACATTCCATTCTGCAGGTGGATGCACTTGTTCTGACCTCTGTACTCTAACAAACAACATTACTTGTTCTGGGTCTAAACGTGGTCTCTTCGTTTTTGTGTGTCTTCATGTTCTAGGTGGTGGGAGAATGGAGGTTCAGTAAGGTCCACTGTGACATCTTTGTCACTCTGGACGTCATGATGTGCACTGCCAGCATCCTTAATCTCTGCGCTATTAGCATTGACAGGTAATCCTCCGCAGGAATATGAAATCAATATGAAATTAAAAATGTTCTGTGGTCTTAGAGAGGCTGTGGTGCATTAGTGGTCAACGCGGCCCTTTTAATGAGCAATATGGTGGAGAGAAGGATCCATGATGGTTTGGTTATGAACTCACAATGGGCAATAATGTGTTATTGATAATTCCATAATCATCGCTCAGTCATCAAGCAGTGTCACACATCCAGCTGTTTACGGTGCAGAATATGAAGCAGATATTGATGTCCATGCCCTTTTCATAATCAATTTGGACACTTAGCTCATAGATTCAGCACAGTGTAAATTATATGAGCAAAGCAGTGTGAAAATTAATCAGTTTTTTACAGGCTCATCACTATTTTTAGCCATAGTTTGCCTAGAGTCGTTAAATGCATTTGATGTTACACCTGCAGGTATACTGCTGTTGCCATGCCAATGCTGTACAACACAAAATACAGCTCCAGAAGACGAGTCACGCTGATGATCTCTGTGGTTTGGGTCCTGTCCTTTGCCATATCCTGCCCCCTATTGTTTGGACTAAATAATACAGGTAATCGACAACAAGGAATCTCAAAGAACATTTAAAGTAGCACAATGCAGAAATTCCCCTTTTCGTCAATTTACATCAACATAGTGGGTACCAATTTAGCACTAAGGGGTTGACCAAATAGTTTAAAACTGACAAAGAGTGTTGTGCTCCTACCCACCACAACAACATTAAATAGTATAGTGCAGTACCAGGCATTCCTGGCAGAGACTCCATTGTCTGTATTGTCAGTGTAGCATCAAAATAAGAGTGTACTGCAGTCATTATTTGAAGGTGAAGGAACTACATTATGCTCCTTTAAGGTCCTTTCAGCTTGATTTTTTATATTCAGCCATCTGTCTCCAGTATATGGATGGGAACAGAATTGTTTAACAGAGTTGTGCAACTCGTGTATATTGTCTTGCAGCGACTCGAGATGGCGCGGTGTGTGAGATCGCCAACCCGGCGTTTGTGGTCTACTCCTCCATCATGTCCTTCTACGTCCCGTTCATCATCACGCTGCTGGTGTACGTGCAGATCTATGTAGTCCTCCGCAAGCGCCGCAAACGTGTCAACACCAAGCGCGGCTGCCAAGCAACGGACATTGATCCTCATGCCACTCCCAAGGTGAGAGGCCATCCCCATCTCAGCCAGTGTACGGGTGTGTGTTGTGGGCTCCTTGAATGGATGTGTTTCTTTACGTTGCATTAACAGTTTGGTTGCATTACCACAGAATCAGTATCACTATGTATTGGGTGGTAGTGGCTCCCATAAAAATGGTACTCTGTTACTTAATGTGTGTGTTCCTTGTCATTTGTGTTTTGTCTATGATAACTAGAAGCCTAATCCAAGTCTGGTGCTATGAAGAAAATCAAAGTGCTCTGTCTAACACAGTGTTGTAGTACTCGAGTCCGAGACTCGAACTCGAGTCCGAGTCATTAGCTAAATTTAGAGACTCGTGACTTGACTTGGACTTGAGCACTGATGACTCGAACTTGGACTCGGACTCGTGCATTCGCACTCGCGATGATGATTTTTTTTGTAATATATCATAAGGCTATAATTGTAGTATGTCATTAGGCTATAATTTGCTATATGATTTTAATATCTAAATTATTCGTAATACTAATTTTAGTTCAAGGGATACTTTCACACAAGTGATGGCACCCCTGCTTGGAGACAGAAGATTGTCCGTTTTGCTTTTAAGGATTTCATCTGCAATGGAAAAAAATGGAACGACATGTAGGCTATGGTTACTTTAGTGCTGGGCTTGGACTCGACTTGATCAATAGGGACTCGACTCGGACTTGACGTGGATCAATAGTGACTCTACTCGGACTTGACTCGGATGAGTAGTGGACTCGACTCGGACTTGACTTGGAATTTTTTTTTAATGACTTGGACTTGACTCGGACTTGAACACTGAGGACTCGAACCTGGACTCGGACTCGAGGCATAGTGACTTGACTACAACACTGGTCTAACATAACATAGAATTTATGTTCATGTACAGAATTTATATCGCTGACAACTGAAGACATGCACTGTGCTGAATACTGTTATTTTTTTCCATTACTTTAGGAGAATGCCACTGTCTGGTTTAGATGCTGAGCTTTTAAACTGTTATTGTGTCTTCTGTGTCTTGTGGTGCCTGCACAAAAATAGCATTAATGATCAGTTTAGCCTGACCTTTGACCTATCTCTATATTGATTTTGGCAGCATACCGTCATAATTGCCGTGATAAATCAATAGGTTCAGTTGACTGCCTTGCTTTTTGCCTGTTTGAAGTACAGTTAAGAACAAAATTATTCAACCCCTGGCAAATATTGATTTAATGTTGTTTTTTTAACCAGGGGGACCTGGTGACATTCTCAAAGTAAACGGTAACACTAAAATAAGGGGCTACATAAAATTCTGGGGGAAAGGATCAGGCAAGCAGTGTGCCGAGAGACCTACCCCAAAAGATGACACTGGACCATTAAACCACACAATGATCCAAAACATACAGCCAAACATGGCAATAAATGGTTAACTGAGAACAATATCTACATTTTAGGGCAGCCTAGCCAGAATCCAGGCCTCAATCCGTCAAAAAAGGGAGCACAAGGCCAGAGTGATGGCAAAGAATCGTTCCTGCCTCAAATCCCAGATTGCTGCCAAAAAGGTGCAGTCTAGAATCATTGTGGAGGCATGGAGAGGCTTGGTAGATATTATAAGAACACTTTTGAGAGCTGTGAATGCAAATAAGGATGTTTCCACTGATTATTTAAAAAGGGTATGAATAATTTTGGACATGCTATTTTCCATATTTTTTTTTTTTTTAAAAAGATGAAAACGCTTATTTTTTGATTCAATATTTCTACCACATTGTCCAACAACCTTTCGCCATGTGGCAGTTTCATTTTCAGTCAGAACAAACATATTGGTCAAGAGAAAATCAACATTAAATCAATATTTGCCAGGGGTATGAATAATTTTGTTGTTAACTGTAGCTGTACTTTCTTTAAATATATTTGAAATAAGACATGTCTTCTAAGATTACTCAAGTATCCCCGTCTCATATGAGAATATAACCAGTCCGGTGGTTGACAGATTTGATTATCTTGGATATGAAATGTATTCTTTAATTTAATCTCCTGTGTTATTACTGAATTTAGTTCTCGAAAGATTTGAACTGTATGTCTCTTCTAATTCAGGACAAGTGCACTCATCCAGAGGATGTGAAGCTATGCACAGTAATCGTCAAGACCAATGGAACTATCCCCAGCAATAGCAACAAAGGTGTATGTAAATGTGCCTCCATTTGACCTATAACCCAACATTTATGTGTACAAAATTCCGATGTAATTTGCTTAAGTTCTTCATTCTATTTAATCTTTACATTCTCAAGGGTTATTTTCCTTGGTCTGGTAAATTGCTCATCTGATCATTGCCTCATGTATGCTTGCCCCTGTAATTGCAGCTCCTCGTCAAGAATGTTGCTCTCCACAGCAGTGAGCTGGAGATGGATTTAATGGCGAGCACTTCTCCACCGGAGAGGAAGAAAACGCTTTACCCAGAAACAGGCCAGCTGCGGCCATCTGCCGTGAACGCGGACGACCCCTCTCAGGTCGAGAGGCAGGTCAACGGGGACGAGAAGAACGGCCACACCAAAGAGGGCCAGTCTCCGACAGCTGGCAAAGCTCTAGAGACCCAGGCCTTGCCCAATGGCAAAACCCGCACCGCGGTGAGCAAGGCGCAAAGCAAGAAAAAGATGTCGCAGCACAAAGAGAAAAAGGCCACTAAAATGCTGGCCATTGTCCTGGGTAGGTGGAAGTGTTTGCTTGCAGCCACAATGTCATCGGATCTAAGTGCCTTGCTGCAGCTATTGCTGTTTTTGCCTGAAGAGGCAGGTACTCAAAGATGTCAACTCCATTGTGTAATCTCTCCTGTGATCTCTCCTGCAGGTGTGTTCATCATATGTTGGCTTCCGTTCTTCATCACACACATCCTGAAAACCCACTGCACCAGCTGTGTTGTCCCCATGGAGATGTACAATGCTTTCACATGGCTGGGGTACGTGAACAGCGCCATCAACCCAATCATATACACCACCTTCAACATTGAGTTCCGAAAAGCGTTCCTAAAGATCCTGCACTGCTGATAGCACTGCTTAGAGCTCACTGCTCACGCATGGTACTGGGAATCAATATGGAGGCAGGGAGAACAACCAACTGTCCATTGAAATGCTGAAAATAGAAGGTCAAATCACCTCAGGATTTCAACGCTAGGCAAGTTGAAGCTATGACTTGACAAACAGATTCATTACACACCGGCACTTTGCTCACACCTCAGTTGAATGTACTGTACAAGCAGGGCTTTATCAGTTTTCCCTTTCAACAGTAAAAACACCCTCCATATAGTTAAAAAAAAAAAAAAACAGTTCAAGTGATGAATGGACTGGTGATTGGAGCCAGTGGCCATTTTTGGAACACTCAGTGGAAACTCCCACATTATGGGAGGATCATAGGGATTCATTAGTGGGACAGCTTCTCTTTTTTTCTGTGGCAATATAGATGTTACAATGTCCCTGTAAGGGCCATCTTGATGTACATTGTGCAGAACACAGAATATTCAGTATTAAGTTATGTGTTAAATTATTGGTGTGTCAGACTATGTAAATATAAGACAAAGAGCTTTCTGTATAGTGAAATCTTAATTTTGCAAATTAAGGCCCAAAATCAAATAATGGCTTTCTAAATGGGGATCGTCCTTTGGGTTTTAAATTCAAATGGGTACTTTGCCATGTATTGAGTCATTTTTCCATGTCAGATGTCATGTGTTTTGTGAGAACAGCATTTTAACTGAACATAGAGCAGAGTCCTCGTTACTGGGACTAGGTGACGTGGACACACAGTCACACAGTAGATCTTATATGAAGACACACTGGACTGTGTCTGTTGTGACTCAGAACAAAAACTGGACCTCACAGATCTTATGTGTCTTGGTGGACAGAGTGAATGCCCAGCATTTAGTGACTATTTGCTAAATGTTTGCAGTAATAAGGTAACACTCTAATGCTCAACCAGTTTTGTTGCAGACCATGCCTTTAATATATGTCTATATATGTACATACATATACATGATGTTATATTATAATCATGACATAACACAATGCAGAATTTGCACAATGCTGTAATCTGCTGTTTTAGAAATATCATTAAGACATATTTCAGCCTAGTTGGACTATTAACAATGTATAAAAGTATGACAAGTGTCATAAAAGAAAAACCTGAAATTACAGAGTGATGGTCTACTAATTTCTATTTAACAAATGTCATACATTGATTTTTATTATTAATTCTCTCAAAACTATGTGTGCCAAAATATGTAAAATACACCATTATGTTGAAATGCTTTAAATACTTTTAATCTAAGATAATTGTTTTCAACTGCTACTGGAAAATACACAAGCAAATATGAATGTTACATGCGACTCCAAGCGAATGGAGAGCCATGAGCCTACAAGCCTAATTAATGAAACCTTAAACAGACGGTTCATTTAGTCTTCTCTCTCACTTTCCTCATTCAGATTTGTTGTGCTTTTGGTCACAATTAGATGTTAAAGAGAGTTACTTTGGACAGCCTTCAAGCTGTAGAATTAAGCATCATATCAAATACTTTTATATTTGGCATGATACTCAAAAAATACCAGAATGGGCATAGAGCAGAAGTCAGTTGGCTTTGTGTAATAGGCCTTTTGTGGCCATGTAGGGGTAAATTCAGAAAGCCATTGTTTCATTTTGGGAACTCAAGCCCATGATAAAAGACAAGCATGCATGTTACACGTGTACTTTTCATGATATCCTGGCCAATGTGAGTCCCTCCACAGCTGCCTAGCAAAAAAAAAAACATTGATATTTTAATGAAGCTACTGTATGTGAAATGACAAGTGAACCATTTTCACTATCATGTATAATATTTTTTTTTTCGTGTATAATTTTCAATTGTAAATAAAAAAAAACACATATTGGCAAGGGGTCATATGTTCACACATGCAAGCTAAAGTCATAAGGCTGTGCTTCAAATTGTAAATTGTTTGTCACTAAATTCTATTTCTTAATGAATTTTTGACTGGATTTCTTTTTTTTCTGGTTGTCTCTGCAGTGTGCATATTGTGTAAGGTGCCTGTAGTATAGAGTGAGCATTCAGTGAAAGGGACTGACACTCATAATCATTTGCAACTGGCTAGTCTTAAGTACAATAATTAGCTAAATAAAGAATACATTCATAAACTTAACATCCAAGCTAGACCTACTACTAACAATAAATACAGTGTCATTATTCATTTGATTTTAAATTGCTTATTAACAGTTTGTGATGACTGTTGGCCTTGGGACTAAAAAACAGTCCTGGACTTTCTTCCAAGGCCTACTACCATACGTTCACACATATACTCTACATGTATCTGTCTATCATGATACTCTTTCATAATACTATGCCAGTCAAGGAATCACATTCAAAATAGCTGGTGACATGTTGCCATTTCCAAGAAGCAAATGTGATTTGTGCTTTTAAGTATAGCACTATGAGTCTGGGTCAAAAACTAAAGGCTCAGGTCATCGCCATCTTGTGAAGAATCCTAGCAAGATGGCAGCGAATAGGTTATGTACTAATTGCACAAACAGTACATTTTATATTCCATCCAACCAGAACTGCCTCCTCAAACTAAAAAAATATATATTTGCAAACGTTTGCCTATGTTGGCGAATTTGAACAGGTAACAGCCAGATCTGGGTCAGGTCAGGACTGTATTTGGGAAAGACCTGGGTATAATTCCAATCCACAGTCGTCTGCTATGACTGGGAGACAGTCAAAATAATTTCACAAAAAATAAATAAATAAATAAATAAAAAAACCTGGCTCACTGATGCACTGATAAATGATTTGGCTGTGAGAATACTGTTGGCCATCTTTAGTGTCAGAAAAACCACAGAAGAACAAAGTAACTTGTCTAGTGCAAAAGGAATAATGATGCTTTGGCACACCATACTTGTCTTACTGAGTTGGCTGTGACCACCCAAAACCATGCCAAGTCAATGTTATTTTTGCATTCTATAGAATAGAATAGGATAGAATAGAAACTTTAATTGCCACACAACAATGTTGGTGGTATTTTTTGTAACTCAGTCTGTTTGGGGGGGGGGGGGGGGGGGGGGTTGGGTTAATAGCGGGAGGGGATAAATTAAATAAATATAAATAAATAAGTAGAGTTGCAAATCTTCAGGAGTTCAGGAGTCTAATTGCTGAAGGGTAGAAGCTGTTGTTGAAGCGCGTCGTTCCTGTCTTCAGAGATCTATAGCGTCTTCCAGAGGGCAGAAGTTGGAAGAGATCATGGCTGCTCGGTTCAAGCTGCGTTCAGCATACAGAGAGTGGACTGATGGAAGGTCACAGCCAGTGATGTTGGAGGCTTTGGTGACAACTCTCTCTAATTTCCTCTTGGTGCGACTGTCAGAGCTCCCACCAGACGGTGATTGAAGATGTGATGATGCTTTCAATGATTGCTTTGTAGAAGAGCAGCAAAAGGGTTTTGTTGACATGAAACTTTTTCAGTTGTCTTAGGAAATAAAGTCTCTGATTCGCCTTTTTGATAAGGTGGGTGGTGTTAATGTCCCATTTCAAATTATGGCTGATATGTGAGCCAAGACATTTAAAGGAGTCAGTCAAGGTTATAGGCTGTTCACCTATAATAGACAGGGCTTTGGTGTTAGGCCACCTTCTCATGTCCACAACCATTATGAAAAACAAAAAACCAACTATGCAAACAGTGTTGGTTTTTGTTGTTGTAGCTTAGTGACAGTGACTTTTACAGACATGTATAAAGTGGCTAGCACTTTATGTGATGGCTCTCCTGGAACACAACCCCATTTCAGAATCACAATTACAAAAGATAACATTTCTAATCAGCATTTCCATTGTAAACTTGTGCTGTAGTATATTTCTATCTCTATAGGGTAACAAAATCTAGAAGTGCTAGGTATTGCCAGCATTGGAGAGAAAAATCCAAATCCAAATTCCAGACAAGCACACTGTGACATAAGTCATACGTTTCTTACAGGGGGAGATTTGGTACCATAACATCCTAACTGCATCTTCATCATTTATGTATATCATGCATGTGTTATTTGTGATAGTTCTGGCATTAAAATTACAGGTTGTACACCTGTTCTAATGGAATGCATTAACATGTAGGACAAAGTGGGTATGGCAAAAAATGTTCCATACGATTCTGTTAAGTGTCTTTCCGTTTTTGTCATGACAAATTAGGGTTAGTGTTAGGATTATGACAGTGTCATGTCACTCTTAGATACCTTCAAGTAAAGTGTTACAAAAAGATCAATTGATGAAGACGCCCAGAATATGAATGTGCAAACAAATAAACACGTATACAATTTGCTCTAATAGAGTCAGTTGGATTTTTTTTTATTTTGAATGCTCGAATTCTGAACACTAGATGAAACAACTCAGAATAAGGAGTGAACCTTAGACAGTAATACTTTTGCCAGTTATGTCATTGTGTAAATTACCCAGCGGAGTAAGTACAAATACAAATGTCTGACAAATAAAATATCATACACATACTGCATCAGATGCAGTGTCTATAATCAACACAGATGACCTTTTGAATAAGCACTCTCTTATAATTGCTATGTTTCTTAGCCATGGCATTAGGCTATCCATTTTTGTCTAAATATGACACCACATCAACATTGTTCATATCAAAATACAGCAGTGATGTTTTTTATTTTATTTTTGGTATTCTTTACTATATGTAGGTACTGTAGGCAAGGGATTGGTTAGCTCTTCATCTGCTTCTATCTTACACTTTGTCTCCCACGGTGTCATCATCTCGACACATCACCTTCTCTAAACCGCAGCAAATGCAATAGACTACAAACCTTTAACTACAATTAACACCCACAAACCCCGGAAACTGGGAGTGGAAATGACATTATAATTGGATATGGAGTGATTAGCACAACTTGCAAAAAGTGATTGGTATTGAGTGGTGGGCCCACGTTTTGCCTGCAGAGGTAGAATTTGTTTTGTCCGTAATCCCATTATTGTTCCTGATGGAGGAAGGAGAGCCTGGTTTAAGGTAGAGATGACCTTTAGAGATTGGCATGGTTACACACTACCCCCCCCCCCCCCATTCAATTCATGGTTGAGCGAGGAGGTGATGGAGAGGTACAGATGATTTTCACCACCCTGAACCAATTCTGGAACGGGAGCCATGGTTGTGACAATGTGCCATTTAGAGCTGTTTGTTGGCGTTGGCCTCCTTCATTCTCTAATCTACTCTTTTCTCTGTTTTTGTCAACAGCTATTATTTGCTAATGACGTTATTGTTAACATCTGCACGACAAAGTGCCTTTCTGTATCTTCATGTAATATTCATCTAATCCTTCCCCCCTTGGTCTGTGTCCCCATTGCTGCAGGATGATCTCTGTAATTAAAATCTGTGCTACTGTGTGAATGTTCACAAACAGATCATCTCCGGAGGTCCGAGTCACATAACGTTCCAGCATGTAACGTTACAATAAAAAGCATTCTGAAGAAATTCAAATTTTGAGCCTAGGTGGGCAGCATGTTAACTTTTTACACAGTATTTCTCTACAAGCTCTAGAAACTACTGCTATAATAAAGCACTCTGTTCCATCAGTGCATGCTCTCATTGCAGTAAATTCATTAAAAATGCAAGAATACTTGGCAAAGCCTTGCAAAAACAGTATACCTAGATATTGGCATATTGGGTTTCTGAAGTGTCCCCACATAAAGAACGATTCTGTAGGATGTGAACAAGTCAACAGTTAAAAGAGTTTAATTTTGAAAAGGATTAAATAGATAATATTCTATGTTTTGCCATCATTTCGTCAATTCGAATAGTTTTTTTTTAATGACACCTTGACACCTATTTTTTTTCTTCTTATCCTGATGAATCTCAAAAGAAACATATTCCATCTTTGCCTAAATCTTAAATGACAAATGAGACCTCGTGTTGAGTAAAGACACTTATAGCCTTATAGTCCCTCAGCAGTCCTCTTAAAAGAACACAGTGAGAAACCTTTCCTTTTTCATAGATAGTGCTTTGTGTGTCTGTGATAGTGGTAGTGCAGTGAATAATTTCCCTTGATTCATTTGTACTATGTAAAGAACATAATGAGAAATGTTTCCTTTTCACAGATGTGCTTAGTGTGTCTGTGACGTTGGTAGCACAGTGGAGGGCTCGGCTGAGGACTGCATCTATCTCAGCGAAGGCATCGGTGATTTATCACTGTTACAAACCTCCGCTCCCACTCTCCATCCCATCCCCCCCCCGTTCTTATCCCGATAGCTTAACCATACTGGTTTGCAGCCCATCTGCACGTTGGGGCTGGAAGTGCTCCCTTGGCTTATCCTCATCGTACATCTACAGACTGACAGCAAGGAGCAGACAAGACTGCCAGGGTCATATCATTAGTCATACGCTATTGTTTCCCCTCATTCGCCCAGCGCAGAGAGCAGAGGAGAGGAGAGGGCGGCTATTCCCCTGAGCTACAATTGTGAGGAATTAAAAAGACAGTGAAGGGAGAGTGACTGGGGTTTTAAAGCCACTTATTTTCCTTCGCTGATGAGGTGCTCCTTCAGAGCGCTGATCGATTTCACAGAGCTACTGTTTTGGCGGCGCTACCTACATGCACAATGGTATCCATTTTTTTTAACCACACAATTAATATTATGGTGATAACAGTAATATCAATGATAATATACAGATTTCATTTTTTTTGCAGAGCACAGTAGAAATGTCTTTTATGTTCACCAAAGCAAAAAATTACATTGAAAACTTTTTTTTTTTTGAGAACAGAATTCAGAACCGTTTTGAAAACAGAATTTTGATTAAATCTTTCTTGCCTAGGCTAATAGACCATGTCAACAGTGAACACCATATCACTATGGTAACTCTTGGCTCTTTTCCATTAAGGACCAGGGCTGGCCTCAATGATGGAAATAGAAAAAGTCCGAGGCTTTACCCCACTTGGTACTGGGACACTGGGCTTTTACCCCATAGTGGAAAAGGCCAGGGCCAGTCCATAAATAATATACTGTGTGTTGGTTTTGCATCATAATAATTGTATGGGTATTATTGTATGAAGTTATGTAGGCCTATGGGACGCATCTTATCAGTATAATTTGTCCAAAGTAGCCTACCCTTTGTGTTTTAGTAACCTTCATATTTTATATTTATTTAAAGCAAAGCAATGCAATTTAACACTGTTCTGCACGCATTGTCTTCAAATGTATCGTAGGCCTACAAATGAGGTCAACCTAAAATAGCAGTGTTGTCTCTCCTGATTCACAGCCTCTATAATTACAGCAGAAAAAGCTAAGCTGCGGCATCGGCCCTAATGAACCCAAAAGCTCCTTACAAAAGCATTAGGAAAGAGGAACATCAGGTCTGTTTTAAATGACTCACACTGTGTGGCTCTCTCGTGGTGACCATTCACCTCAGACAGGAAACCGCTGGCATGTAAATTATGTTCTTTGCCATCGTTTCACCTCCACTTAGGCTATTGTTTGCTCCCGTTTCCATTCTGTTTAGGGGGTCATCCTACCGGCTAGCTTCGCAGCATAATTTCAGCATAATTTAGCCAAGTCAATCAGACGCCGCGCTGCTCTGCATGCGAAGCTAATGCCACTATGAGGCCCGGGTCTTTGAACTGTATTCCCAGGCCTGTCGCTAGAAGGCAAGCAAACCAAGCAATTGCTTGGGGCCCCGAGCTGGCCAGGGGCCCCAAGACAACGACTGGTTAAAAATAAAATGCAACGACAAACTGAGCGCCCCTTTGATAGTCAATGCAGTAAAGTGCAACGACACTGTTACCGGCAATACCGGGATCCCCCTCAAGGGGGCCCCTCTCAGTAGTCGCTGTGAGTAGTCAGCCAGCCAGGTTTGTGGTCTCTGCTGCTGCCGCGAAAATATAAAACCTCGCCAGTCATAATGAAGCGGAGTTATGGGTCCGGAAGCCAGAAGAGAAAGGAAGAGGGTGACAAGAAAAAACAAGATAGTGGTAAGTGATAAATTACACTGGATAAAATAGCTCTACTTGTCTTGTACAAATGGTGTAATTACTTGCAGCAGGAAGGCTAGCCTAGCAAAAAATGCTTATGTTAACTACCTGCCTGACGGCCCATGCTGCTTGTAACAAACTAGAACAGTTAGCGCAACTTTTTTTTTCGAACGGACGGAATATGGTTACTGTAATATGTTTATTAACGGGATAAGGAAGACGCAGATCTGTTCCAGAATCACTGTTTATCGTATTTAATGACATAACATTGCTATAGCTTTGTAATAGGTTTTGATGAAAGTGGCATAGCTTCTCTGCTATACTAACTATTCGACCGTGATAATCTATTTACCAAATGGGGATTAGGAAAACCACACGATAAATTCCGTGCATCAAAGCAGACTGGAACATTCATGTCTAGTAGTATTCATGCACGCCTTTACTGTCTTTAAAGCATCAGGTGCGTCTGTCTAATTCTCAAACAGCAGAATGCTTAAATGCTATGTGGGGTGTCCAAAGTACGGCCCGCGGGCCAACTGCGCCCCGCCACGCACTTTAATCCGGCCCGCCGAGCATTTATTAGTTTATCATAGATCCGGCCCGCCACGCACTTTTAGGTTATCATAGGCCGCTCGCTATTCCAGCATAGACAATGTTGTGATTAACTTTAGGCTACTGCAAACTGCTTTACACTCTTCTTAGAGAGCGTTTACCATGTCAATGTCAAAACAGCTTGTTACATTGAGATACATAGTATATCCATTGCAGCAGATCCAGAGCCGTAGACTCTGGCTCTGAGCAGATCTAACTACGTTATGCTACTCCATTTAATTGGGAACGCATTTGAGCGTGCACAAGAGGGAGATACTGCGACAGGTTCCAGCTGGCTTGTTATTGTTGATCATTGATATCTCCTTTTTATAAGAAACTTTTAAAAGGAAATCGCGATGGCAACAGTAGTTTCCACTACTGACCATTTATAAACTGTGAGCCATAGGCACAGCACTAGCCATAGGCTAGTGGAGCTGGCTTAAAGTGACAGTGCACCATTTATAAATGAATTAAACAACATCAAATGAACAGTATTTCTTAAGAAATAAATTTTCTACAACAGAATTACTTTGTCATTTAAATTATACAAAACATATATATATATATATATATATATAATTTTTTTGTTGTGTGGCCCGCCGGCCAATTTTCAAAACCCAATGTGGCCCTTGAGTCAAAAAGTTTGGACACCCCTGGCCTAGGTCAATGTATAACATTAGCTTGGGATGTTTTTACAGTAAGCATTGGTAGTTGTGAAAGCAGCTGCATCCCTTCTAAATATCAAAATATGGAAATGCTAACATATCTTTTCTTTCTCCCTCAAGGTGCTTTGCTTAAATTTCTCAGCCCTCCGGCTCTTCCTAAGGATACCTCCACTGATGAAGATGGCCTGAAAGGTTAATCTTATGTGTGTGTGTGTACTTGTATTTATGTTGGATTTTTAAATTGCTATACAACCTGCACTCTTTATAGTTTGAACAAGGCATCCTTTTTCTGCATAAGATGGCAGTGTTTTATTTTCTCACTTTGTGAGAACTGAAAAATGTTAATGTGAGTGTGTGTGTGTGTGTTTAAGTATGTTGGATTTAGTTATTGTGCACTTTTTTGCATTTATATCGGATTTTATGGTACGGTGGTGTTTTTGCAAATGTTCAAAACTAATGCACAGTATATATATGCAACTGCAGTATTGCACTGTCAACATTTTGTATTTATATAAACTGTGGGTGAACTTAAACTGTATGGCTATGCGGTGGTTCCTGTAGGCTTTGCGTGCGGTGGGGGGGGGGGGCCTCCATGTCCATTTTGCTTGGGGCCCCCAAATTCCTTGAAACGGCCCTGTGTATTCCAGCATTATTTTCACAGAGTGACGTGCGCTTACCATATGGAAAACTCATGCACAATATAACAAATATGTGGCGCCCATGTTTACTTAATGAACTGAACTGTGCTCAGCATAAAGCAGTCATTTCCGTTTGGTATGTCTTCATGAGCCTCAGAACACTTGGCGGGAGGCACAGGCACTACACATCACATTATCTGCAGCTCTGTCATTTAAATTCATTAACAAAGGGGCCAAATGGGGTGGGTGCTCTTACTGATGATACTAAGCGCTTTCAGACATACGTGTAAGACCGGAGGTTCTGCCGATGTTAAACGGTGGGGCCGTATATCTGAACGACATAACCGGTCATATGGAAGTCCGAATTCACCCGGTGTTTATACTACCCCCGACCTAGTATTTCCTCCGGACATTATGTAAATGTGCTGTGTCTGAACGAGGCGTAGAACATGCGGTTAAAATTCACACCTAGTGAGAGGGCGTGTTGGTGACGTTTCTTTCGTGCGTCCATGTGGTTAAATCTGACTTAAATGCCAGTGTTATGATGGAGTGGCATAGTGCTGTCCATAAAATCTCCGACATGGAAAGATGCAGACATCACGGAGCTACTGTCCATGAGGGCATACAACATTTTGATAAAACACATGAAGGGAATGGCACGTTGTAGCCTACAACTGCATGGCAAGGCCAAACGAATTCAAAAGACTGAATCATCATAAGCAGAAGGCGCTGAAAAGGCAGTAGCCTACAGCGACGTCGTTGACGACAATAACAGGAGTATTTAATAAATTGTTAGCCAACACGGTTTTCTGTTCATTGATAGCCTTAGGCAGAATTAGGCTACAGAAAAGAATACAGGATTTTTTCTCTCCCGGCAGTAAAGACAGTAGATTCGTGTTTAAAATTAAATGAAAACTAAAGGTAGGCTATAGGCTAATTATGCATATGACCATCCAGAGGAGGCTGGTGATCTGTCAAGAATGATGAAGATCGTAAGATACAGATGGTTTTATTGTTGC
This sequence comes from Alosa pseudoharengus, assembly GCF_046254945.1. Classification (NCBI taxonomy): domain Eukaryota; kingdom Metazoa; phylum Chordata; class Actinopteri; order Clupeiformes; family Clupeidae; genus Alosa; species Alosa pseudoharengus. The sequence goes on from NW_027468870.1 coordinate 38,947,925, forward strand.
TGTCATTATTACCACAAACACGAATTGACAACGAAACCATGGCGATCGTGGGTTATATCTTGCCTGTTTATTAGGCCATGCACAGCCCTGTCAGAACTCCGTGTAGCATGCATACTGGCAGTTTTCATAAACCATCACCAGCTAGTTCGCACTTTGGATATATCGTTGGATTGTGAAAAGCCCAATTTCGAATAACTACAGTACAACAGATGAGGTAGGATGCATCTTTTGCAATTAGAATTTCGTGTTGGTGAGACCTGTTGCCTATCAGTAGACATGTCATCTCGAGTTCCACGACAGCTTAGCTAGTGCCACCGAAATATGACACTGAAATCCTCTCACTATTGGAGTCGCTCAGATAGAAACAGCTGTAACGTGGTTAGGACACTTTTGCTGTGGAGTGGAGACGCCATAAGTTAGGTGTGGTTTTGACAATCAGAAAAGCAATATACTGAAATAGTTTAATGATGTAAAGTCAAGTGCTGGTCTGGTGTGTGTGCACACAGTTTTTATTGATGAGTCGGAGTGGCAAGGGTATTATAAAACTTCTCGCTCTTAGGCCTACTCATACACCGCGTTGAAATGGCGTAGCTGTCTAAATTCAAATCATATCATACTAGGGGAGAAATCGTGGGACATCCATTATTTTGTTATTCAGCACCCATGGTCAAAAATATGTTCCCGCGCGCCTGCATTACGTTGAAAACAGATAAATGTGTTTACTCGAAGCACACATACAAATACTGTATGTGCGCACTTACGTGACTATCCTACTTCAAGTATTAGCCTACGCACAATAGATTTCTCTTCTTTAGCCTATAATACATAGGCTACATTTTGTAAACAAAAAGCAGCTGTGACAGGCAGCGGCCGCATATATTCTGCGTCATATATCTCGCATCTTGTGAACTCTAAGCCCTCACCCCTCACTCGACAACCACACGGAGATTCTGTAATGTGCGTACGTCCGTATAAGGTCAGTATTAGGTCCGCAGGTTAGCATCATATCTGAATCATCCGAAGGGTACCTCCGTTTGACAAACCTCCGCATGTACTCCGGAGGTTATATCTGAAAGCGCTTACTGTCAGTCACCACGGAAATAGGCATAGTACATAAAACAATCAATGCTCTGTTTGGGTGCTGAGGCAAAGGGAGGTAAAATGGCATAGCATCAAATAGAGATATGTTACATGTCATATAATCTGGACCTGGACAAAGGAAGAGGCATGACAAGGCACAAAAAAGCAAAGCATCTGATAGCAGCCATGGCAGCAGTCTTATATGACCAAACCACGGTAAGTTAGTCATCATATTAAAGGTGCTCTAAGCGATGCTGGGTAATGTCACTTCTGTTGACCTTTAAACAAAACAGAGAGCTAGCCAGTAGGGGTTAAGTCATTGAGAGACCTCAGACCCATTAGACCAGCCTCAGACGAGTCCAGGAAGTGACGTCAATTCCGGAAATAAGTACATAATTTACTTTACTCTTTTTGGAGAATACAGCAGGAAAAAACGTGTTTTCTTTTACAGTTCATGGAAAAATAGTCACATTAGGTAGAAGCTTTTTATTATTATTCGTAATTCACATTTATTTATTAAATAATCGATCGCGATTGACTGTCCACGTGATCTGCCAGAGTCAGCTGGGAGGAGCTCGTGACTCACACATAGGGAAATTTTGGTTTATGGCTATCGTTTAGATGTCCTTCCTATTCATTAATATGAACATGATTACTGACTAAATAAATGACTATGATGTTTAATAAAGTTAAAGTTATAATTATATCACATCAATTAAGTGTTTTCTGTAGGCTAGGCTACTGTGTGACATGCTTTACACTAGCATAAAAATCAACAATAGGCTATCAACAAGTTTGCAGTATCACTGTTGCAGAAATCACATACAAGAAGGCATCCTCTTGATTGTTTGTACATTTTTGCACATTCCAACATAAGGAAGCAGCATGAGGAAACTTGTAATTTTTCTGCCTTATTTTCTAACTACTTTTACGAGTCTACAGTATCACTGAGTACAGCCAGAGCCCGTCTTTGGTACAGCTGTTAGCTGTTACAGCTGTCTGGCGTCCCTTTGTTATGATGCACTTCCTGCGACGCGGTCATTCGTCTCTAAATGACTTAACTCCCTCTCGAGCTAGCCCGCTACTTCCTCCCCCTCCTTCCCATGCTGCTCCCGTGCAATTGAAACTCTCCCAAACGCGCATCTTGTCTGTGATTTGCTGGAACAGTTTTAATGTTTTTTACAGTGTATTCAGGACACAGACAGCTAGCGGTTGATTAGGTGATGTTTGCAGTAAGTGACATAAAATGTTTTAGCCTAAAACTCATGGCATCACTTAGAGCACCTTTAAGGCTAGTATCACTTTCTGATGTATGTTTTTTTTAAGAGCAACTACTTTTTTATGATCTTTATGATCTCCAAATTACATTTCATCATTGATTTTTGCTTTTATTTAAAGTTATTTTGGTCCTCCATGGGATTGATAGATTCAAAAGAAACAAATAAAGTTGATAAATTAGCCCTTTCAAGTATAGGCTATTTTCAGTGTAATTTTACATTTACTTAAGCTCTTATCTTGGTCATTGTAATGGCGATCTATACATGCTAGCCTATATCTTCTTTTTCAGGACAGTCTGTGCTATCCATAGCTGGGAATATGGTGATAATATTTGCACCTGTCTTATGTCAGGCTTTACATCAACAAAAAGTTTTTTTTTTCATATTTTTGCATTAATTGTTTGGAATCTGGCAATATTTATGATGGTGGGATACTATATGGCTAAGCAATTTACAAAAATGTATGTTATATTACTCGGCAACTGCTTATTGTACAGAGGCATGTTTCATATCCTCGTATTCTGTCTAGTGTTTATTTTGACATGGTTTGCCATGTGTTGAGTGAAGAGTTTGTGAGATATTTCACTGATATTAATAGGTGTGTAGAGCTGTGTGCAGAATGCAAATATGATTACATTTCATGTAGCCTAAGTTTTTATAGTATGTATTAAAGGTATTAATTTTCCGTTTGTTCAAGTAATATGCTGTGTGATATCTGTGTGATATTTTTTTGTATTCCGCGAGAAATTTAGGCTGGTTGAACCTGGACTTGAGATTTTTACTGGGCACAGCAGTTCATAGCCTACTGGGGCACGGCTGAGTAAAAAGGGTCTAGTGACGCCCCTGCTATGGTAGAACAAAATCGTGTAATTTGTATTCCGACCAGATGCATTTTTTAGGTATCAAATAGAGCAGTGTTTCTTAACTTCTTAACTGGTGGTTCTCAAAGGTGGGTTGCGGAGCTTGTGGTTAAAAAAAAAAAAAAAAAAAACAATCGCCCATTTAAAATGCTACCCTATCAAATCTATTGTTGGACCTTTATTTTGATAGACTTTATTTGTATGCCAGTCGTTGCCAATGAACATAATGTTTATGGGACAGGTCATGTTAGACACCATTTTAGCAGTTAATATGGCAAAACGACCCTAAATATTTGAAATATGGAATCACTTATGTTGAAGACAAAAAATGGATAGAAACCCCAGTGTGTGGTGTGCAATGAATTGCTGGAGCATGAGAGCATGAAACCATCAAAAGTAAAACACCACATGGAAACAAAGCACCCTACTGTCAAAGACAACCCTGTTGAGTAGCCTACTTTGAAAGGCGACACAGGAATTGAGGACTTATGCACACAAATGTGCCTAATATTAGCACATTCCAAACAAGTACAGGCACTTTGCACATCTTAGCCTACCACATACCACACTGTATCAGTTGGCTTAAACGCTAAAATATGGGTCACAACTTAATGTCCATGGGAAATTGAGGGTCACAAGGCCAGACCAGTTTAAAAACACTGAAAAAGAGAACATGTCTGAGGAAAAGATGATGTCTGGTCACCCTAGACCTAGGCTGCCCAATTTGGGGCCTGCGGGGCAAACTTTGCCCGCCATCAAATTATTTTTGGCCCGCGCTGTGGTCAGAATTTCATTCTCTTAAAGACTGGTTGCAGTTCACTATCTAGCCACAGTTTAACAATGTTTTAGATGGGGCGATAGGGGGGGCGCTATTGAGCTTCTGTCAGCGCAGATCCATAGTCATGATGATGACAAGAGTGAGGAGGGCTGAGGAGAAGCTAGTGGCTAATCTGAATTGTCCAATTGTCATTGCTCAATCAAATCTATATTGTCAGCTGGTATTAATATTTTGTTTATTACTTATGCATATTAATATTGTATGAATATGTATTTTATTATTCCTTAATATGTGTTAAACTTCAAATTTATGGAAACACATTGTGTTCCAAAAAAATATGGTTTCCGTTTAAATATGTCTCATTTCCTGAAAAAAGAGATTGTTCTGAAGAATTTGTCCTATAGAGGCATGTTGTGCTCTATTAATTATTCATTCATATTGATGCAAATAACTTTCTGCCAAGACATAGAATTGCTCCATATTATGCTTTTCTTCAAAGATTTTGATTGTTTCAGATAGGCTACACTGTATATTTCTACTCCTTAAAACAGCCATGTGGATGTTCAAAGACAAGCACAGTAAAGAGTAGTGTTCTTAAAAAATAGTTTACCTGTTAATTTTGCAAAAATATTCAATACATTTCAATTTATTGGTCCACTACTTGAACATTCAGTCTTGGCCCGTGGCCATCCACTCCAGAGTCCAATTCATTTTTGGCCCTTGACGGTGAAGAATTTGGGCACCCCTGCCCTAGACTAAAGATGTGAGAGACGGAGCTAACGTTAACGTTTAGGCTACTTTAGCAAGAATCAAGTTCACTAGGCTAAATTTGTTTTCGTATCGGCAAGTAGCCAATGCTGTAACCTAATACTTGCTCTATAGTACGATGTTCATTTTAGGACATCCTCAGACTCAGGTGTCAGACTCAGAAAAACATCTGTCATCTTCAGACAAAACTGCCTCAGCGTCAGAAAAACCTCGGTCATCCTCAGGTAAAACTGCTTCAAACCAAACGGCCTCAGAAAAACATCTCAAAGGAGTCAGGTCTCAGAAAAAACACTGTCAGAAAAAGTGGAGTCAGATCTCAGAAAAAACACTGTCAGAAAAAACAGTCAGACAAAAAAGTCTCAGATGAAAAGTAATCAGAGTCAGGTATCAGACATCAGATGAAAATGAGTCGGGTCTCAGGAAAACCGCTGTCAGAAAAAACAGAGTCAGACGAAAAAGTCTCAAATGAAAAGTTATTGCGGGGAAAGAAGAAGACGACGGATACAGAACGGTGAGTTTAATATTATGCTTAATACATTTATTCTGTCACTGGCATGTTATATTTGGTGCTTGGTTAGATGTAGAAATTATAAGTAAAAGTAGAAAGTGATCCAATGGTATACACATTGTAGGAAATCGATGTATGTAACTTAGCTAACTTATCTTAGCTATGTTACGTACTACATACCAGAGGTGGGACCCAAGTCTTAGCAGTCAAGTCCAAGTCAAGTCCCAAGTAAATACAGAGAAGGGCAAGTCGAGTCCAAGTCCAAGTCACATCAAAGCCAAGTCGAGTCTAAGTCCAAGTCCCAATCTTTTTCAAGTCCTGAACAAGTCATCAGGTATTTTTCACTTAATAATGCCATTATTAGACTATCAATCATAATTTTAACACATCAATCTAATCTACAGTAATTTTTTTTTAGAAATACAGATTAAAATATGTTCAATGTTTCTGTCTTGAAATCTTTTACGATATATGCATCCGCATACCTGTGAAATATACGCATGAGCATAACTGAGTAATCTGTACGAAACGGATAGCTACATGGCACTCAGCACAGCAGCAAATATATATTGTTTTTCCAAATTGCGGCGTCTACTGTGAGGATGAGTAATAATTTGACTGATGGCATTTCACTGCGCTAGGCCACAGATTTGCCTGCAAACAGTTTATTAAGTTGTTCGCCAGTGGCAACTCATAAAGCCAAAGTCATGGTTAATGATTACAATAAATGGTGACGAGAAGAATCGTCACATAGGCTACTTTTGTTGCGGTTAATTACGATTTTATTAGGGCTGTCAAACGAATAAAAAAAATATTTGCAACTAATTAATCTCATATTTTGAAATGAATTAATCTAGAATATAGATTAATTGCGATTAAAAAGTACATTTTCTCCCTAAAGACTTCTTATATGGCATATTAACAGCATAAATTACAAAATTACTGAGTAAGCACAAAGGTAAAAGTAAAACACTTCTATGTTATGTAAATGATAATAATGACACAGTAATTTTGTTTTAAAGTATTAATTTCTTAAATAGGCTTTTTTCGCTCTATGGCTAGTCCACAAACTCTGACATTGTTTGTGTATAGCACAATATTAACAATGATAAGCATGATATTAAGCACAAACAGCTTTCATTCCTTTGGAAATAAAAGCATGTAATGACATGATGCTTGCTAGGCATGTTCTGTTTGCAATTATGATTTATGAGCCTGGTAGCAGTAGCCACCTAGCTAAGTGGAATGCTTCAATCGGCATAGGCCTAATATCATGTGCTTCATGTTAAACAAATTATTGAAGACTTCAAAAGACTCACCAGTTCTATTACACAAAGGCAATGCCAACTCTTCATATTCTTGTCCATTTTCCAAATCACAGTGAGTGCAGCCTATGTCAAAGTGCCCTGACTCTCAAGGTTTAAATTATAACAGTAGTGAGAACCGGATAAATCCACAATTTCCCCTAATCTCTTCATGATTTCCTTTTATACCTTTCTTATATAATGAGATATCAATCATCATCAACAATGACATGCCAGCTGGAACCTGCCACTCGTTTTCTCTCCCTTATGTGCGCGCTGAGACGCGTTCTCAATTAAATGTTAGGTTAGCATACTTTCAAGTTGGATCTTAATGGAGAGGACCCGAAAAGTATCATCTTTATGTAACATGCTGTTGGTGCATTTTGACATTGTAAACATTTTCTAACAAGAGTGCAAATCAGTTTGCATTAAAGCCACTATTTATTTAATGTTGGTCCTTCCTCTGTCTCTTGGTGCCCTACACACAGTGCGTGATGCGTGTGGTGGTAGCAGCAGCACTGATCACTGTGCTCTGCCTGCTTTTTACTCGCGGAAGTGAAAGCATCTCTGGGGTGACTGGTCCACGATCAGAAAATTTATTTTTTGACTCGAGACATGTCAAGTCATTACAAGTCAAAGAGGCAAAGTCCGAGTCAAGTCTCGAGTGAATAGTATTCAAGTCCAAGTCCAGTCGCAAGTCATGCCGATTTTGATCAAGTCGGGTCTGAAGTCATTAGGCCTACAGTTTTTTCTGATTGCTTAAGCACATTTTTTGTAACTATGGCTTTTTTTGCAAAACTCTACACACAAATGGCAAAACCTCTCACCCAATCAGCAAAACATTGTAGTTATCTTGCAAAAGCTAATACACCTTGCTTAACTCACCTTGATACGAAAACACCTTCGTAAAAATGGTGTTTTCGTATCAAACAGTAAACACAAGCCATCACAATAATAAGCACACAATGTGGCAACTACACACTAATGGTATACAGTTTTTCTCAGTTGCTTTGGTGCTTTTCTCACATCACAATTAATTTGCACAGCAGATAGTGCATTTCTCAAAACAATTAGTGCAAACCGCAAAATCTACTGGATAACCTTCAAAAGCACGTCACTTGCTCAAAATGGATAGTCCATTCTTCAAAAGCAAGTATTTATGTCAATGAAACTGCCAGTGTCATCAAAATGAGAAGTCTTGACACCACCGTTTATGAACAAGATAGTCAAATGGCTTTGTCATGTTTTCATTATGGCAGTTTATTCTCTCAGTGTTTTCCCATGCAAAAAACTCCGTGACACTACCTGAACATGCTCAAGACAGCACTATACAGTACTTGTACAGCCATTTGAAAACTACAGTAAAGTTAGAAATTGCTGTAGTCAGGTGAGTAAGTGAGTACAAGACACTGAATATGTACGATTCACATTTTTACTGGCAATTCCATGGAAAATTATGTTTTTTGTAACATCCATAACGCCAATAAAATGTGATTGTATGGTATGATGTGAATGATTACATGACATTTGAGCATTTGCTATTTTTGGCTGAAGAATGTACATGAGAAAAAATGCACAAAAAATTACAGTTTTTCTCAGTCGCTTTGGTGCTTTTCTCACATCACTATTAACATTTGCACAGCAGTTAGTGCAATTCTCAAAACAATTAGTGCAAACTGCAAAACCTAGTGGATGACCTGCAAAAGCACGTCACTTGCTCAAAATGGATAGTCCATTCCTCAAAAGCAGGTATTCATGTAAATGAAACTGTCAGTGTCATTCAAATGAGAAGTCTTGACACCATCATTTATGAACAAATGGCTTTGTCATGTTTTCATTATGACAGTTCTCTCAGTGTTTTCCAATGCAAAAAAAGGTCAGAACTCGGTGACACTACCTGAACATGCTCAAGACAGCACTATACAGTACTTGTACAGCCATTTGAAAACTACAGTAAAGTTACACATTGCTGTAGTTAGGTAAGTAAGTGAGTAAAAGACACTGAATACGTACATTTTTACTGCTCTTTGCAATTCCACAGCATTGTGACAGAATTTGATAACTAGTTCAACAATTTTGTATGTAATGACTCAAGCAATGAAATGAAGACTATTAGTTTTATTGGGAACGACTATTCAGCATCCATAAGTATAGTTCATTTTGACTGACATGACAGAGCAACTGATACTGTACATGTCCAAAGCATTTGCAATTTGTTCAGAGGAAGGAGAAATTGCTATTATGATGTGCACAAATGACTAAATGTTGTGGAGGTTGAACTAATAGTTATGAAAATGTTCATTCTGATCTGAAAAAAGCACCAAAGCGACTGAGAAAAACACATCTGGCTTTTGCTTTCTCTGTGCACAAGGTAGGCTATGTCAGTTTGAGGTCATACTTTTGTCATAGTTCTGTAAACATACAGGGAACTAAACATCAAGTATTACATATAGTGTTTACTGTATTTAGACACATCAAAACAAACACAATAGTTTTTTTCCAAGTCAAAACACAAAATAGTAATTTCACAGAGAAAAACAAAAAAATCAGTTTACGTCTCTCTGGGTCCGGCCACAAAATTTACAGTTTTTTCTGATTGCTTAAACACATTTTTTGTAACTATGGCTTTTTTTGCAAAACTCTACACACAAATGGCAAAACCTCTCACCCAATCAGCAAAACATTGTAGTTCTCTTGCAAAAGCTAACACACCTTGTTTACAGTTTTTTCTGAATGCTTAAACACATTTTTTGTAACTATGGCTTTTTTTTGCAAAACTCTACAGACAAATGGCAAAACCACTCACTGAGTTAGCAAAACTAAAAGCACAAACACTGCTTTGCACTCAGTTTGCAATTTTGTAACACACACTTTGCACAACTGTAGGCACAATGGCTATTATTTACACTATTTTGCCAACTCTCTGGCACACTTTCTCATGTGAAAACTGTTTTAGATAATTAGTTCACTCTGCAATCAGCCTAAGCACTATAAATAATCCACAGGTAATGTACAATGGAGTGAGCGGGAAGAGTGAGAAGAGAAAGAAATAGCCCTTTTACAGACAAAAAAACAGTCTACATGTGGGGATATTGTCATGTCAGGCCTGGATACGGTATTCCAGAATATATTTTTCCCGGTGCCTTGGACTAGGACATTGCATGTGATGTAGACAGAATTTTGAGAGAGATGACCCGATGTAGACTGATTTGTTTTGTCTCAGTGAAATGCTATTTTGTGTTTTGACTTGGAAAAACACACTTGTGTTTGTTTTGATGTGTGTAAATAAACACTACTGTAATACTTGAAGTTTGGATCCCTGTATGTTTACAGAACTATGACAAAAGTATGACCTCAAACTGACATAGTCTACCTTGTGCACAGAGAAAGCAAAAGCAAGATGTGTTTTATATTCATACCATCAGTGTGTTGTTGGCACATTGTGTGCTTACTATTGTGATGGCTTGTGTTTACTGTTAGATACGAAAACACCATTTTTACGAAGGTGTGAAGAGTTAAGCAAGGTGTGTTAGCTTTTGCAAGAGAACTACAATGTTTTGCTGATTGGGTGAGAGGTTTTGCCATTTGTGTGTAGAGTTTTCCAAAAAATGTGCTTAAGCAATCAGAAAAAACTGTAACTCTTCACACCTTCGTAAAAATGGTGTTTTCGTATCTAACAGTAAACACAAGCCATCACAATAGTAAGCACACAATGTGCCAACAACACACTGATGGTATGAAAAAAAACACATCTGGCTTTTGCTTTCTCTGTGCACAAGGTAGACTATGTCAGTTTGAGGTCATACTTTTGTCATAGTTCTGTAAACATACAGGGATCCAAACTTCAAGTATTACTGTAGAGTTTATTTACACACATCAAAACAAACACAAGTGTGTTTTTCCAAGTCAAAACACAAAATAGCATTTCACTGAGACAAAACAAATCAGTCTACATCGGGTCGTCTCTTTCAAAAATCTGTCTACATCACATGCAATGTCCTAGTCCAAGGCACCGGGAAAAATATATTCTGGAATGACGTATCCAGGCCTGACATGACAATATCCCCACATGTAGACTGTTTTTTTGTCTGTAAAAGGGCTATTTCTTTCTCTTCTCACTCTTCCTGCTCACTCCATTGTACCCATTGTACATTACCTGTGGCTTATTTATAGTGCTCAGGCTGATTGCAAAGTGAACTAATTATCTAAAACAGTTTTCACATGAGAAAGTGTGCCAGAGAGTTGGCAACATAGTGTAAATAATAGCCATTGTGCCTATAGTTGTGCAAAGTGTGTGTTACAAAATTGCAAACTGAGTGCAAAGCAGTGTTTGTGCTTTTAGTTTTGCGAACTCAGTGAGTGGTTTTGCCATTTGTGTGTAGAGTTTTGCAAAAAAAGCCATAGTTACAAAAAATGTGTTTAAGCATTCAGAAAAAACTGTAATCTACATCACATGCAATGTTCTCTAGTCCAAGGCACTGGGGGTAATATCTTCTGGAATGCCGTATCCAGGCCTGACATGACAATATTTTTCTATTTTTTTTGCCTGTAAAAGGGCTATTTCTTTCTCTTCTTACTCTTCGTCTTCCCCCTCCCCATCCTCCTCTTGCTCCTCCTTGTCCTCTTCCTCTAACTTCACCTCCTTGTCCTTGTCATTCTCTCCCTCTCACTTCACCTCCGCATCCTCTTCCTCCTCTTCTTCCTCCTACTTCTTCACCTCCATGTCCTATTCTTCAGCCTCCTCTAATTCGTACCTTTCTCACTCTTCCTGCTCCCTCTATTGTACCCATTGTACATTACCTGTGGCTTAGTGCTTAGACTGATTGCAAAATGAACTAATTATCTAAAACAGTTTTCACATGAGAAAGTGTGCCAGAGAGTTGGCAAAATAGTGAAAATAATAGCCATGCATGTGTATAGATTTGCTAAGAGTGTGTTGATCATTTGGAAATTGAGTGTAAAGCATGAGTTGTGTTTACAGTTCTGCAAAAAGAGTGCTGTGTAGTGAATTGTGCCTACAGTTATGCAAAGTATCACCATGACCACTTTCACCATTGCACTATCACCATGACACTCATTCACACAGAGCACCTTACCTTACCTTACTATGCACAGAGAATCACAGGCTCAGTCCCTGCCTCAGTCATTGCAAGCGCCTCTGATTGATTAATCACCACTATGTGGATACTGTTTTTAGAATTTATTTAGATTAAGTGTTAGTTAGTAAAATTTGTATTTTAGTATATTTAGCATATTCTTTATCTTCTACTGTCCTTATTGCTTAGTTGTGTTTTTATATTATATACTTTAATTACTCTTTATGCTGTTAAAGAATGTGTTTGTGTTGTCTGTATGCTGCTGAGACCTTGAATTTCCCCTGGGGATCAATAAAGTATCTATCTATCTATCTATCTATCTATCTATCTATCTAAGTCTGTGTTACAAAATTGCAAACTGAGTGCAAAGCAGTGTTTGTGCTTTTAGTTTTGCGAACTCAGTGAGTGGTTTTGCTATAAGTAGGCTATTAATAGTTTTAGAAATTGTGCTATAAGAATCACAGTCCAAGTCATGTGTCACAGTCCAAGTCATGTGACTCGAGTCCACATGTCTGCTACATACAGCAAAATAATTTGTTTTTCGTAGGAATACGGTACGTTCAATGAGCTAGGGAAAAGCGGGATAAACATTTTTCCACCACAAAAGTCCAGGACCATTATTTCTTACTTTTGCTAACCGTTTCCCAGTTGTAGCCTACACTGCCTACCAGTAAGAAACCTCTCTGCCTGACATGAAGACTGCATGTTGCGCAAGAGAGGGAGGGAGGTAAAGCGGGCACCGAACGCAAAAAGTCCAACCTCTCGACTTCATATTTAGGTTTTATAGTTTAATCAACATTAATTCAATACACGGTGCGTTGATGCAACAATAATTGTTTTTTCCCCGGTTATTTCTATGAAATACCAAGGATAACCTCGGTATTTTAGGCTATATGGCCATAATCCTAAACATCGTATAAATATCGAAAAGAATGCACACCCTCCGAGGTGCTGGCAAGCTGGCTAGTTTGCTAGTGTCCACATTAGGAACCTTGACAAAGGCTGAAACGTTGGAATTAAATAAAAGAATTAAGAGGCGAAGTTTTTCCATGATCCTAAACATAACTGAAAAGCTATGCCACAAGTCAAATGCACTCTTTCTAAAACACAAACTACTGTAAGCCTATTTGTGACAATAACTACAGAGAATAATTATTACAAATTGTCATTACAAGCAAAACAATTTTCTAGTTAATGCACTTCCATGGGGAAGAAAAAGCTTTCTCTACCATAGTAATTCTTAACCGTTATAACCACACTTGATATTTGATACTTGACACACACACTTGATATTTGTCAGCATTTTAAAGTCAATTCTATTTCTGAGATTTTGTGCCAAGCAGAAGAGAGGTTGTGGTGAGGTTGGGGTGTTTAGATGCAGGCATGCCTTACTGCATAGTGGCATGCAAAAAGTATTCACTTTGTTTACACCGTTACTCAAACACAATTCTGACTCATGGATGCAATTTGATGAATCTGGCCAACAAAAATGCTACCTCGGAAACTCACAGATGTGCATTCCTTCTCTTACCAACAATACAGAGGTAAATCCTATGCACTTTGTTTATTATAATGCAGGGTCAGTTTTACGTGTGGTCGAGTTTTCTATAGATTTTATATCTCTATCTAAATGTTTGGATTTATTAATGAAAACAACCAAGTGATGACAGTATGGAAAAGTCCATTCTCTGTGAGCTGGGTGGGTCCCTTGTACCCAGTCACTGCCTGCCCGCCTCTCTTCCCACCCCCCGTTTGGTGGCCAGTACATGAGCGCTGTAGCCGTAAAGGCATTCCTTACATTCAGCTGTAAAGCAAGTAAAAGAAGACAAGAGAAATGGACGGAGCTCAGAGTCGCACCAGTGTGCCATCCCATCTTGGTTTTTCCATCTTCAACACACTCTGCTGTTGCCTTCCTCTTGGAATTGCTGCCATTGTCTACTCATGTAGAGTAAGTAAATGTTATATATTGCTCTGTGTGAAATCCAGTGGCCTATGGCTTAATGATTTTTGTTTAAAACTGTATCACCCCAACTCAAATGCAGGTGGACAATGCCAACGCCATGGGAGATGGGGCCAGAGCTCTGGAATCATCAAGGACAGCCAAGAACCTGAACATCGCTGGACTCGTCATTGGAATAATTCTGATCATTATTTTGATTGTTTATCAAATTAAGATACATAGCTGAGGACCTTCAGACTATGTGATGTTTCATTAGCCTCTGCTCTATGTACCGCATGCTTCAAATGTAAAACTTGGTCCTGCTTTCTTACCTGCTACAAAACTTTATAAGCAAATGAAAACCAGCTGCTCAGACCTCAATGTCCGGAATATAGACAAGACCTAACCTGCAAACAATTACCAGGGTGCAAGTACAATTTTACTCTTAGCCAGTACAAACCCAAAAGCTGTTTTTTACTCCAACAATATGTTACATTAATCATCTATACTACGTTAAATAAATGACATATTTCCTGTTATTCTTGGTTGTTGTTGTTGTGTTGTATAATGGTAACCTGACTCTCGCCAGATGAATTTCCGCCTAGCTTCACTCACATCCATCTGGGACCTCTTCCGTTAAGAGTGATTTCTGCACCAGATTTTATGGTTTAGCTAATCAGGACGCAGGGCGAGAGTTTCATATATGTGACATAGCGTAGAAGCGACTGTGAGACTGTTATCACCGTCACGGGTTGGCTTCGATGTGAGTGGTTGAAATAGCACGTCAATAGATGACGGACAAGTGGCTTATCCAATCAAATGCAAGCATTTTTTGATTAGGCCCAGCCTTCTGAAGCAACACTTCAATGGATTGATCCCAGATGGATGAGTGGAGCTAGGCGGAGCGAAATTCATCTGGCTAGGGTCAGGTTAGTATAATGGTACACATTTGGAAAAAGGAGGTTGGGCCTCAAGAATTATCTTCACATGGCTGGAACTGGATGTGAGTCTGGGGGCCTTTAGCTCAGCACACTTCAGGGCCCCAGACTTTTGTGGCGCACCAATCACCAATGAAAAAAAAATAGTGGAAAGAATGTTGTGGAAGAATGTAGTGTAAATGATGATTGGCTACATGCCGCTCCATACGCTTCAAAGTTAATCCTAGACCAAGCCCATTTTTAAAGCCACAGACACAATAAAGTCCCTTGGGGAAGTTTTATAGAACACTTTTACTAGCTGCAGGCTCGGTGAGAGCAGGTAGAACAGTTAAATGAGGTTTGAGGTTCTGACATTCAGTTAGCTCCAACACCCAGCAACTGAGTTAGATGCCCATCCCATCAGGAAATGCCAGTTTTGTAAGCAGTGCATGCAAGATGCATGTAATCATTTTCAATTTCCCTCCAAGGGATATTTACAATTATTAGGGTATTATATATATTAGGTGAAATAATATGCATTTGGTTCAGATATGCAAAGGTTCTTTAATGTTACTTTCTGACTTGTTATCATGGTTTGATATGTTGCTTTTGTAAGACATTTTGGATCACAAAGCACATTAATGCAGGCTACAGGATAATATTGCAGAACACTCCCAAACTCCCAAACAATGTACTGTCTAGCAGAGCAACTCTGTTAACATGTTGCTGAACCAGGAATTAATTACTCTATTACAGTTTTTTCACAATTGCTAAAACACATTTTTTGAAACCTGCCACCCTTTTCTCAAAACTATAAACACAAATCCCAAATCTCAAATTACATTCCCAAAACCTTTGCCAACCTCTGCAAAACTGAACAATTGCCTCAAAAGAGTTGTACCTGTGCTCAAAACCAAACACTGCCTTCAGATCATCTCACAAAGCAATCAAATGGGGAAAAAATGGAAAGCAGTGTTCAGGGCAGCTCATATTGCTCTATATTTGTGTTCATATAGTGCTCTGTTTGTGTTCATATAGTGCTCTGTTTGTGTTCATATAGTGCTCTGTTTGTGTTCACTCTCTCTAGGGCAGGGGTTCCCAAACTTTTCCACAACAAGGCCCCCCAAATACCAGTAGGTTCTGGCCAAGGCCCCCCAAATACCACTAGATTCTGGCCAAGGACCCCCTTATTAAACCCATCGACAATACTACGGCAAATGTAAAAATACATTAAGCTAATCCTAATAATTATTTTAGCCACAAACACTTCACGATGGAGCATACAGTGCGTAAAATTTTTATTTGGGGCTCTCTGCTATATGAGAGCTATCACGACTATTATTCCCAGTCATTATCATGAAAAATATAATGTTCAGATATGCGTCACATTATTATAATGGCATTGTATAACAACCCTCATAGTAATAGGTATATTTGAACATTTTCAAATGTATTTATTTGTTGCTTTTGTTTTTTCCTCCAACTTGCTGAGGCCCCCCTGGCACCCTCTCGCGGCCCCCCAGGGGGCCCTGGCCCCCACTTTGAAAACCACTGCTCTAGGGCTCTGTGTTTACCCTTTGCCACTTCTGGTTACCATTATGCATCACAAGTGCATCACAATGCAAAATGTGTCTTCTTGTTGCATGAGAATGTGTTTTTTGCAAACAAGAGTCTATGAGATCTGTAATTTGTGTTTTATATATAAAAACACACAAAAAAATCATGTGTGAATTAGTGAAAGGATCCAATTTCACCACCAGTCAAAAAATACTTCTTCACCACAAACCAGCCTCCTAAGACGAGTAGTACAGACGCTCCACAACCGAAAACCAGCCCGACAGCTAACCCTGTGCTGCTCGAACTCCTTTCACCCTGCTAAGCACCTAAAAGGAACGTCATTTTTAGAACCACATGTCAGCCAGCAGCCTCATAAGATGGGTGTTGAGTTTCAAAATAAATTGTTTACGAGGAAACAACATACTTACCCGACTCTGGAGCCGAGGCTTGGTCGACTGCATCTGCTTGAACATGAAGGGTTTTCACATTAATGGAGATCACTGAACTGAGTTGCAACACTAAAAGCTCTTTTTAGAGATTGTGTAGAAGATTGTTGTGGACAAAGACAATTGTACCATTGTCTCTGGTGAAGATTGGTCCCACAGAGACAGTGGTTGACTCAGGTGACTCAGGTACCAAAAGGCTCCACGACGTCCCTCCTTCTTCTGCCATTGTTTCCGCTGCACGCCTGCCAAGAATATAGCCAAAGTAACTCAGCATGGTTCAATATAGGTTTATCTGTTAGTCTTATCTTGGACAGTGGTAACTGGTGGTGGTTGGTCATTTTCTAGAGTGCCAGTAATCAGTTTGATGCCAACACACAAACACAGATAGGATTTGTTACACAAGGGGCCTGCAAAAAACGGTTTGCTGTGTGGTGGTGGTAGAGGATGGGGGAGGGGGGCTGAGGAGAGAGCCTCTGATGGCCAAGCTCTATCAGCTGGGCTGTCTGGACCGGCCGCAGGCCAGCGAGTGTGACTACCCGTCCAAGATGGACTTAAAATGAACAGAGAGACAAAGTAATATCTACTAAGGTTTTAGACTTATCTAAGTAATATCTGTATCTATTTCAATATTAGACTTCTTGGACCTAAGTTCAGTTGTGTTGGACGCGTTAATGCCCACACATTCATTACCATTATACAGAGGCAGACAGAGTACACAGCTTCATTACTTGAGTAAAAGTACAGATACCCTTTTTAGAGATAGAGAGTAGGGAGAGAGAGAGAGCGTGAAGGCTGACTGTGAGACTCACGCCACAATTTGTGTGTTGTTGATGAAGTACTCCAGGGGATAGCGGCAAGAGAAGTGGTAGTAGAGGTCAGTGGAGTAGCTGATGACGCCTTCGGAGGACCTTGTGTGTGACGATGAAGCCTGTGATGACCACCGACTGGAAATTGGAAAATGCACTGAAGATCCCTGACCCTGCAGCCTCATTTACAATCTGTCTTCAGAAGCACACATACAAATACAAGCATGCATGTGTGCACATTGCACAAGTACACACACACACACACAGATAAACATAAACAAACATGAACATGTTAGTGTAGAACTTCACATAATCACCATTCTATAAACACATCTTTTGAGCTTGCTTTAACAGATTTTGATTCGTCACATGTTGCTCAAATATTATAATATAAATAAAATGTATTAATCAAATTGACCAAATATGAACAAATATTTAAACAAACAAAATGACCAAACTCAGTGTTGAAACTGAATGGACAAAAGACATGAAAGCAATAATGACCTGCCAGGATGTCCGGCAGGGGTTCTCCTGGCTGTCATTGACCGGCAAGTGAAACCGGACAACAGGTGGGTCCACACTGGAGTCCTTGATTCCGAGG
This sequence comes from Alosa pseudoharengus, assembly GCF_046254945.1. Classification (NCBI taxonomy): domain Eukaryota; kingdom Metazoa; phylum Chordata; class Actinopteri; order Clupeiformes; family Clupeidae; genus Alosa; species Alosa pseudoharengus. The sequence goes on from NW_027468870.1 coordinate 38,965,862, forward strand.
CACAGACTGTTATTGTGCTGTCCGTTCATAGCCAGAGTTGTGTCATTGAAGCCAGCCCACTGGGCAGTGCACAGATTCACCTCCAATGTGATGGTATTAGTCCCACAGTCAACGGTCAAGTCACTGTTGACTGCAGGTAGTGGGTCAGGGTTAGTGGACAGGTGGATAGGGAGGAAGATTGCTTTGAATATGCTGCTCAATGGAGGACTCACCAGGAATTCTGTCATAGACTGCTGAGCAGTTATTCGCAGAAGCCAATCCAGGATGCAACATGAAAGCCAAAATGGCTAGATGTTTCCAAGTTATCATCCTTACGGTCTGTAAAACTGAGAAAATCAGGGTGTGACAGGGAAAGACTGAGAGATATACAGTGAGGTATTATACAACACTTTTAATGTGAAATAAAAGTTGAAATGAAAAATCACTACCATTAAAGAACTCTTATCATTCCCTTACAAAATGAAAGTCTATGTTTGTCACGGTCACTTGAAAAAGAGGTTAAAGAAATATTATACAAACCTTGCTTCCCTGGTGCTGATTGTCAGTGGCCGTGTGTGTGGTGGTTTATATATACAGTATAGAGAGCACATATAGCATTGTCAAAGAATAGGATGTCCCCTGACAAGACATAAGCTTTGCCTCGAATCGATTTATTCTGTCTACTTCATTAAGAGGGTGTGCTAATGTATCGAATGAGGTATTGATGTCCGAGTAACAAAAGTATAAAGTAATGTCTTTGAAACGGTTGTCCAGTATATCACAGGCATGTAAAGGGCATGAGAGGGGTGTGTCGGAGTTAGGTGAAATCCGATAGAAAGAAAGGAAACACAAAATGTCTTTGTGGGCCGCTTCAAAAACAAACCTGCTATCACCGTGACTAACAAGCCTATCTCTCTCTCTACCTATTGTAGGTCTTTCGGCCTGGACTTGACATAGAGGCACGATAGCAATTTCCTAGGACACCTCTCATTGAACTGCAATGGCTTTTTGATGATGCTCAACATGAGTTAAAACAAAATAACAGTCTTTTATTATTATTATTATTATTTTCCCTGTTTGTGTCTCTCTGTATAAATGTTGCTCTTCACAGGGTGCTTCAGAACTATTACATGACTTCTTGCTGTCATGCAAATGACTCTCAAATGTGTAGGCTATTTTACTCAATATGGAATTGAGAGTATATATATAAAAATGAATTCTTATTAAACAAAATCTGATTCTGTAGGGGCTAACACTCAAACAGTTTGAAGTACTAATTCATTCACATGGCAATCAGGAGCACATTTTTTGTAGATTTCACAAAAGTTGGACTGACTTCATTGCTTTCTTAAAAGAGTTTTTTTTAGCATGAGCAAAATTGCATTAGATCATGGCAAAAATAAACATTGCGATGAAATACTTTGTACTCTGCTGCCATCCAGGGGAAATGATTGAAATTACACTTAACATTTGGCTGTTTGTGTCCATGTTGTTTTTGTGTCCTGACAAAGCAAACTGTGATTGTACCAGAGGAGGCTTCTATAAGACTACAGGTGAAGCAGTGCTTCACCAAAAAAAAGTAAAAAACAAAACACAAAAAAAATCTTACAATTATCACAATTTTACTCCTTTGAAACAGAAATACAGTCACTAACACGAGCTGTTTTCCTGAAATCAGTTCTGTGAGTGACAACAGCGCCATCGCACCCGCGGTGAAACAGAGAATTACAGTGAATCAGACTGCTTCACCAACTTTTCGTTTTGCTTCACTACCATCGATATCTGCTATCGATATCGATATCTTTCCCCATTGACTTTAATGTAAATCGAGTGAAACCCCAGGCGGCTCGTGGATTTTTTCAGTTTCAATTGATCCTTATGGCAGATAAGTCCCACCCGTGAAGCATTGACCGATTGGGCAGAATTTCACACTTCCTGCCGTTGAATATGATTGACGCAACACTCTGGCCAATCACCGTTAGCTTGCCATCACTTTTCAGTTGCCTTCAGTGACCTTACTAGAGTTCCATTATAAATTGTGTAATTCATTCGCATAGTTTGTAGGGTTGGGCGATGTCGCCTAAATTGGCATTTGACGATGTGTACAGTAAAACATCGTGATGGACGATGATATCGTCGGGGGCGGGGGGGGGGTTTCGTGTAGTAAACAGCCTATAGGTATGTCTGTACAGAAATACATTTATAATGTTCTACATAAAAATAAAAAAAATGCTATTATATAGGCTATACGGCCTGATGAAAGTGGACAGCTAAGAGAGACATACTGACCAGGCTACCGAAGTTGTGTGGAAGATCTAATCCAAGAAAATTGTTGTGAAAGACGGATAGACAATCAATCTGAACACTTGCGTGTGCACCAACCAGCGGAATATTACACATTGACAGACTTCGCTGGACCCAGCAAAAAAGCTACTTAAGACTACTATCGTGGTCACTCATTTAAAATATTAGTACTATGCAGCATCCCACGTTATCAGGCTACCGTCTATGCTGACTATAAGGGCGGCGGGAAGTGAAAGTAAAGGGCTGCAATCGCGCAGTCCAGGCTATAGGAGGGCGAAGTAAAAACACTTTTACAAATAACGAATCCCGATTACCACTCCGCTGCTGTCTGGGACTTTTGCTAAATGCATGAAATACAAGCCTTACAGTGAAAGACGGATAGGCTACCTTCTGATCCTATAATTAACGAAAGAAATGGTTTATTTTAACACAGAGAAGAAGGACGCATTTGGCGCTTGCTGTAGCCTCGCAAAAATATTTGAGCGCTAGAATGTCCTAGTCGTAGCCTAACAATAATAAATCTATATTTTCTGCTAAAGCATTAGGCTACATATTACGTCCAATGTAGGCTATAGGCCTGCGAGACATGTAGGCTACTAAAGGACAATTAGGCTACACATTCCCGTCACAGTCAGGAATTATTTGAATAAGAGGGTAAGTCTTTTATTTTACAAGACGGTAGACTAATACGTGATAACTGTTTGGCTGACAGCCTTTAAAGTAGGCTCAATTTCATTTTCAGGGAAAGGTTTTTTTATGTTTTAGCCTGTTACAGCAAGAATTAGTGACTGGCATGTGGGGGCGTGGCATCACGATGGTTGCTTTCCATCGTGATGCCTGTCAACCATCACGATGGACGATGATATCGTCTATCGGCACAACCCTAGTTTGTTTAACATTCATTTTGTAAGGTACATCGGATTTTTTTCTGTGTAGGGGAGGACGTTTTATTTAGGATTATTGTGTGTAGCTCTGTGTTTTCTAACATCAGCTAGGGGTCTCCCCCACCAGTCAGCTAACATTAGTGACTCGCTAAGTCCTAGACAGATGGATTCGACGGAAGTTTCAGGCGATGAACATCGTTGACCGCCATAGATATATACACTAGATGTCGCCTTGACTACTGCTGTAACGAATGCGTCAATCGAGACGCCATCTTCCTTCAGTGATCCACTCCTCTATAATGCATTAGCGTCAATCTGGGCAAAGATCTAGCGAAAATAAAATCACCATAAATCGTCAGAATCTCAAGCAATTATCTAGTTTTTTGGGTTGTTCCAACTGACAGGCATGTTTTTATGGTTGAGTCTAGAGAAAACTAAGCTTAAGACGATAATAAAGATACATTTTACCGGTCTAGCCCCATAGACTCCCATTCATTCTGCACTAGCTAGCGGCGGCCCCTAGAGGAACAATGAGTAAACTGCAACCAGGTTCGATACAATGAAAGTAAACAGGCTCTTCGTAGACAGGCTCTGGTTGAGGCCACATACCCCTCGTCTCGTTTACTCATGTAAGTTGTAATCTCACCAGAAGTTGCTGTAGATCTGTAGAACATTTACCTCTGCTACTACATAGGCTACGCCAGTCGTTACTTTTATAATCATGGGTCAGTGCCATGGGCAAACGAGATGTAGCTGAATTCATAAATGACAAAGCCATGAGAAAGGTGATTTTCTTACGTTTCAACAACAAAGAAGCCGATCTGCCATCATTGTGAGAAGTTCCCAAATTTGTCGCTAATCGCTAAAAAGGTTTTCTATCGCTGGGGATGGCCAAACGTCGCTAAATAGGTAACGCTGACAATACAGGAGAACTAGTTTAGCGCTTCAGATCCCTGTACCAAGATGGCGGTGGTGTTGACGCATGCTGAGAAGCAGAAGGCGACATCTAGTGTATATATCTATGGTTGACCGCAACTTACAGGATTCTTTGAAGTTTTTTGAAATGAGGACCTATGAGTGAATGCAGAGGGGAGACCAAGAGACTTCCTGTGAAATTAACACAGTTCGTGGGTGCTATTTTGGCTACGGTAAGGATAAACTTGATAAACTGTAGGCTACAGTAGGCTATGCATTAGAAAGTGCAGCTTCTCAAACTAGCCATCCTGTAAGTTCATTGATGTGTTATGATAACATTAGCCTATGTTATGGATGTGTTATAGGCCTAACGTCTTGGCTTCCCATTTTAAAACCTCAACTTTGTCAAAGACAATTCAGAACAATCTGCTTGAAGCTAAATTTCAACTACCATTTAAAAACGAAATAGACACTGATTGATTTAGAAAAAAATCTAGGATTCTTCAATGTATCAGGAGGCAAATGCCAAGTGGATCTTTACTTTTGTAGAGAAGGAAGGCAGTGACAGAAACAAACTGGTTGTTCAAACATATGCCAGAGCAGCAGTCATGGTATAATTTCTTAATATATCCCAGAGGCAAGAATGTGTCTCTTAATAGGCTACTGAATTTGACATTGCTTATGGGGCATAATTAGTAGCTTAGAATATTGGAAGGTTGTTGTTTCAAGATGTTGTGGACATCAACAACTTGGCATTAATACACTGCAAAAACTTACCTAGTCACTAATAAGTGCTAAAGTGGAGATGCTCTTTTTTGGGGGCATGACCATAGATAGCCTAGTCTCTGCAAGCAATATGTCTAACAAAAATATGCAAACTTATAATAATAATAATAGTAATAATAATACATAAACCTTGTTTACCGTCTTGTCCAGGCTTAGGCCTAGGCCTACTACACCCCATTTGTGGCCTGTACTTCGAGATGGTGGTAAACAGGTGTTGATTTCTCAACAAATTACTCTGGGCTCTCTGACTGATCAAACAACATAGCTTTTGTTTATGCTATTGCAGACAGTTCAATGTCATCATGTGTCTCAAACATTCAACCTCACCAACTTTGGCAGGTGTGTTAGGCACAATGTTCGTTTCCGTGCGGGGGGGGGGGGGGGTCATAATTTCATAACTGCTTCACCAGAAAAAAATACCATCAGCCGCCACTGGATTGTACTAATTATTCAAAATAACATAGCAACATTTTAGCATGGCTCAGCCTGTAAGGTTTGGGAGATAAATACATACAAAAGTCAAGATGAAACAATTACAACATATAGGAGGCAAATAGCTTCCATCTTTGCAAAACATACTTGAGAAAGACAATTCTACATAGTAAAAGACACACTTAATGACCTGAAACAACACTTCAGTCAACAAATTTCCCCATGCACTTTTATAGGCTAATTTTTGATTGTTCAAATCATACATCCAATCAATTTTGGTTGAGGTACAGATCATTCATCCTGACAAAGATGTGCACAGATACACAGTGGATAAAACTGGAACATATACGGTCCCTTATCACTCAAGTTTATCACTGTTGGCTGTGCCCATTCGTAGCGAGCCCATTTAAGAATAGCCTAGAAATCCAGACGCACCCTAGCGGCAGCAAACGTAGATCTAATTTGGCTAATTCAAGAAGTCGTTTGACCAGAAAACTAAACCATCGTCAATCTTAAGTGCAGCCTTTGTCAATATCCTTTTAACCTAACGTTTGACTCGAGTATTTACACAAATGCATTTTGGCGAGGGTTTTGCTTTAACGTCACACACGACTAGTAGTGCTAGGCTAAGTCCACTAGTTGAGTAAGGCCACTTGCTAACGTTAACATTAATTTTCAAATCAAACAAAAAGACTCGACTAGTTCTACTGTTCTAGAGTCTTTTAGTTTAACTTGAAGATGGAAGCTAATCTAACCATAGACAGTAAAATTTAATATAACCACCAGGTATCGATACTTGGCAAACTTTATTCTTACTTTAACGTTCAGTGGACTCAATCAGAGCTGACTCAATCATAAACCCAGCATGCGGTGGTCTTCTTCTGCTCTTTTCAACGGATGCGTGCCAGTTGGCGGGAGTACGAAACAGCGTAAATTAAACAAGCTTTTTGTTTGTTGAGTGTTTGTACTTGAGAAGATCGACTGGGATAACTTAATAATGTATGTAAATGAAAAAACACACAATTTTATTGTAATTTGAACAAATGCAGATTAATTTCAAACAATACATTTTCATGTAAAGATACAAATAACTGAGATTTTTATTGTTAATTTCACAGATTTCATTTATGTTATATCTACACATGCTCAGAAACACTTTTTTCAGTGTAGCCTACAGGACCCTATATTTCTACGTTGCATAACATAGAACACTGATATGACCCAACTGAATGGCACTGAGCCGAAATGTCTACCACCCCCTCTAAAATCCATTATGTCTAAAAAAAAACATAGCAAAATCACTGTAAAGGCCATTCAAAACAGCATAAACTTTGATTTATCTTGTATCTAAAGAAACTGCATAATTGGCAGTAGCTTGGTCTCTGGTTAGTGAGCTTACAGTGCAAATAGAACAACTGAATTGTGATGTGGCTGTGGATGTGGAATGAAGTGGCTGTTTTAGCTTGAGAACACCTGAGTTTTTCACACTTCATCCTGACCTGAGCAAGCAGCGAGCAAGAAGATATGATAAAAACAGTTAGGTGTTTCAAATGCATAGTGAGGTTTCCAGGAGACCTATTCTTCAGTGACACCAACATCTTTTTATGGGTTTATTATTTGAAGCTTCCCAGGAGGGCTCGATTTATTTAATGTTTAATATGTCTTCAAGGAAATATAAAACAAAAACACACATAGCTGTAGAAATGTATCTGCATTCAGGCAGATCATATTTAACATGCACATAGCAGTATGCATAATGTACACATCAGAACATGTTATATGCCATGTAAATAACACTTAAACAATTAACAGTTAAAATAGGACTGACTTCCTGTTCACTCAACTGACCCATTTGTAAAAGAGAGTTAGGTTACTGAAGACGCTGCACCTGTTGAAAGAAGGCTAGCTGTCCATAACCTCCATGCAGGCAAGCCTAAACTTGCCCACAAGGGCAACAAATCAATGAAGATTCTATGGTAACCAATCCAACATCAACATTGCCCCACATGGAGATTTTAAATAAAAGTTCCAAAGTCTGCAACTCAGACTGCAAGTGCTGCGTTCTGCTACATTTATTTTATTTGAATTGCTGGATGTTTCCTCATACTTTTTCTGGTGGTTTTTGATGGGGTTTCTGTCCATTTTTAGGCTGTAGAAAGGAAATGTTACTCATGAGCTATAACTGACAGTTCCTATTGTCCTGCCCCAGTCACCATGACATAGATATGGTAGTGATAATCCATAAGAAGGGGTAGACTTGCATCATGTCCAAATGTTTGTTTTGGGTGGGCTGGGAAACAAGGAAATGAGAAAATAAAAAAAAACTTCTATAGAAACATTTGACAATCATGAACTAAAGTCAGGAAATGCTGACTTGTCAACTCAAATTGATACAAATTGAGATGGAAGTGATATTGATTTTATGGATTTAAGCTACAGTAGTCTAATCAGTTTAAGCGTTCATTTTAATTACATTAATATGTTTGTTATAATAGCCTATGTGAAATAATTATATAAGGACAGGATGGTTATAGGCAAATTAACTTTTGCATTAATTCAGATCCAGTCGGCTTTAGTCTCCTGCTGGATGATTGACCTAAATGTATGATGTGCTGTATAAACCTAATAAAATATAACTGCAGTTATAGCCTACGACAAAATAAATTACACTGCAGTTTTTCTGAAGTAGGCTAACATAGGCCTACAATGAAGTGCGGTGCAGTGCCATTTCTGCAGTAAAGTGCAGCAGGCTATCATACAACGCACATTTCTTCATGCCCAAAATAGGCTACTGCATTATCCCTGCATAGGCTATGAACTGCAACGAATTCCTCAATAAATAGCCTTCGCAAAAACGTTTGAAAAACTGCTTATTTTTTTGTAGGCCTAATTAATGGACGCTAGCAGACTCATTCAGTATACGTTGAATGAAGTATATAATATTTGAATGAAATGTAAAATTTTATATGGAGGTTAGTCGTTAGCTGTCAGTTTCTCCCTCCTTGTTGTTGTCTAAATAGCAGGCTCTCTAGCGCCAAAATGAAGCCTGAACAAGCGCCAATGTTCGCGGTGCTAGTGACTCGCGCCTCTGCTGGCGCTTAATTTGAACGGACATTTGGTGACTGCTGCAAGCTCTACTATAAAAGCTGGCGATGTCCGAGTGAATTCCAGCGCACTCAACTAACAGGTGTTTTGAGACGCTGACAAGGAAGCTACGTTTTCAGGTAAGCTTTTTTATATCCGTTTTTTCTTTTATCACGGCTTTGGCAGCTGTAACCTATAGCTTAAAGACCAATGAGGATAATTTAGCGTATCTTTTTTGGAGGACAATTAGCTTTAGGCCTATTATTCCTGTCTCCAAATAAGACATTTATCTCTCTCTCTCTCTCTCTCTCTCTCTCTCTATGCAGTGGTTTAACGATTTTGAACATTTCACATTTCATAACTCTTGATATTTTAGATTGCTAAAGTCTGTTTTATAAAAAAAGAAAAAGAGGCTTATTTTATAATCCTTGTATTGTATGGCAATAGCCTACATGGTCCTGGTTATCAGGCTACTGCATGTGAGTCATTGGCTATTGTCTTTCTTTTGCAGTTTCAACCCTAACCCCACCTGGAGATGTGTCCTCAGAAACCGTAACAACAACATATTTCGCCTGGACACAAAAACTCAGATGAACAGAATCCAGCCATGAAATGAGCTCTGCGCTCTTGGACACCATCTCACAGGTAAGCTTTCACATGTCAGCTTCTTCATATCAGGCTAGGCCTAAAACAGATTGAATGTACTCTTTAAAATGGTCAAATGAAGTAGTTTATCTTCATTCCACGGGCTATCCTTTCCGGGCTACTTTCCTTTACCTGCTTCCACGGGCTACTTTCTTTTCCAGAAATGCCCCCCGTTGCCTGTTCCTTGCTCCGATATGATAATTTGGGGCTGGTTTGTAGGCAGTGTAGTTAGCTGATTGTTTCATTTCAGTTGCAATCACTAACAGTACTGCCAACACAACAGCCTGCATCAGACACAAGTCCAGGCCTCAAAGGGGCTATCTTTTCATATGGTGAAATCTGTATAGACCCTTTCAATTAGGCTAATGAATAATGAGCACAAATGGTCCCATACTGTGCACAGCCTAATACACCTCCTACTACAGTAACAGCCTATAGCCTGTGCTAATATAGCCAGGGCCATAGTAAACTGTCTAGTTTGTTGTAGTTCTTTCAGTTCATATCATACCAAGAATCTCTGAAAGGCGTTGGGTGCGTTGGGTGTTTCTTCTGCGGTCACCTGGCAGTGTAGTTAGCTGATTACCAAAATAGCAGTAATCACTAACCTCACAGCCAGGAGAACCAGACAGATTTTACAACTCTTCTCATCCCCTCAATGCTGTCAAGTATTTTGATGAACGTAGGCCTGTAGCTAGCCTATAGGCCTACTGGTGTTGTGGATTTATGTTGATTGATAAATAAAAACGATGCAATGTAAACTGTCTACTCTAGTTGTCTCTTATTAATGGGAATGGTTGGTTTATTTCAATAAAGATAAGTTAATAAAACAGCGGCTTCTTGTTTGTGCGCAAAGAACACGCGGCCCCTCGAATCCATTTGCGTCAGAGCGCGTTCTCGTTCAGAGCAATCATAGGGCGCATAGTGTCTCCCTGGTAACAGACAACAACTCAGCACCTTAGTGAGTTTGAGACGTAGGCTACCGGAAACCTCAGTCAGTTTTTTAGTCGATTCCGTAATGGCAACTGATCCAGTGGACGATATAAACGTAGGGCTACAAGAACTTGCCGAGTTGGAAGCGCAGTATACTATTTTTGTTGGATCTTCGCCTGAGGATGTTTCATATGCGACGACTTTCTGGAATTCCCTAGCTCTGCAACCGCCGATAGAGTCGAAACTGCCAGCAGATATCGGTCAGCGACTAAAAGTAGCTAAAAATCCATGTGGGTATTCTGTTCTTGACTAAATAGCTTAATCTACATAATTCATTTTTTTATTCGTTTGTTCATATACATGGGTTTAATGGTGTGAAATATAATTATTGCATTATCTACTATTTGAGTTCAGCCATTAAAACTGCTCCAAGGCCCAGTGCACCTCGTGAGTAGCCCACCTCAGCCATCATCACATCTGTTCCATGTGTTTAAAGATGATCTTTAGTCCTATAAGGCTAAGAGGCTAACATAGGGTACCCTATATTACAGAGAATGATGCAATCTTCGAAAAAGTCTCAGAACAGAGGGCCGAGGAACACAGACAAAAGTACAAAGACATGGTGAGAATCAAATGTTCATTATTGATAGGCATCAAACACTTAAAAGGGTGTCTTTCCAGCAGCCAATGTGTGATATCCAAGGGGGGAAAGGCTGTCATAATGTAGGCCTAATTTATTAGGTTATCAGATGCAATCTTTTGCTGGATTCAACAGTTTTCAGCCTCACTCAATAAATGAGATACAAGCATCCAAACTTCCTTTTCTGTGGGTTTAGGCCTATTTGAGAATCCTCCTCTGTATATGCTTAGCTCAGTGCAGTTACTCGTTAAACGTTCTTGGCGGTTAAATAGGGACCAGCCTGCAGTGGCGTTATAGATGTTTGATGAAATATGATTAAAGCTCACAGGGTGGTCAAGGTGTGGATCTGGCAGGCAGGATAGGGCCGGCCAGAGAATACTGGCCCACATGCTGCATTAAGAAAATGAATCTCCTGCACATTTCAAAATCACAGCATTAAAACTGACAGAAGAGGGTGGTCCTGCTGCATGGCTTTGCATCTTAAACACGTATTACTAACACCATCCAGTGCTGTAGCTTTCATAGAAAATACAAATAAATCATGGGATTGTTGGAGAAATAGTTCTTGCGGGCACAGATTGCACACATTTTATTTATTGCCCTTTAATTTCCTCATTGTTAACATCACTCAAAGTATTGACATAAGGGGGATTACCCTTTGACCTTATTTATTTTTAGAGTGTCAAATATTTGAAAACAATGACTACCTGCCAACAAATCACAAACAAGTCCTTTGCATGACTCAAACAATTTGCAAAGAGTGCTGCAAGTCTGTCAGACTGGGTGTCCCTCTGGTGCTCTTCAGTTGAGGGATCCAAATCATTGAAAGATGCTTTAAAGAAAATCTGAAGCACCCACAAGGTAATATGATGTAAACATAACCCTCACGAGTGCCTCATTTACTTTGCATGACTGTTGTGTCAATAATCCTTTCTAACACATAATGGAAGCTATACATAAGAGAATAACCTCAAATATCCTCACAATACCACCTCTATCAACAAAACTCAGAATCTATTGAAGGCATTGGCAATTTGGTGATGTATTTCTCTCAGAGTGCACCATTTTGTGCAGTATGGAAAAGTCCAGCCTCCAACTAAAATGGTGAAATATGATTATCATAGTGTTTACACCACCTGATGTTGGCCGAGGTGTATTTTACACTAGAATACAATAATCCTGAGTGATTGGCCACATCTCAGGTCACCTGATGCTTTGAAGGCCCCACAAATGAAATCAAAGGAGCATCTAACATTGATTTAGGGGGGTTTATCCGTGTGCAGTCCACATAAATCCTTCCACTGCCGACAGAGAAGCAGCCAATCCAGTAATGCTATACAGGGGGCTGGCATCTCTTACACTCTGCTTAGCCCATTTAGCCGACTCTCTTCGCCGTGATGAATGTGTCTGCAGTGTCTCTCTATGGCCACATCCACCAAATCGCACACAGGCTAATCGGATTAGAAAGGAGGGTTGGGTACCCTTGGATCAATTCATCTAAGAGGGGTTATGAGAATTAAGGGACCATTGATTTATCCCACCAGAGGTTACTGTCAGACCAAGAAAACAGCTCATCATCGTGTTTTAAACTCGCTGGAGCCTGCACGACAGAATGCTGACCACAGCTGGCCTCTATTTGTGCTGGGTTTCCTTTATGGGTAACTCCCTGTTTTATTCCATCTATTTAAGGATGTCTGATATAGAGACATAGCACTGGTCTCTTGATCTATCTCAGTTGTTAGGTCATTGAACCCCTAATGGCTCTCTGCAGCTTCTTAGTGTTCTCAGATGTGGCGTCTTTCTTTGAATTAGTGATTAACATGCGGAATAATATCTTACCACTCACTTTAACTAGAACGGAGCTTATTAATAATTTCAAAGCCTTTGGGAGATAGCTACCAGCAGCCTTCATTTCTCACTGGCATGAAGAGCTGCCGCATCAGAGCCTGGGGCGTAGCTAGATTCATGCCACTCCAATTTCTCAGATTTTTTTTTTCTCTTTTTGCTGAGAGTAATCAACCTGGAAGCCTCGCAATAGATTGCTCTCTAGAGAAAAGGCCCATTTGATGAGGCTCCTCTTAAGTAATTGACCCACTCCAGAAGCCCTCTGAAACAGGGTGTTTAAGGGAAATTGTGCATTTCAGAATAGTTACGTTTACGTTTTCACTAAAGCTACTCTCCAATTCATCAGCCTTTCATCGACCTTATTCTAGTGGAAATACGGGTAATTATTGTCCATATACTGCATGCACTGATAGCATATAGTTAGCATATAGAGGACTTAAAGGTGTCATTTGGTGACACATTACACTTATAGCACCCTAAATTGTGTTATTTTGTAGTTCACATGAACTGCTAATATGTATTAATGATTCAAATTTGAAATGACAACATAACAGTAATGGTTTAACCTACAGTTAAATGACACCTGCTTGGCATGTGTAATGGATTTCATCAAATGGCATTAACCACAGGAAGCCTTGTCCCCCATTTCCTGAAGTGATAAATCAAAGTTATGAGGCTTGTTTAGTAATTGCTGCTGTTGGCTCAGAAAGAACAGCTGTGCTCTACTGTGCTAGGGTGATAACAGTATACACAGAGTAGTCTGTTCCAGGCCATGTCAACAGAAGGGAACGAGTTTTTTTTATTACCAGTATATATATATATATATATATATTGCACAAATATTCAAAATTCTGATTGTCATTTTTAAAGGCTAAAAGGAGGGACCAGATCATGGTGCTTCTAAAGAAGCAGCGAGAGGAAAGAGTAAAGGTAAGATGTTACTGCTTAGATGTGGTTGGGGGGGGGGGCAGTAATGAGCATTGGATTTAATGCAAAAAAATGGAGAAGTTTAGATGCACAAAGTGATGCCTCAGTGTCATGATGAGGTTGCATTATCTCCTGTGTAGGCTAATACAGCCATTTTAAACTTGGACAGGAAGAATGGTGTGCCCCGGACAGCCAAGTGCTTTATTTCTCTTCTATCCATTAAAGTGCCCTCACTCTCTCTGCTCCTCAGCAGTTTTTCCCCAGAGTCTCAGCAGTTCTGGGAGTAGTAGCCGTAGTGGGTGGGGAGGGGGGGGACTTCGGGCTCTCCCTTTAGTGACCATTCATACATCTCTGGGGAGAAATGTGGTGATGAGGGTCAAGGAAGGGCTTGTCATCTGGTCAGCTATAAAACACATGCTCATGGAAGAAGTGAGTGTTATGACCAAATGCAAAATGAAATAAAATTCTTACTGAAATATTATTAGCAAAAGCAACATAAAGAGAGTAAGTGAAAAGGTCTATTCTTGTGCCATTGCACATTCCTTAAATTCATATATTGTTTCGTGGACAGGCTGAGAGAGTAAATACTCAAGCCATGTTTTCAGTGTTATTACAATGAAGGCTCATCATTGTAAGTCATTTGAAGAGTTCTCTAATATAGTTTTACATAAAAGGTTTGTTTTCTCAACAGAGAGAGATGATTTCTCGCCCTTTCAAGCCCAAGCAGTGTCATCAAAGTAACAGGTATGCCACTTTTTTAGGTTATATTCCAGCCTTCTCATAGTCGTCTTAATTATTGTAAGAGGGAACATTAATTTAGGCACTGTTTTTGATACATGGCACAAGTATGATCCTGCAATGTTTACAAATGGAGGAAGTGATGGCTCATGCCAGGGTAAGGTATTGATCTTGGAGGCAGCAACTGTAGCGAACCCTGATCTTATCCCATAATTTACAGCCAGAGGCGGGGAAGGGGTATACTATTTTGCTGATGTGGCTTGCATAAATCACTGCAAATTGAGGATAGAAACTCTAATAATGTTCTCTACTCCGTTTACTTGCACACTGGTTCATGCATACTGTCGCTTGAAAGACAGTACACTAGTGAGTAAGTTGTTAACTTGTTATGTATCTAACACAAGTTATGGTACACATGCACCTTTCTTTTGAAAGAAGACACTTCAATGGCACTTCAATTTCTAAAGAGAATAAAATAACATGTTGGTGACGTTCACTTTAATTGCTACCACAAGTAATCATAAACTGCCGGTCAGTTACAGCTGGATGTTCTAAAACCTCTGATTCTCTTGGTTGAATTAAATTGGCCCACAGTTGGTTTTGACTTTTAAAGCAGCACTGTTGCAACCATTAGCCATATGACTATGGATATGTGCTTTATGATTATGTGTTCTTGACCGGAACAGCCCAGAAATGTAAGAGGAGTTTTCACAGCAGGAAATATGGCACTCTTTTCACATACACCAAAAGACACAAGTTAGCATGTAAGTAAGCTTTTAGTGCTTCCAACTGGATGGTTGCTGGTGTTTGTCAGATGTTGCACGTCTTTTACGTAACACCTTACTTCTGCTCTCACTGGAGCTAAAAAAAAACAATTAGGATAAGTAAATACAAGGCATTAAGTGCCAAGGTTCTTTACATGTGTACATGCCATCAGAAGGGATGGGTCTATGAATACAAGGACATTAACAAACAAATGCATCTGTCCCCCAACACACTTTGTCCAGACCTAATTACTCCTCTATTCTTTCCACCTTTGTCTCCACAGGCATGGTCCAGATGTCTCTCCACAGGATCTAGACGAGGACATACAACATGTTAGGAGCCTTCAGTAGACTAGGAGTTCCGATTTATGAATACCCATAAATGAACACTTAACCCAAAGATCCCTGTGGGAATTTAAGAAGTTTAAAAAGGAAGGAAGTGTACTGAATTGCATTTTCAAATTAGTGCACATCTTATAGTATATTGAAACATTGTCTTTTGCTTTAACAGTGCATCAATGCAACAAAATTCTACCGTTATGTTCATGAGCCACGATTATATTTTGTGAAAATATTTAGTGATAATAGCCTATAATATAAGTGGCCCACTTGAGTTCAAATTCTTGTTTACTCCTTAAAATAAAATAAACCTACTTTCTGCATAAGCTTTGTTCCTGTTTCTATGAGTGTGCTTTTTGCAATAGAGCAGGACTGTACATGACAAACAGGCTATTGTCTTGCTTACACTGGCCTGCTGTCGGTCATCTGAGCTATTGATAATGGCTTGATGGTTTTAACGTCATGAACGCCGACTCCAGCCCTCTCCCGCGCATCATTCCAGTCTGGTATGGACTGCTGACAACATGCCAACCAACAACAGAACACCGGACTGCCTTCGTGCTGTCCACATTTGGAACATTTTCTAAGTCGTTTAAGTGGATTGTGGATATAAAACTACGTCGAGGAATAAACATTATTGAGAAATGAACAGAAGAGAATGAAAGAAATGGATTTTCTTATCATTTTTGGTTCCGCACTCTTTATCTGCAGCACATCAGCCTCCGCATCAAAGCTATTCAGTGGTAAGATATCTACTGGTATGCGCATTTGTTCTCTGTGGATAAGTAACTCTTTGTCCATTTCACTAAATACTGGAAGCACACAATAGATACATGGCTACTTTTTTGAGTGTATATTTAAACGGTTTACCACTTTTGAAATCAACAAGTAGACTAGCCAGTGTTGATTTTCAACTCGTACGCATGCATTCTCGTCGAGTTTTTCCTAAAAATAATTAGCCTACTGTTCTTATGGTCATGACCATTTTTTTTGTCAATCTCTTTAGCAGACTTCTACGAGCCGAGAGGTATGTTGAAATCTATATTCATTGTGTCTCCAAAATATAATGAATTAATCCAGGCGCATCAGACAAGTGGAGTATTGTGCACGCTTGGATCCAGTTCAGAATGCCATTGTGTTTATAATTAAATTATTAGGCTATAGGATAACGTTATATCATCTTAGTGTATTTCACTAGACATGGACCCTATCATTTACATTACCAATGGCACATGAGACTTTTCTCATGCAGATGTTTTCCTCTTTCTAAAGGGCAAAGGATCTGCAAGCGCGGCACAGAACGCCCCTGCTACAAAATAGCCTACTTTCAAGACAGCAGACGAAAAGTGAACTTTGAGGAGGCGAGCCGCGCTTGTAAAAGTGATGGCGGCGAGCTTCTCAGTATCGAGTCCGAGGCTGAGCAGCAACTGATAGAAAATTTCATCCAAGAGCTGAGAGCTGCCGATGGAGACTTTTGGATTGGACTACGCCGAGACGCGGGCTACGAGGAGACGAGTGGGGACTGCCCATCACAGTACTACTGGATGGACGGAAGCCAGTCAACATTTAGGTCTGGTTTAAAGACTGCTTGTTTAGTGGAGATGGCCATTAATGAAATAGCTCTTAGGATAATTGGTATTTTTATACCTACATTAATAAAGTCAGTAGTGCTTAAGCCCATTATTTTTCCATGCAAATTCAAATGGTTCTGAATAAGTTGTTTTGCCAGTAACCAGATTGTCCATCAGCCTACTTCAACATCTATAAATTCCTTTTGCTCAACCTATAGTTCAACATTCTCTTATTGAACTTCTCAGAAACTGGCACTGGGACGAGCCGTCGTGTGGCTATGAGGTGTGTGTGGTGATGTATCACCAGCCATCAGCTCCACCAGGCCTCGGTGGACTCTACATGTTCCATTGGAACGATGACAACTGTGAGACAAAGAATAACTTCATCTGCAAGTACACCAAAGGTAGTCGTATATCACAGCAGTGGCCCTTTTTTCATATGTAAGACACTGAATCAAAGCCCTCTGCTTACACAACAATTTGTTTGGCCATTTTGATCATTTTCATGTCAGTTTGTCTGTTAGCACTTTAAAAAACGCATAGAACTTGGCAGTCTTCTTAAGGACAATGATTTGTGTTCCTCATTTTGCTCACTGTAATGATTTCAGAGACTCCCCCTGTGCCTACTCCATCAGCAAATGGAAGTGTTCCAGGTAAATGCTCAAAATAGGACATCATAATTCTGAGATTGAAATTTGTTCCTGTTTATTGACCATAATGTTAATATGTTAGATTTGTTATATATTAGGTTATATTCTTTAACATTATATCTATAGGATTATATTTTATATGGTAATGTACTTGGATCATAGGAGACTGTAGTTACAATGGTCCTGCTCACTGTTGGGGACTATTGATTTCACTGCCTGTCACACAATGAGTCAGGGACACTTAAATAAGTCTTATTTCCTGTCAACATTACTTTCTGAAATAAAGTCTGAAATACATTTTTATCAGGTGCTCCACCACCATCCTTGCGACCAAAATATCCTTCAGTAACAAAAACAGATGAAGGAATGAGAGTTGTTGTATCTCCAAACCCAGGTACTCAATGATTCCAATCAATGCACACACACACACACACACACATAAATATAAAAAGTACATTATAAAAATGTGTGAATACTGAGAAAAGGCTAAAAGAAACAACATAAAAAACAAAAACAAAAATAAAATGTTGCAGACCTCTTAATGTGATACCAACAACTCTGTTTCAGACAATGCCTTAAATATTGCCTACATCATTCTTCCAACAATTCCACTGCTCTTAATGTGATACCAACAACTCTGTTTCAGACAATGCCTTAAATATTGCCTACATCATTCTTCCAACAATTCCACTGCTCTTACTACTGATAGTTGCATCTGGAGTTTTTTGCTTCAAGCTTTTCACAAAGAGGTATGATTTATCAATTCCAAATTTCCCATATTAAGCCTTCATTTAGTAGCTTGAAATCAACTAACCCTAACTTTCTATGTGTATGTAGGGGTAAGGAACGAACTGAGACCTGTCCTAAAGAGCCAGGCTACTGGGTCTCTGATGAACACTGCGACAGCCCCAGTCAAGACGTCTATAACGTCATAAGGAAGCAGCACGAGGCGGACCTGGCCGGCACGCGGCCGGACATCAAGAACACGTCCTTCCTGGGTTCTTCTCCTGACACGCCACCTGGCGACTACGACAACCTGGCTGGACGAGACACAGAAAGCGGCTTTGTGACGCTGGCAAGCACCGAGAGTGGCTTTGTGACCAATGACATTTACGACATGTGTCAGCTGCGTAGCAGTGGACGATACCACCGCGACACAGGATGGCTGGACAGTGACCTGTATGGCTATTAAGGCCCTGCTTTCTGTGAACTTACCACTTTGTGCCAAGTAGTAAGGGCTTGCTCTTTGCCCCCCCAAATACCCCCCTAATACCCCAAATCCCCCTCCGTCTGCTATTATCTGTTGCAACATGGGGCAGTTGTTCCAGTATGCATCTCATCCACTGATCACATCCAGGTTACATCACAGTTTCATTCTGGTGTTACCTGCATGCATTTGAATTAACAACTGCTCTCCAATGAAAAGATGTCCTCACATACTGACTACTGCACAGTTGAACGTGTGGACAGAAGCATGGGAGAAGCACTCACTCCTTAGTTGCATGAAGATACCTGAAGCCTGCGCTCAGTGCCTCCGAAGAGCATCTATCCGTTTGCATCGTGGCAATGGGCAGTACCAGCCAAATGGTCTGAAATACTCTCCAAGCAACGACTTCAAGAGGATCTGAGTGTAAAGTGATGATTGTGAAATGTCCTACTGAGGTGTCCTGTAGGACACCAAATCCTGAGAAACTCTGAAGTCTGAATGTAATCACATATCTCATGAGTTGAGTGTTATTAGAAGAGACTTTACACTGTTGTGTTGGATATTGTTGATTGTGTTAAGAATGTGTTCAGGTCTGTATGGTCAAGTTGCACTATTTACCGGATAAGCTAAAAACCAAATTGAATGAAGACTATATGCATCTGTAGGTGGATTTGCATGGCCCCCTATTGTTGCTTTCATTTGGAGTTGTTGTTACAGGGCAGATGATGAGGCAGTAGAGACCTCTGCCTTCTGCAGATTGCCATGGCCTGAGTTATTGATTCTGAGACACTCGCTGCTTTCTCTACACTGGAATGTGTTTGTCATGTTGAGGAAACTAACTAAAACAAACTAATGAAAATGACAGTGAACAGAAAGGTATCATGTGTCTGTGAGCAACTGGGAACTGGTGGTGTACAAAGTAGGTAAATGTTTTTTTTTTGTACATTTTTGTAGATTGTAAAAATATAGAGAATGAGCTGAACAGCATGATAGGTTAAGTGCTCTACTTTGATCTGAGACTGTATGTATACTTACATAGATAAGTATTTGGAATTTGGTGATTAAAAATCAAACAGGAATAAGGCATTTTAAGGGTGTGTGTGTGTGTGCGTGTGTGAATGTTTTGTACATTCTTATCAGTCATGTATAATTACATGAATAATTTGCCAACAATTTAATTATTAGCTGCTTTCAACCATCCACCTACAGCTAACAGCTGAAATGTAACATGTACTATGTCTTTCATCATGAAAATTATTTGAGAGGAAGTGCCTATTTGAATTTTTGATGCAAGTAAATAAGTAGTTGCCTCCTCTTAAGTTACATTTACTATTCTGTGAACTCACCTCACACTATATACTGTTGATAAAGTTGATTTATTCTGATGCCTTTTGGTAAGCAACCCGATGATCCACTGGACCTGCATGGAGAACCACACTCCTAACTTTCAGTACCTACAACATAAAAAAAAACCTTTTATTTCAATGGGGATGATAACAAATAAAGAATGAATATTCAATACAACTGCGAGTGCAATAAATACATACATCTACCGATCCACATTGCACTAGATGCCTTCACCATGGCCTTGCTGTAGTGGCAGAACCTTTACATTTGGAAGACAACACAAATAAGAGGCAAGTCTAGAATAAAATGATCTCTCAACTACCAACCTAGGGAGTCCTTCACTGACCTGCAGAGCTGTCAGGAACTGGCACTCAAGTTTTTCAGCTTATCGAAAGTGGACCTGTGAATGTGGTCACAATGATCCAAGTGAAGTGCCATCAGAACAAGATGCATCTGTACACAATAAGATCTGCTTTAGAGCATACACATCCAAAGGACAGGTCTTTACAGTGAGGTTATGAGATATGTGATTACATTCAGAGTTTCTCAGGACTGATAGGCACATAAATAGGCTTCTTGCCTGTCGCACCATGACACCTTGAAAGCCAAGGAACCAAGTCAACATCAGAAACAGGAAAACATTACATTTCCTAGAAAGAATACAAAAAGTAAAAACATGCATTAGTTCTACAGTAAAAATAGTGTAGCTTTTTCTTTAAATTGGCTGCAGGGAAACCCCTTTATACGAAGTGTAAGCCATCCTCTTACTTCGAAGAGATGTGATGTTCAATCACTACCTTGAGCACAATCACATTATGCAAAATACATATTTATTTTAAATATACATGATTTTCTACTGAGGAATGAAACTGGCTTCATGAGAAGAATGAGAAAGATGAGATGATGGTGATTAAAAAAATGAGAAGATGGTGTCAAGAGAGTTTAGTCTATGTATAGATTAAATATGTTTGTTTACCTCTAAACACAAAAGATTACACTTCAACTAATGTGGTTAACAGTTACTGTATAGTAACCAGAATTTAGAATTACGCCTCATTCTCACCTATTTACTTACACACACACACACACACACACACAGGTGGAGGAGCCTGCCATGTAAGGTGCCAACGAACACATCAGGAGCCGTTTAGGGTTGTGCGTCTTCCTCAAGGACACTTGGACAGGGTCAGAAGAGAGGCTGGAACCAGCACACTTCACTCAACAACTCGTCTACCTCCTGAGCTGCCACCACTCATCCTCTCTATGGACGGTGTGTGTGTGTGCACTACAAACTTGACCCACCAGTATGAGCCATAACAAGCATGCTAATGCCTTTGGTAGGAGAGCTACACAGAGTTTGGCACATTATTGAGAAACACAGGCGGCGTTGAGTTACCTCGGCTTCTTTATTGATTATTCCCAAAACATTTCTCTGCCTTGCGTCAGAAGGAAGGAGATGCAACATGTTCATAAACAAGACAAATTCTAAAGACACAACAGATACAGTAGTTACTTCCCTACAACTGATGTCAGTTTACATTTGAAACTAATGTGTCACCTCCATGTACTGCGTGTAGCGTGTAGCGCCTAAAACATCCCGACAAATTCAACACTTCCCGATGCAATGACACCCAATTATCTCTTCCAATTCAACAGTATGAGAGAATATCATGCAACTGTTTCTGTACAAATGATAAGTTAAAACTCAGCATACAGAACATTTTATTATGAACTAAGGTCCTTAAGAAAAGAATAGGGGAAATTGAAGGGAGATGTGTGGTCCATGGTTAATGGCACAGAAAAGCAAAGAGGGGGAGGGGCTTAAAATGGCCAAGATAAGAGAAGGTCTGTGTCAGTGTGTGCATCAGGTACAGTAAAGGTGGTGAAGGGAGTTTCATCGTGGTCCCTATAGGAAAAGGGCCATGTTAATAATGCATTTGTCTGTGGAGGACTGATGGTGTGCACCAGTGGCATACTGTACAAGCGGGTGGAGGCCTGAGCCATGCTCTACGCATGCACTGAGCCATGCTGCAGCCGGACCGGGCACAACCACTAGGAACGCAGGCACAGACTCACAGCACACTCTCCCGTTACCCTAAATCACACTTGGGAGCTAGTGAGCCGACCGCGTCCGTCCTTGTTTCATTTTTGTTCTTCTAACTGGTGCAGATGCGCTTGTGGCCTAAGTAGACAATGCCACCTAACAAAGTGCTACGGGAAAGCTCAAAGGGTCGAAGATCAGTGAGTGTACAGGACAGGGACATTGGAGTGGCTCATGAGCGAGCATCAGACCCAAACGGTCTTCTGCCCTGAAGAGGAAGTGACCAGAATAGTGTAGAGAGAACTACAGTGAAAACAGAGTTTGCCCAGAAGATACGCCGACTCCCTCTGCACCATTGAAGTGTGTTAAAATGTCCAATATATGAGGAGACATCAGTACTGAGGTTTGAGGCGTGAGACGCAGAAGGTTCCTCTTCTGTGTGGATCCTCTAGGCCAGGGCAAGAACTGCAACATAAAGATTACATTCACTCAGTCACTAATAAAATCACCCCACCTCACAATGCGACAATTAGTTTGGGAAATCAAAAAAAAAAAAGTATATATTCTTAATGAATATACAGTAAATCTACAAATACATAACCAAGATCACTGAACAAAATAAGTATCCAATTCATGCAGGAGAGTGAACGCCTTTCCCTCTTACCACTAATGGCCTCCTGAGCAAAGTACTTGACATCCATGTCTGTGTCTGTGGCCAACCTCTCCAGCACCGGCTTCACCTCAGCCTGCAGAGAACTACAAGACCCAGAAGAATCAGCATCAGACTCCACAGAGCAACCTTCATCACACACAGAACCATTTTCGCATTTTTGCATATCAGATATGGCCTTAACGTTCTCATTTGTGAACCTTTCCTAAAATAAATCTCAAATATCGAATGTAATTCACATACTTGCTGTCCAGCACTGGGCCAATTTTCTGCAGGGTCTTGGCCACGTTGAAGCGGACGTTGGCCACCTGGTCGTTGGCCATTTTCAGGGCCACGGGGAGCATGTGTTTGGTGGTGATCTCCTGGCCACACGCCTCCGATAAGGCCTGAGACAGTCCCATTTACAGAGTTATGGGAGCAGAAGCATGCTACAAGACACTGAATACAGTATTTATGAAGACTAAAAGCATACAATCTGCACATTGCTATATTGCTCTAAAATAAATATCGAATATGATAAAAATCATATATTCATCCAACCACCCAGAGATGCTATGCAACCACAGCAGAAGCATTAGATTTTTATCCAAAGTGACTTACATGTCAATTATTACAAGAGCAAGCCTCCCCAGAGACTTCTCTGGCTACTGCATGCTATCTCAGCAACGTAGCCACTATGCTACCACCACCCAGCATACTATTGTATTTGCCGTGCACTAGTTTTTGACATTGAGATCATACTCACATTGATACAGAAGAGGGTGGTCATCCTGTGGAGGTAGTTGGGGTCGTTGGCCATGCCCAGCACTTTGGGCACAATGGTGTTCTGCGCCCACTCGGCACCAAACTTCTCCACCAGCTTCATCAGATTACATGTGGCAGCCTCCCTGATGGCATAAACTGTAGACAAGAGAAGAGCAATGTCAATCAAGGTCATCTCAGTTGGTTGAGGAAGGAGACAGGTCACACAAAAAATGACCAAAATTACAGTTAAAACAAGATCTAAAATGGTTTAAGATAACAGATTATGTATTTTATAAATAAAACAAGCAATGACATCCAATACACTAAAATCAAGTTGAAACAGTCAATACAGAAAATCAATACAGATTGGTGATACAAAATGTTGGGTATTGTTTGAGTTGGTGTGCCATTTTCAGTCCCATCATAAGAAGAGGATGTACTCACCATGATCAACAAGCCATGCCATGCACAGAGAATTCAGTTTCTCATCAAAGAACTCCACACCCTGAAAAAGAAGCAGAGATCCCAGTAAACATCAAGACCCCACAAAATATCCAATCTAACATCCGTGTCCAATTAGCTTCGATCTTACTGCACGACAGTTAGACTCACCAGCTGTCCAGCCAGCAGGGGCATGTACTCAATGATGGCCAGACGCACCCTCCACTTGGCATCCTCTGCCAACTCAACAATGGCCGGCAACAGAGACTGAGACAGCTGGCGGATGCCAATCACCTCGTTGACGCAATCCAGGTTGGAGATGATGTTCAGACGAACCTCAGGGCACTGAAATAATGAATGTATTGTAAGGCTGTAACGATATACGATTCGAAACCGAAATCGCGACATTCATATCCACGATACTGTGTCGCGGTGTGAAAAGGCAGAATCGCGACACACCCTTTCTAGTGTTTCACGCAGTGCTTTGCAGCTTACGCGGCCGCAAAAGCAACCACATCTCCCGCTTTACTTATCGGTAGCCTACGTTGTCCAAAAACAAATAAATAAATAAATAATAATTTCATACCTCTCCTTGCTTTCATTGTAGACTATGTGTGCAACTTTACCAAACAGTATAGAAGTAAACCCCCTCTCCTTGCCCCACTCTCTCTTGCGCTCCCTCCCTCTCACTCTCCCTCCCTCTCCTGCTCAATGAACACGCGCGACTTAAATAAAACATTCACAATCGTGAAAGCATAGAAGACGACTAGCTAAATTACTATTAAATCCGCTTAGCATCATCAGCATGCTGCACATATTTTTTTTAAACTCTTGCATTGAAGTTGACTGATCATCTCAATACCAACGTTTCCCAAAAGGGCCTGTCCCAAGGAGAACAAGTATTACCTTGAAACTTAAACACACATGGGGAAACTGAACAGTCCAATCAGTAGACTATGATAGCATAGTTGGCTAGCTTAGCCTACTTTGTTTACAATATTTCCAGGCTTCAACCAGACAGCTGAATTAAAGACGTAGAGTTGTAATAAAAAATAGTAGGCCTAGGCTATAGGCTAATCTGCATAAAGTGTGCCGTCATAAATATCAGTCATTCAGAAAAATATTTTTTATATCAGGATATAAAATAATAGATATATTATATTGTAATCCTCTGGTGTTCTAAGGGAGGCTATTAAAATGTTATTTAATAACAAAAACCCCCCCCAAAAAAAGAAAAATCGAGATTCGTATCGAACCGTGGGTCAAAAATCGTGATACAAACCAAATCGTGAGGTTGGTGTATCGTTACAGCCCTAATGTATTGGAATGTCACATATTACCAACAGTCACGTATGTCCAACCTCTTACGTGTATGTGTCACTTAATATTCATTTCTATACAAACCAAGATGGCGGATTCCTAAAGAAACTCAGGCACCCACACCATAAGTTTATTTAAATTAGCTATGTACCAAAAATTACATTTTACCGTGACTCGAAGAGCTGTAAACAGTGTTGTAAGGCTGCGTGTACAAATTCGTTTGGAGCTCCAGTGGAATTTTGAATTGCGACGACGAGAATTCTCGGGCTAACCGTTGATGTGCCGTGAGAAAGGTTGGGAATAAGTACCCACCAGCCCAGCACTAAACTCTGAGCGTGGTAAACTAAATCGGATATTTCAGGCAGTAAAAGCCCCGGTAAGAACCAAACTAGATTTTGTTCAAATCTACACACATATGGCTACTGAAAAATGTAAGGTTCATTTATCAAACGTTATTTTGAGTAGTATTAAAAAACATCATTGTTTTAGAATTTTTTAACGAAATGGTTGGTTAGTACGTTTACGATAAGTTAGAGAGATAAGCTCATCACTGTAAATACCAAGGATATTACAGAATGAAAGCAAAAATGTTTTTCTGTTGCTCTTGAGTCTTGGATAATTGTATAACTAGTGCTGGGCGGTATACCGTATACCGGTGTATATTTTCATTATGAATACATTTTTAATATACTGCCATACCGGTGTATTTGATTACACAACGTTTGGAACGCTGCGCTGCGCGACAGTGTTTCAGATGGGACTTTTTTCACACGCACGCATGGTGCCACTGCGAGGCATAGTGAGGGTAAACACAAAACACCTTAAGTTTTTCCCCTGAAGTATGACCCTTAAGGATTAATTTCTCCTTAGATTAGGGGTTTATTTAAGGGTGTTGCACAGAATACCTTAAATTGTTTCTTTAGTTAAGGAAAAACGTTAAGGGATACTGCATTGAAAGGGATTTACCGTCACAAAAATTCTATTGAGATTGTTCAACAGCTGTAACTAGCTGGCTAGTAGGTGATGCCATTAGTTAGCAACCCACTGAACACAGTGAAGTTTAATGAGCTTATCATTCATCTCACCTTAAGAATATTCGCTGAAATTATCCAGGTAGGAAGTAAAGCATGTTATAGACATGCACTGAGCAATACTAGCTGGCTAGTTAGAAATGATCCTGACTGTCATTAGTGCACCAAAACAAACTTTTTTGTTAATGTTTTGCCTAGCGAACCAAACCGAACCTCATGGCAGGCTAACAAGACATCCACATTAAGTTAACGTTAGCCTACCACCAACGTCATGTAAACCACACAATAACAATAAGGTATGTTTCTGATAGGCCTATTTGACAGAGTAAGCATATTAGCAGAGAGGTTTTATTTTAAATTGTATCATTTTCAAAAAAGTATAATTATTGCAAGTTGACCTACTTTTTGTATTGGTTTTATAGGATACAAGATGTTTGTGAAATTTGCACAGTAAAAGTTCTGTATTTTGACTGCAATTGTCTTTGCATTCTGATTAGATTAGAATTAGAATGATTAGAATCATGAGTGGCTCTTTGTAAACAGCATCATTTTCTGGGGCCATGCAAAACCGCATTAGTGTGGAGTTATTCTACATCATGACAGTAAAATAGACCATCCTTAGTCAATGTACTGCAGCAATTCCTCTCTCAACCTGTAGAAAATGCTGTGAACATCTGATTATGCATGGAAACAAAATACCTTCATATACCGTGAAACCGTAAGAATTTTGAAAAAAAAAACGTGATATACATTTTTGGTCATACCGCCCAGCACTATGTATAGCGATGGCTAATTCATGAAAAAGACTAAAAAACAAAACAAAATAAAACTCAAGTGTTCCACACACGCACTACAGCTATACAGTAACATAGACTAACACACTATTACAGCTATACAGAAGTATAAAGTTGCCCTACAGGTAGCAGCCTAATCAATTTAGCACCCATTTCTTAGCTTCTTGCGAGACCCACTTTAGAAGACCCGACATCTGAGACATGTAAGCAAGGCAAGCCGACCCTTTGTGGCCAGGACCAGACCTGCTTACCTCATCTTTGAGCTGTGCCAAGAACAGGGGCAGCAGATGTTCGACAGTGTTGTCTTTTCCCAGGATAGTGGACAAGCCCATGATTACTGACGCTAGAGCAGACTTGACATGCTGGTTGGTATCGGAAACCAGTTCCTACAAACAAAAAAGAAAGTCAGTCATTTACTCAAAAATATGAGGTTATGTTTAAGCAATATAGCACAAGTGAGAGTGGGTTTGGTCATGGATATTTTCACGGGTGTTGTTCGGCCGTAGCCACGTGGCCGGAGGCCGAGTTGCGCAGGCAACAATTGTCATATTATGTCTCCAAATTAAACTAAAAGCTGGATAACGGTTTAACTTTACCTTCACACAAGGCAGTATGTGAGTCATGATGATTGTCTCTCTGCTATCCTCTGGTAAATTTTCACAGAACTCTAAAGAGATAAACAAGTGAAATATGAAATGTTATAGATAATGTTTTAAAACCATACAACCAAGAAAAAGAAACATAATTTAAGGAAATTGTGTGTGGTTGAGTTGGTGGAAAATAAACAAACAAACAAATCCAGTACGCCAGTAGCTAGTCTAATTAGATAGATAGATAGATAGATAGATAGATAGATAGGTACTTTATTGATCCCCAAGGGGAAATTCAAGATCTCAGTAGCATACAGACATCACACACAACATGCACTTACAAGATTCACTCACCTTTGACCTTATTTGCTGCAGCGGCCCGAACCTCGGCCTCACAATCCTTAAGAAGGTTCTGGAAGGCCGGTACCAAATCGTTTTTGGTAATCTCTGGTCCCACTGCCTTCTGGAGCTGTATGAACCAGACACACAGTTAATACCGTTCCTCTGTTGCAGTCATATCGATTATCAGGTCACCCTGACCTGGCCTTTGACCCACCTGAGCCTTTCACTACACTATGCTGGACACCAAATGGAACCAGACTAACGCCATAACAATCAACGGCCACTTACTTCAGAGAACTTGTCGGCCACCATGTAGCGGACTCTCCATGACTTGTCCTCAGCTGCCTGGCGGAGGGTGGGCATGACGAGGCTCTCCAGATCCTCCTGGGGAAGGAGCTGGGCGATGCTGACACAAGCCTCCACAGCGAGGAGCCGCACAGAGTCCTGCCATCACAACATCACAACAACGTCCCAGCAACGTTAGAATGGAACTGGCCCAGGCTCACACATGTCCATCAGCATTCCAAAATACCAATCCATAAGAAACAATATCAAATAAACGACTACATTAAAATATTCTTTTGAGGTAATTACACACAACTAAGCTATGTCAACAATGCAGGAAAAACACAATCCCCCAAAATCTACTAAATGAATCCAGCAACAACTAAACACATGGTGAACCTACATGGCAGTAGTGAGAGCAAAGTGGCAGAAATAATCCATCAGTTGTGAGTGTGCCTCACCTGCTCATCAGAAGCCAGAGCTGTAAAGAGGGAAATGATGTCACTCTTCACATACTCCAACTCCAAGACTTTAGCAAACTCTCCCAGTTTTGATGCAGCGGCACGCCTCACCATGGGAGTGTCATCGGAACACAAATTGCGGAAATGCCTGTGTGTGGGGGGGGGGGGTCACTCTTTCAGATAAAACTGATCAACTTATAAAATTGTTTAAGTTTAATATTTCACATAAGACTGATAAAATCTGGTTAACCCCCCCCCCCTCAACTTCCTCTCATGTTGCAAAAATATTCATGTCAAATATTCACACTTCATGTACATATATATTCAAAAGTATCTTACTGTCGGATCTCGGCTTTGACAGTGCTGGAGACGCGGGGGTAGCACACGCTGAAGAGGCCGCAGGCGGAGGTGCGGGAGGTGAACCAGTCGCCGCTGGCCAGGCGCTTCACCAGGGGCTCGAAGTGCACCTCCAGGTCCACGGGGGAGTGCTCGTGAGAGATCTTACGCAGAGACTCCACAGCCTTGTCGCGCACCACCGTCTCCTCTACGGTGGCCAGGCTCTCCAGTGGGGGCTGGGGGCAAAGACAGACAACAAAAACAGTGAACAAATAAAAACAATAAATAAACAACAACAAATAAAACTAAATCATTTAAGTTTAAAGGTTCTTGAAATCTACATTAGAAATCTACATGCAGTAAGAAAAGGACATTTGGATCCCTGAGTTCACCAGCCCTTACATGGTACAGGCATCTTGGTACTCACCAGGAGACAGTGCACGTACTCTGGGCCTCCCACCAGCATGGTGAAGTTACCGAGCTGCTCGGCAAGTGCAAGTAGCACCTCATCTTCATCGTAGATGGTATCTGGGCAGGGCAAAGGAGAATCAAAGATGGTGTGATGATTGCACATACTGTCATTTATTTTATGATCACTAACTTTGTACTTGTTTTGTTTCTGTGAATACATAGTGCAT
This sequence comes from Alosa pseudoharengus, assembly GCF_046254945.1. Classification (NCBI taxonomy): domain Eukaryota; kingdom Metazoa; phylum Chordata; class Actinopteri; order Clupeiformes; family Clupeidae; genus Alosa; species Alosa pseudoharengus. The sequence continues at coordinate 38,995,542 of NW_027468870.1, forward strand.
TTTCCATTTTGTGATGTCCGGTTCACTTCCTGACTAAAATGACAGTTGCCAGCCAGCTGTGTGGACTGTACAAGTACATGTATGCTACAACACAGTTATGTAGGCCTGTATGCCCACACTTCACATAAGATGTCATAAAGTCATTACACAGCATACTAGTTATGTAGTTTGTGATAGCTTCCATTTAGTTTATCAGACTCAATGCAACGTAATCTAACTTGTATTTGGCCAATGCGTTTTTGGCCATGCTTGGGACTAGTTGAGTATGACAAAGAATATTTTATGAGAAAAGTATCGTGCATGTTTCAAAGTTCACATCTACCTGTAAGGAAGGGAAGGAGCTCTGTCCGGGTCCTCTCCACCCCTAAGGCTAAAGCAATGGTTGACAACTTCTTGATGCTATTCAAGCGCAGCTGTAAAATACAAACATTGTAGAGGAGAGTTTGTAGTTACATGGATAAATCAGTGTTTGCCGTAATGTTTAAAAAATACTTTGGAGAATGAAAACACTTTCCATCAGAGTTATTAAGCAAAGTGTCAAGCGAATGTCAATATCCACCTTAGACAAAATTATATCTAAGTTAGTCCATGGTGGATAGAGCTAATTAACTTTGATAAGTGTTTTTGACCAAGTAAGTGCTAAATAAACGGGTGGCATCGCTCAGCAAGTTCAGGATCCATCCTAGGATCCAACTGACAAGTATGAAGATTGCTTAATTAATGCGTTTAGCAGATAGATGCTAGCCTAGAAACCTTAAAACAAACTAATAACCTCACTTATAAAATGAATGTGAAGCAAGTGACGTTAAGCTATTAAAACACTCGTTAATTGCTTTACCGCTAACGTAGCTGCTAGCACTATTATGCTAGCTGGTATCATCACGAGAGGTTTCTTATTGAATGAAAGCCATTCCAGTGAACTTAAGCTATCATTTATACTAGAAACTATTAAAAACCACCAATCCATTATTGTCGAAAGTTAAGACACCAGCTCCGTAAGCTGTAAGTTACACAACTGTCTAATAGCTAGCTGCTAGCTATGGAGACAATCTAGCTAACGTTAACGTAACCGTCTGAAAAGAGTCTGATCTCAAAACTCATTCAACCAGTTCGTATTGCCACAAGAACACCACACACCCGCACAGAAATACGTTACCAAAGTAATAGTTTGAGTATGGTCATGTTTTGTCAGAACCACGGGGCTTTAGTCAAAATGAAATATGCGGCGCTGGCAACATTGCATGCAGCAGTAACATTAACGTTGTGGTACCTGCTAGGCCTGAGCCTACCGGTACGTTAACTTTCGTTAGCCTCGCTAGCCAAGCGATGCTAGTCTCGTTGCTATTTTACTAGACAGTGGAACAACACAACTTTTTTGGATCAACATTTAACATATTCACAATTAAAACGTTTAATGATTACAAAATCTACCTGTACGTCCTCATTGCGAAGTTCATCAATGAGTACAGCAATAGGGTACAGGGAATCATCTCCATCTGATGCCGCCATCTTGGAAATTGTAGGGTAAGTAATCGACTTCCTACGGGGTTTCCTCCTACTTGTTCCACTAGGCGGCACTAGTGGGAAACGACAGATACTTGAATTGACTCTCGCAGCAGATTGCAGCAGTGACTTACCTGACCTCATGCTTTTGAGAGCATGACATTTTCTTAATCATTAACATTTGGCTGTTACACAAACACAAGGTAAACCATTAAAACGCCACAGACCAGGCTTGGAATTTCACCATTTTAGGGGCAAGGCCACTTGGCCTTCAGTTGGGCATATTTGGTGGGGGGCACAAAGGCCACATGTCAGGGCACCAAGGCCAAAGAACTATACAGTACAGTAGTATGCTATAAAAATGATAAATGGTATTCACTGCAGTAGACCTGTATCACTATGAAACATTACAAAAACATAAAACATGACATATTACATATAACTGTAAATCATCTGATCATCTAATATTTTCAGATATCTAGGCTATATTTAACATTTATTTTATATTTGGCCTGTTATGAAATCATGTATTGAACAATTTAAGCACAGCTCAGCTTTAAGAAACTCAAATAGCCTAGATGCATGCTTAGCATTTTGTGATCATTAAGGTTACTTTCACAAACTCTTATAGTCAGCTGTCCTCTGATAGGCGACATTTGTAATATTTATTTTGTATTTGGCCCGTTATGAAATAATGTGGAACAATTTAAACACAGTGTAAAACTTAAATCCCAAATTTGGAGACATCCATGTATGTTGAAATTTACTGCAAATTCAAAACGGGATTAGTCTGGAACAGCTAACTGTACAGGGGACTGCTTTACACCTTTCTGTTCGGTAAGGTCTGCTGTTTATTCTGATATATGGTTTGTCGTATGTTAAACGAAGGGTTCGTGAAGTATTCCACCGAGATGAATGGGTAGGGAGATGGACGCAAAACCTTCAGTAGAATTTATGATTAAATTGAATGATATTATTTACTTTTCTCGCGAACCGTTCACCACAGCAATTAGCGGCTAACATCGTTTAAAAGCTGAGAAAAAGCTCTTTCATGTGATACTTCTGATGTCTGTGTGATGAGTAGGCTACTTCGCGAGTAGTTCAACTGAGAAGAATGGGTTAATTTGGACGCACTTTCTTTCTTGCGCTGTCACTTTCTCCACTGCGTAATTTGCGCTGTGAACGCTAAGATTATTTTGACAGGCCATAGGCTAAATATATATCGCTATGAGTAGGACGCAAATCAGAATATTTAAGAAGGGGCACCAAGGCCACCGTGGCCTGTAAACCTCTGATTTTCAAAGGGGCGTCACGGCCAACGCAAGGGCTACTACGGCCATGGCCGTCGTGGCCGCTGTGAAATTCCTACCCTGCCACAGACCTATGTAGGCCTATGTCTAGGCTTATGGTTCACATCTGTGATGACTGTTGAACATTAGCCTGGTGGTCCAAGAGCAGACCATGCACCGGTCCATGCATCAGGATGGCAGTCAGATATGAAGCACTGCACAATGTTGCTAACGTTAACGTTAACCGGTTTCACACACGATAAATACACGATGGTAAATATAACATTCAATACCAAAACACTATTATTTACACGATTACTCCTGAAATAACTGCTATTAACTATATAAAAATCATTGTTTGGAGGAAAGGGTTCACATGCTGTCACCGGTTGGAAACATGGTTGGAAGTGATTTCACGCTGGTTCGTGCTGCTTATATATTTTTCAGTGAGGCGCGGTGGTTTATGGGATGAGTAGTTCCTTCGCTCGGAAATAAAAATATGTACACAGTCTTGTACCTTTGACTTTTTTTGGACTTTCTCTTCGTTTTTTCACTCGAAATGATATGTTGTATGCTTATGAGTTACGCCGTAGCTGATTAGCCTAAGACATGCTCTAAAACTCTTTAGATACGGATTTTTCCAAAACGTCAATGGGAGAAATGAATGGGAAATGTACTTCCGGAAACTAAGCTCTCTCGGAGGAGGGGCGGGACTGTGATGCTCTATGCAGTGCTCATTACATACATGATTAGAGTCTCGTGACTGCCGGCTCCTGCGTGTGTAGGTCAAAGTCCGCCGATCGCGGCATTCCCCTATTTTGTAAAATTGATTTTTATTCCTCTGGGTGTTGCAATTGATATCAGTGATTAATATGATTGCCCTCAGTAAAAAAGCACAAGAAACAGGACGCAAACAGTTACAAACAGTCAGGTAGCCTATTGATTCAGTAACATTATTTCAACATAAAATCAACTGAAAATGAAATGTAGATTCCCATTTAGGTGATGATTGAAACACATTGATGATTGATGATTGATTCAATGTCAGTATGGTTGAAAATCCAACGTTGATTCAACAGAAAGTAGAGGGGACACTTTCAACATCGGATCAATGTTAGGCTTCAACGTAGTTTCAACATTTCTGCCAAACCATATCGTTTCAACCATTCTGCCAAAACGTTGATTCAACTGAATTTTGCTATCTGGGTCATGTGCTCCGCACAGCGACGTCTTGTCCATAGTGCTACGGCAGCGAGGGTGAATGAAGTGCTCCGTGCTAACACCCTGCCAAAAAAAATAAAACTTTTCCAGAAGTTCCCAATCTTCATGAATTGCATCCTAGCTATTGTAAACATCCCCTCATCAATATCATTAGCAAATGCTTTAATGAAATCAGTGGCCTAAAAGCTGTAGCCTATCTAAAATTATATATTGAAAACATTGTATAGCCCTAGCCTATGTCATCTGGGGCCTATTGCACAAAACTAGGATAAGGGATTAAGCCGGGATATCTTGGTTATCCTGGCTCAATTTATCCGTGATCCAGTTGCACAAAAGCGGGATAGGGGGCAGCAGGATATGTTATGGTATAAGTTACCATGGCGATTTATTCTGTGGAGCTAGCCTGCTCCAGACCAGGCTAAATTCCAGGATCTATTTAATCTCATCCCTTATCTCAGTCAGCAGTCACCACAAACGGAAACCAATAGTTATTCCACTGCCCACTACACATTGTTATCACATATACCTAGACCCACTGTCATTATTTAAACGTTTGTGATCATTAAATAACTTTTACATACTCGCCATTCCCGACCTGTCATGCGACAATGTGACGTCACGGGAGTGCCTAACCATTTTGCGCGTGGTGGTCGCGGCACTAGTTGCAATATTCTCCTAAACAGAGGTGTTGCTGTTTGTTGCTGTGGTGAAAAGGCTATCGCTACCTACTTCACACCGTAGAAGAAGCAATGAAGCCCCTCTAGTTGCCATGGTGAATCAGTGAATCTGTGATCGGTGGTATGAAGGTATATTGGGTGCAAAAGTGGCGAGCACATTTAACTGCAGATTTTGCATGTGCACACTAAAGTCGTAAATGTGTAACAGTAAAGTTGAAGTTGTACATATTTTTTTATATCTTGTTAACACAAAATAGGGGCTACGGGTTCACAAATCCTTTTTACAGGTACACAAATCCTTTTTACAGGTACACAAATCCTATCCTGTGAGTCACAACTTTCAAGAGTCACGCACTCGACACTTTTGCTCCAATCGTTGCAGCGCAGTAGGTGCGAAACACATTTGCACATCCGTGTTTCATAATCTGAGAACATGCACAACATTCGTGCATTTGTAAACCCAAATGTGAACTAATGCATCCGAAGTTGTGCATCTGTGAAATAATTTCTCATTAATAAAATTCTACAGATCGCTTTGATTTTCTTGCACGACTATAAGTCAATTGATACAACTCGAATCTGCTTCTACGAGTGACGAGTGACTTTTGCTCCTAGCTAGGTGATATAATAGGTGCAAAAAGATTTGTATGTGTGCACGTCGAGCAATCGATCGAGAAAACAAGGCGGCTGGATCTGGATCCTGGATCACGCTCAGACTACCATTGCCTGCTCATAAAGTAAGTAACCTCAGCATGTTTCCTTATCAATGAAGGACACACGATTTATAGTTTTTCTTTGCACAAAGCGAGGAAAAAAATGTTGCGGTGTGCGGTGTTAAGTTCTACGACCTTATTATTCATAATATCTGCACAGCAAACAATTGCTAACTTGCCTTGCACTATCCAATAGTCTTCGTGCAAGATACAAGTCAGCTGTTCGAAAATTGCAGAACGATTGTGTCAGATTGTGTGTCCTAACGATTTTGGACGGGCAGTGTTATATTTCTGTACTTCTAAACTAGTTATTTATCTAGCGATAGCTACCCAGTCAGCACACATACGTCTCCAAGACGTCTGGAAAAGATCTGAACAGCTTAATTACATCGCGTTCCATTTAGAACGTCTTATTTTGATCTTACAAACAGCGGCGGCATCTCACTGTCAATGTGTGTAATAGTTCTAAATCTCCTGGAGATCTTAATGTCTTAAATATGATCACGTTCCATTTAGAACGTCTTATTTTGATCTTACAAACGTCGGCGCTATTTCACCGTCAAGATGCATTTTAGTTCTACATCGGCTGGAAATCTGTATGTCTAAAATACGCTTTATTCCAGTATAGCCTACGTCATCTGCTAGGTGTAGAAATATTATGTGCTGGCTGATCACCATCTTACCTTCAAAAGGCTGTCATTTGACATCACAGCAGCACTTCGCACATAGCTAACGATTTGATGTAACACATCCTAGCAAGTTGAATGGATATAAGCAAGCACACATCCTGAATGCTATACCAGTTTAACATGGCAAATTCAATTGTGCAGGCTATAGCAAAGTATCCAGTGATTTTAATTCTTACAAAACAGCCATTATCACCATACAATCAATCTAAATTTCGAGAGTTTTAGAGGTTCCTACCATTTTGTATAGTTGCTTGTAAGTGTATGCAAGTAGCCTAAAGGTCATGGTTTTTCATAGATGCTTTTGACAATATTTACAGAGCAAACCAATAACTCAAACACATTTTATTATTTTACAGTTTTTACAAAAAAAACATTACTACACATTAATCAAACATTTGTTAAACACTGCTTGACACCTTATGGTATAGTATAAGTATACTCTTTTGATCCCATGAGGGAAATTTGGTCTCTGCATTTATCCCAATCTGTGAATTAGTGAAACAGACACAGCACACAGTGTACACACAGTGAGGTGAAGTACACACTCATCCCGGCGCAGTGAGCTGCCTGCAACAGCGGCGCTCGGGGAGCAGTAAGGGGTTAGGTGACTTGCTCAAACAACCCTCCGGTTACAGGTCCGAAGTGCTAACCAGTAGGCCATGGCTGCCCCACTGAGACATGCTGTAATTCCAAAACTAGCAATATGTTTCATTTATGAAAACAAAATAATAGACAAATAAACAGACCATTTAAACAAGCTCAACATTAATCTGGGGAGTTTCAGGACAAATTCTTACGAATTTGTAAAATGACTAGGGATGCACCGAATCCAGATTTTTGGGGTTCGGCCGAATACTGAATCCACTGGTTAAGATTCTGCCGAATCCGAAACCGAATACCGAATCCTACTTGATCCTCAGTCCATTAACACAGTAAACACATTTATGAAGTAAATAAAATCCACAGCAGTGTATATTTAATTTAATTTAATTTAATTTTAACTGTAAAAAAGGCAACATTAGGCCAGGATGACTATTTTGACAATTAGGCCATCTCAAGATCCAACCAATAGCCTATACAAAATATGAGTCTTAATCCCATAAAGTACAAAGTACAAACCAAAGTGCAACCAAGTAGGCTACAAACCAAAATCTTTCAGTTTTCACCAAAGTGCAACAATGCAAATAAACGTTTTTTTTTTAAATCAAAATGTTTGGTGACTAATGGTTGGCTATTGAACAATTACTCAAAAAACTGCTGTTGTTTTGGTTGGAACAGCTAAACTACGATTAACAGTAGCCAAATATAACACAAAATTGTAGGCCTAATCACACACCTATAACCTTAACCTGTAGGCTAACCTCAACCTCTTACATGAAATGAACGTTCCCTTTCAGGAAAACAAGACGCTCGGCATTAAGAGGTGACAGCCGGTTGCGAGTGTGGGAACGAATGTCCCCAGCAGTACTGAAAAGTCTTTCACATACGCAAATGTTTTAACAGCGGCGATGTTGTGTACTGTTTAGGGTCCTTACCACCACGAGACAAATCGGCATTGCAAATTGAACATGTAGCTCGACTAGAATCACCTTCTTTGGACTGAAAGTACTGCCAAACAACACTTTTTCTGCTCACGAGTTCCATTTTCACTTTCTCACTCACACAGCCTGAGCTACTGCATTCGAACGGGCCACCTACGTAAACACCTTCCTATAATCAACGGCGGCGTCATGACGTCGACCAGCGTAGCGCGCATAGTGTAAGCGTAGGGTTCGGTTTGGTGGGGGAAAATTCTAAGGTTCGGCAGAAACCGAACCCCGTCAAAAAATCCAATATTCGGCCGAATCCGAAACCGAATCCTGGATTCGGTGCATCCCTAAAAATGACAATGATTTTGATCAGCATGGCCATGTGAACATTCTCATAGCAGTAGTAAATGGGGGAGGGGGGGGAGAGATGTACATACATGATCAATGTATCTAACAAACACAATCAGTAAATCAATCTACAGTACAGTTGGTCGTCAAGCAATAATTGGTGGCTCGCATGGTAGCTTTGGCAAGATTTCGGCAAATTTGGTTTTACTCATTTTGAGTAGGCCTAAACTGTTCGCCAAAGGCCATCACCTCTGGCCCCAGCTTGATAAAAACAAAAGTAGGCTCTGATTTAGCCTAGTCTACTGTATGACTTCAACAAGGTGATCTTAAGTTTCGTTCTGCTTACAGTATCTCACTGCCACTGCAACGCCTTTGAATGCAATCCGCTGCCCTGTTTACAAATGCTACAGCAGACTTAAACTGCCACCTTGTGGCGATAAGTTGTAATAATTTCACACAGGTGCATGACTCACGGAAAGCACGAATGAAGTGGCCACTTCTAAATGGGACCCACTGCATGTGGTAACAGTCAATACATTTTTTGAAATGTGATTAATAAACATAGAATACTGCACTACAAAAACACAAACATCTAAATTATACTTCCCCCTTCACCCAAATACAGTAATGAAGGTGAAAGGAAGTTATTAAGCCTTAATGGTGCCTCCTAAAGAGGGCATTGTCAAACATGCTACTACTAATACTAAAAATACAGCATGAAGAAAGTCAAGGACATGCATGCCAGCTTCCGCTCCTCCCAGTATTAAAGTAAATCTGGTCTTAAATGAAAATGTATTGGCTGTGTTATTTCTTTTTTGTGGGATGTCCAATTTACATGTAGAAATGCACATTTGCAAAGGTGACTTAGTATGTTGTCGTAAAAGTGTCTCTCCTTTTGATTTTGCACTGCCAAAGTGGCTCGTGAAAAAAATTGTGAGGATCACTGCTCTAGCCAGTGTTTTCTAAGCCTGGATGATTACCACACACAGCTCTTTTTAGGGCTGGTTAAGGCTTGTCAGGTTTGTCCAGGCAACACAAACTCACATATAATGTTTCTGAGGATTGCCACTCATGTAGAGAACACAAATAGGACTGGCACTACACCATCTAGGTACCTACATGAAAGGGTGGATAGAGCACTACCACATTTAAGATTCATTGTCTGATGGGCATAACAGAAAATTAGTATTCCAAGTATGCATCTTGGGGCCCTTCTACAGAGCACTTTCGAAAATATTTTTTCATGATTTATCCTTAAAAGCCTTATGGTGAGCTTACACCATGCGATTTTCAAGCAATTGCAGTCGGCGACTACATTTCCAAAGACGAAATGAAATCATGGGAGTTTACATAACATCTTAACACCAGGACCAGTGTCCCCATGTTATTTTCAGAAGTCTATGGAGTGACCAGAGGTAAACATCTAAAGGTGATTGTGTGCTCCTTTATGTGTGATGCTTCAGCTCTGCACCAATCAATGTTCTTGCTGTGAAGAGATGTCAGCTCTCCCAAGACGCACTCAACACCTCACAGTGGCACAGGTCTGCCAAGATCGGCACACTTGACTTCTAGCTCGAGTCCTTTCTGTATGGAGCATAAATAAAAAATAATGGAAAGTAAATATACATTTGGCCATCCTAACCACTAAAAAAAAAAAATGAGACATGGTATACCCCCCCCCCCCCCCCCCAGTGATTAATATACAAGTGTGATCGGTTCAAAAAAAAAAAAAATTGGATCTACCTCATACGTGTTCAAATAACAATTTTAATGGTCATTCTGAATTACGTAGGACAATGGGAAATCCAGCCAAGCAGTGGAATAAAAAGTTTTAATCTAAAACGTGTTTAAGCTGCTGAAAGTGAACAAGGTATATGAAAGATGAGTTTGAAAGCAAAATTCTTACAACAGGGTTGCGCTATTCAGTGGCAGCAACAGCTTCAAGTATCCTCTTCCCAGGTTGACCTCCAGTTGATCCTTGTTCCTCCTGAAGGTCAGGAGCACTTCACAGAGTAGTGTGGTGTGCATCACAAATACTCCTAAAAGGAATCATAAAAGATAATAATTTTAAGGATACAATTTCAAAAGCAGTGTTATGCATGAACCAATTTCATTTTCTATTAACCGTGAATTGAACTTAACACATTCCTAACATAATAACTTCATCTAGCTCAGATAGTTCAGACTCGGAATCAATTTAGGTCCAGCTTGGTAACACATGATTATTGTTTTAGTTGTGATTGAAATAGGTAACACAATATCCACAACAACTGGAGATGGTAGTGATGGAAAGCTGATTATTAAAGGACTTGTTAAAGGTTTAAGTTAGGGCTGAATTGATTACTCGAGTAACTCAAAATAATAAAATTCTGTATTTTAAACATGAAAATACTTAAGTACTGCACTGTATTGTAGAATAACTGCACTGTGAAAACAGCAGTTTTTTTGTACATTAGGTTATTTGGTAGGAAAGGTAGATGCTGCAGATGCACAAATCTACATAAAATAAATAAAGTTACTTTTTAGTGACTAGGGCTAGTTTACAGCTTAACATTTATTGTGCATATTAATCAATTTGCACTTAAAGCAAAATATATTTTACCAATTAAATACATTAAATATTTTGTTACTCGAAGAAATAATCACTAGAATAATAGATTCCAAAAAGACTGAGCTGCAGCCCTAGTTTATTTGAAGAGAGAAACCAGAAGCACTCACTGTCTTTCTTCATTTAAAAAATATGAACTGAACGAGTCAATTGAAAATAACTATGAAGGTTAATTTATGCATTTTCTAATCACATCACGACCTGAAGAGTGATTTCAAATGACATTCCCCGAACACAGGAGATGGACAAAGGAGATGCATGAAAAAGGCAAGTCATTTTCCTCACCTCTGGACGAAGATAAATATTTACTGAACAAATGGTTGTAATGCATTTGATGGTATTGCCTTCCATTGCTTAGGTGCTAGGTCAACCTAACCCACTAAGTTAGCAAAGGCAGAGGTGTAGCCCGTTACAATTCAGCGAAATGATGGGGGAATAAATTGAAGAGTTCAGTGCCATGCGAGCACTTCACTTATCAGATTTTTTAACAGAATACTGCACATCTAAAAGTCGCGTGCTTGCCAACCAGCCCCAACTACCAACAATCTGCGCAGACGTTGGTGGTGATAACGGCAAGAGAGAATCTTTGTTGTATATAGATAGATATATAGATAGCGTTTTAGATTAATTAAGATAATATTAGATAGCGTTAGATAGTTTAAACCAATTTTCCCCCCCTTGAGCTGTTGAAAAGGTAAGTGTAATGATAGTGACTACAAAGTTAAAGTCACTTTAGTGTGCTAACGTTAACGCTAGCATGCTAACGTTATTAGCCAACGGCAACAGTGACGTTAACCTTTAGAACGCGAGCGCCTTTGATCTCCATTGATAATGTCAACAACTTCACCTGTCGTTAACGTTATCCAATAACACGACATGTAGATAAATGTCATGAATAACGTAAATGTTGTGCTTAAACTCATCTATACTAAAATAAATTTAAGTCATTAAAAGGGTCGATTTACTACGGGAAATCGACCGGTGGACATGTCGGTCCATTCTACATAATATTGTACCCAATACTGCAACTAATTTTTTTACATTACGCTTAGGAAACAATTCTGCTAACCTTGCTATGCCACGTGAAAATCCATCGACCACCAACAGCATCCACCAGCTGGCAAATCCGCGGCGCAGCAACTGAGCAGCACTGTCACTGTGTCGCCCTCCCTCCGTTTTAAAGGCATTAAACCGGAAGTGAATTACAGGCAGCCTCTGGCTTTTAACCAACCTGAGCACAGTTCATTGATTACTTTGTTGGCATAGGCCTTATAAGAATGCATAGGCTTTTTTCGACGTGGAGGGACTAGGGCAATACCATTTTAATATATTACACAACACGTTATTTAATGTTAACACTTAAATTCATCCTAATTTCACTGTGTCAAATTAAATGTAATTGTCAATCGTTGCCACACTATGCCATTGAAACTAATTTTGTGTTTGTTTTTTTTCCTTCCATTTGCATGTATATGGGACACTGAAGACCATTTCAAGCTCACAGTAAAGGTATCAGCCTAATTTCTTATTCAATAGTGGCCAATACACACAAAAATGGCATCTTATTGGAGTAAAAGAAGGCGAGTCTTGTCAAACATCCCTTACTGGCACTGTCCTGATGGTAACACAGTTTCCAATCGAATACATGCATTGAATACATGTACTGTTTGGGTGTAACTCGGAAACTTATTGTGTTCTGGATGAAGGGAAAACATCTCACTTTCTGTATTACAGCATTGGATGCAAGACCCCCAGAACATCCCAACCGGCCACTTCCCAAATCGAAGCATGCGTAAGTCATAAGATGGAATAGATTAAATGGAACTGGAACAGAAACACTGTATTGTAGACAATAAATTATACAACAGTTAGCTTTCCTCATATTACTCAATAATTTCTGATAGGACAACAGGCATCTTAGGACATTCCCGCTCGGTATCTCCGTTAATATCTCTGCAATTTAAAATGTGTGACTTATATTGATATTGTATGTCTTTCCTTCCATAACTAATCCACCAGCCACATACGGTCATAACACACAGGAGGAGTGGCAGACCAATACCCAAGGTAAGTTCATATGTAACTGAATCAAGTTTTTTGTGTAGTTCTCACGCAACATGTAAGGGATAACGACCGCCGAGGTGTCCTGTTCTACAGAAAGGAAACAAGCGGTTCCATTTAAAAAAAAGTTTGTTGTACAACTTTCTTTAGCCCTAACAGTGATAGCACGGACAGTTAGCTTGTTTACAGTTGATTCCATTGTTGTGAAAGCCTGCTTACAGGCTTAACTGTTGTCCTACTATGATTGTTATGGTTACCATTCATAAGCATTGATATGGAACGGTGATTAAACTTTTTTTTTTTTATCAGATCTACTTCAAAAAGAGTATTTCTTCTCTCCGGGTGATAAATGTAAATATCCATCTTCTGACTAAAAGAAAACAAATGTTTAACTTTTTTTTAACTAATTTTCTGTGTAACAGCATTAGATGTCACACCCCCTGACCGTCCCAACTTGTCACTTCCACATCAAAGCATGCGTAAGTTATAAGAGAAACAAACCACATAGGAACTGGAATAGAAACACTGCATTGTTAAAGTATATCAATTATGCTAAGTGAGGGGGTTACAAAGATTAATGGTAGTGGTGGTAGTTAGAGTTGTCATATTGTAAAAAGACATTTACCTCCCTTTTGCTCTTCACAGCAACATATCAAGACCTCCACTCCAGAGGAGAATCCAGACAACCAGCCTGTATAGTAAGTATATATACTCTTTTCATCCCGTGAGGGAAATTTGGTCTTTGCATTTATCCCAATCCGTGAATTAGTGAAACACACTCAGTACACAGTGAGATGAAGCACACACTAATCCCGGCGCAGTGAGCTGCCTGCAACAACAGCGGCGCTCGGGGAGCAGTGAGGGGTTAGGTGCCTTGCTCAAGGCCACTTCAGCCGTGCCTACTGGTCGGAGTTCGAACCGGCAACCCTCCTTTTTTTGAGCAGTACATTATTGAAATATCATTAAAAAATAGGTCATTTTCATCAGGATAACTTAGTAGATCAGCACAGCAAAATTGATGTTAACGTTTTTTCTGCATTACATTTTTCAAGAGTTTCCTCAGCCTGGCGAATGGGAACAGCCGTCAACTAACAATGGTAAGCCTGCACCAGTAAAACGACTCAAAAACTAGAACATAAAAACAAATGGTCAGCAATGTTTCTGCCTTGGATACATGCGATTGTGCCAATGTGTCTCGGCCAACCATTTGAGATCAGACCACCCAATACACATTCTAAAAATATGTAAACTGGCCCTTTTGTTGTGTTCTTTCAGCATGTGAAAATACACAGCAGGGGTGGCGGCGTAGCATGAACATGCCTTGTACACGTAAGTGTTTGCTGTTATTGCCATTCGTCATTCAGTCTGGGAGCAGTGCAATTTGATTGCTTGACAATCACAAACTTTAAGTCATCTATAATATTTATTATTAACAATATATTTACAATATTATTAACTAGAATGTACTGTTGTTCTTAACCATGAATCTGTGTTTTAATACTCACATCTTGTTCATGCAGCCTTTGAAAGGGTGCTTCTACAAGCGGTCCTGAGAGATGGACCTCCAAATACGCCATCTCACAAACATGGTGGAGAGAGACTCCTTTTCACTTCCCCTTCAGACGATGGAGGACCTTGACAGGCTTGAGGACAACCTCCAAAACCCTGACAACAAAAAGATGGTAAGACTGAGTAGACTTGAATAATTAAGAAATTACACTTGATAATTAAAGGAGACATTACATTAGATATTCGAAATTATTCTGTCTATTTCAATACTTTATGTTCATATAATATTAGGCAACTAAAGTGTGTTAAGTCCTCAGAGTCCACAGAACGGTGTTCCTGTGTGTCTGAATGCATCTTTTGACTATATTTATTTATCTAGGGTAGCTACAACAATTGGCACTTTGTACACTCACTGCCCATACACTGAGCTACTTTCACACAGATTTCCAATGCCTATAGCTAGCCCACATACCATTTCACTCTTATGAAAATATATATTAAAATATTCAAGCCCATCTTATGTGGAGAGCTCAAATAGTAGAACAAGAACCAATATTTGAACATGTAAACGAAAAAAAATTATGAGAATTCACATTGTGCTAGGTAGGCCTAGTTGCGAAATGTAGGCTGTGCTAATTTAAGATTATGTTATTTAGGAAACACGCCAAACCAATTTACAAAACAATAAGCAAGTATCAAGAAACAAGTGGGAATATCAATTAATCAAGCATTGCAGTTGGTCTAACACACACAAAATAATCAGTTTACAGTAAATCGCTGAGTTAAACATACAGTAAAGTGCACATGCAGGCAAGTACACGGCCACGTGGGCGATTGTAGCCTAAACGGCAGCTGTCTTTCAAATAATTATTAAATACATAAATGAGGCCTGTACATTTACACTCATCACACAATTTGATCCAAAGGCAAGTAACACTAGCTTACACTTACCCTAAAATAAGAGTAGCCTATTTTAACTTAACTTACCCAAGCTCTCGTCCACCAGACACTGTTGCTGTGTTGCTCCCATAGATTGTAAAAGGTTGCTCCTTAACTAACTTTGTCCAGTTGTGGAAATGACGAAATTGTTTGTTCTCACACCGATTCTGTTTCTCTCTCTTGTCCAGGCGCAGCTGTGAGAAATCCGATGCTCCAATCAACGGATGCGGAGGCAGAGAAGCACCTGCAGGGTTTTTTGAGATTGGCGCCTGGGCGCAAATCCCTCTAATATTTAATAAATATTTTATATGTTAAATAGCTCCCATTTGTCGTATTTCTTTATAGTAGCTTAAAGATAATTAGGTTAGGCTAAATTAGGCGGCTGAATGTCGCCAAAGATTATGCAAGACGAAATTAGTATAACATCTTATATACAGCGGGTAAAGGAATAAAAATGATGTCTGCGAGACGTAAAAACGGCATATTTAATACCGTTATAAGATCTTTGTAAGACGTTAGGAAGATGGATGTCCTATTATGACGTATTCATGAGCATCTGGAATACGGCTGCTAAACGCTGTTTGAAGATCTTAACAAGACGTCTCAGATACGTCTGCCAGATGAGCAAACGCTCTCTAGAATACGTCTTACAGCTGTCCAGCAGACCTTTAGAACACATCTCCAAGACGTCTTGCAGACATTCTTTTGCTGACTGGGTAGCTTGATCTGGCACTGGAGGATTTAGCAAGCAGGTAAACTAAGCTAAACATAGCTGTCATGATAATGTAAACCAACAAACAAGATAACTTTCTTCATATTATTATCATGTTACTTACCTTATGAGCAGGCAATGGTAGTCTGAGCGCGATCCAGATCCGGCCGCCTTGTTTTCTCGATCGATTCGCTCGACGTGCACACATACAAATCGTTTTGCTCCTATTATATCACCTAGCCAGGAGCAAAAGTATCGTCACTCGTAGAAGCAGATTCGAGCACTTGTATCAATTGACTTGTAGTCGTGCAAGAAAATCAAAGCGATCTGTAGAATTTTATTAATGAGAAATTATTTCACAGATGCACAACTTCGGATGCATTAGTTCACATTTGGGTTTACAAATGCACGAATGTTGTGCATGTTCTCAGATTATGAAACACGGATGTGCAAATGTGTTTCGCACCTACTGCGCTGCAACGATTGGAGCAAAAGTGTCGAGTGCGTGACTCTTAAAAGTTGTGACTCACAGGATAGGATTTGTGTACCTGTAAAAAGGATTTGTGTACCTGTAAAAAGGATTTGTGAACCCGTAGCCCCTATTTTGTGTTAACAAGATATAAAAAAATATGTACAACTTCAACTTTACTGTTACACATTTACGACTTTAGTGTGCACATGCAAAATCTGCAGTTAAATGTGCTCGCCACTTTTGCACCCAATATACCTTCATACGGTGGCGGGGTCTATTTGAGGGAGCCGTGAGCGCGCACTTATCCAGGATAGGTTTCACCTTTCTTTTACTGTCTATGGGTTTCACCTGGCTTGGTGAATCCGTGTCTGCTCATCCTGGCTTGGTCGTTGTGCAACCAATTAAAGGGAAACTTGGCAGGATTTCCCCCTCTGCTGGAGAAATTGTGCATTATGCTATTTCAAACTGTTTTATTACGTTGAAATAGTTGCCAAGTTCCCCTTTAAGCCTGTACGCTCTTGTTTTGGATTCATTGAGCGCAGCTCAGTAACTTATCCCGGATGTCTTAATTCTGCTTTTGTGCAACGGACCCCTGATGTTAACTAGCTATGTGTAGGCTATGCGTCAGTTCGAATAGCTAAATGTTTTTTCCAAGCAAAGCTTTCTGGAAAGATATCTGCATCCATGTCCATTTTCTTCTGTTCGCTTTCATTCCTTTTGCTTGCAGTAATGTGAATAATCAACATTTAGTAAGTTTACTTTGTAGGAAACAATTGGCTACCTTATGAAGGATAAACCTCTATAGGCCTATCAGGGATGTAGTAGAGGCTGCACTTTCTAATGCATAGCCTACAGTTTATCAAGTTTATCCTTACCGTAGCCAAAGTAGCACCCACGAACTGTGTTAATTTCACAGGAAGTCTCTTGGTCTCCCTCTGCATTCACTCATAGGTCCTCATTTCAAAAAACTTCAAAGAATCCTGTAAGTTGCGGTCAACCATAGATATATACACTAGATGTCACCTTTTGCTTCTCAGCATGCGTCAACACCGCCGCCATCTTGGTACAGGGATCTGAAGCGCTAAACTAGTTCTCCTGTATTGTCAGCGTTACCTATTTAGCGACGTTTGGCCATCCCCAGCGATAGAAAACCTTTTTAGCGATTAGCGACAAATTTGGGAACTTCTCACAATGATGGCAGATCGGCTTCTTTGTTGTTGAAACGTAAGAAAATCACCTTTCTCATGTCATTTATGAATTCAGCTACATCTCGTTTGCCCATGGCACTGACCCATGATTATAAAAGTAACGACTGGCGTAGCCTATGTAGTAGCAGAGGTAAATGTTCTACAGATCTACAGCAACTTCTGGTGAGATTACAACTTACATGAGTAAACGAGACGAGGGGTATGTGGCCTCAACCAGAGCCTGTCTACGAAGAGCCTGTTTACTTTCATTGTATCAGAGCCCGTTTACGGAGAGCCAGATTACTCCCTATTAACTCCATTGTACCTGCAATCTGCTGCAGTTCCGCTAGGGGCGATCACGAATAAGTGCAAAAACAATGGGGGTCTATGGAGCTAGACGGCTAAATGTGTCTCTTTCACCTGGTTGTCATTGACAAATCGAAGATTGGATTGTGGTTTCTGCAAGATCAATATGGATTATAGGTCAAAAGTTGAATGAACGAGTACTTACGTCCTTTCGATTTCTTACAGGTTGGGTCGTTGTTGCCCACAACTCACTAGCTTGCTGCTAATGAATGACGTCATTGACGCATTTGAAAGGCTTTTTAGAACAAATAAGTGACTCAAAAAATATAATACTCAGCGGTGTAGATTTTCTCTGCCCCCTCTTTCGCATGCAACATTCCAATTTCTGGCCAAAAAATTATATCCCGAGAAAAGTGGATTTGAGGGGTACAGCTCCATAGACCTCTATTCATTCTGCACTTATTCGTGAGCGCCCTCATGTGGAACCAGAACAGGAACTGCAACCAGTTCAGAAACCGGAAGTTTCCCGAGAGTGGCGGTTCTCCCCTTATTAGACATTCTCTGATTGTATCGAACCTGGTTGCAGTTTACTCATTGTTCCTCTAGGGGCCGCCGCTAGCTAGTGCAGAATGAATGGGAGTCTATGGGGCTAGACCGGTAAAATGTATCTTTATTATCGTCTTAAGCTTAGTTTTCTCTAGACTCAACCATAAAAACATGCCTGTCAGTTGGAACAACCCAAAAAACTAGATAATTGCTTGAGATTCTGACGATTTATGGTGATTTTATTTTCGCTAGATCTTTGCCCAGATTGACGCTAATGCATTATAGAGGAGTGGATCACTGAAGGAAGATGGCGTCTCGATTGACGCATTCGTTCCAGCAGTAGTCAAGGCGACATCTAGTGTATATATCTATGGCGGTCAACGATGTTCATCGCCTGAAACTTCCGTCGAATCCATCTGTCTAGGACTTAGCGAGTCACTAACGTTAGCTGACTGGTGGGGGAGACCCCTAGCTGATGTTAGAAAACACAGAGCTACACACAATAATCCTAAATAAAACGTCCTCCCCTACACAGAAAAAAATCCGATGTACCTTACAAAATGAATGTTAAACAAACTATGCGAATGAATTACACAATTTATAATGAAACTCTAGTAAGGTCACTGAAGGCAACTGAAAAGTGATGGCAAGCTAACGGTGATTGGCCAGAGTGTTGCGTCAATCATATTCAACGGCAGGAAGTGTGAAATTCTGCCCAATCGGTCACTGCTTCACGGGTGGGACTTATCTGCCATAGGCTAAGCAGAGAATGTCTAATAAGGGGAGAACTGCCACTCTCGGAATACTTCCGGTTTCTGAACTGGTTGCAGTTCCTTCTGTGGTTCCACATGAGGGCGCTCGTCCACGAGTGCAAAATGCATGGAGGTCAATGGAGCTGTACCCCTCAAAATCCACTTTTCTTGGGATATAATTTTTTTTCAAGTAATTTGAGTATTGCATTCAAAAGGGGAGGTAAAGAAAATACACTTGGTTGAGTATTATATTTTTTAAAGTCACTTAATTGTTCTAAAAAGCCTTTCAGATGTGTCAATGACGTCATTCATTAGCACAATGCTAGCGTGTTATGTGCAACAACGACCCAACCTGTAAGAAATCAAAAGGACATAAGTACTCGTTCATTGAACTTTTGACCTATAACCCATGTTGAAGTTATACAAACTACAATCAAATCTGAGATTTGTCAACGACAATCAGGTGAAAGAGACCAATTTAGCTGTCTAGCTCCATTGACTCCCATTCATTCTGCACTCATGGCGATCGCCCCCAGTGGAACTCTGGTGGAACTGCATCCAAAATTCGGTACAATGGGACTTAATACGGAGTGGCAAGGCTCTCCGTAGACGGGCTCTGGGCTAAGGATCAATTCGCCTATTTCACGCCGCCATTTTGAATATCGATAAGCCGTAAACTCACTTCCGGTTAACGATGTCTTATGGAGAAACTAACGTTATCAGAGCTATCTACAAGTTTACAAGGAATTTGCGGCATCTGCCAAATATTAATCTGTCACAGGTGGCAGATATTGTGGAACATCATACGAAAACTAAGCGATCCAAACTGGATCGGGGATATAAATTGTTCCATGAACAATTTATATATAAATATGAAGGTAAAGTCAGTCAGCTAGCTAGATGGCTAATACCAGATAACTAGATGGGTAATACTAGATAAGACACAACAGCTTGTAAATGCACTTCAATAAAGCAGTGTAACAAAATTATCCTGTAGCCTACTTCTACTAAACCATCAGAATTGGATTGTAGATATAGATTGTTCCATGAACAGTTTATGTTTTGTGAAGGTAATGTTGATGTCAGCTAGCTAGGTGGCTAACGTCAGATCCAAGCTTGTAAATGCACTTCAATAAAGCTGTGTAAAGAAATGATCAAGTATTTTATTTTGAAATTATTACGTGCATGTTTTTGTATAGTCTCCAACGTAGTAGGCCTAGATGGTAGTGTCATTGTGAGATCACTGTGCTACCAATCTCTTAGAAAGAACGAGGAGCCGCACAAACAAGGTGTAGTGAATCGTCAGGGGCAAAAGGAACAAGTACGCCGAAATAGCTATTGTTTACAAGTCTTTTTGAAGGGGGTGCGTTGGCCAAATAAAATTTAAAAGATTCAACACAAATGGCTATGGTTTGTGAACAAAAACGTTGTCTAGAGTATGCATCAATAATTGACAAACAAACGCTACCTACCCTGTTTTTCGTGCTAAACGTCACTGAAGCCTAGTTGATTGAAGGATGACCTCTTACTTGCAACAGTGTCGATGTCTGAGACCTGGGCGATGTTTGAGCATCTTGCAATGTTAATAACAAATGCACCTTCCTGTGTAGACTACAGTAAGGAGCCTAACTTGTGAAAGTTAGGTGTGTTTTATGGGGAAATGTTTTGGATATCATAGAAATGATGGTCATATGAAGGACAGATATACATTTAATCAATGATATACCAGCTTGGCATATCATTGATTAAATGCCTTGTGTGTATGTGTCCTTCATATGACCATCATTTGTATGATATCCAAACATTTCCCCATAGAAACACACATAAGTAGTAAATTGTTGCAACACTATGGAAGACAAAGCTCTTATTTGTTTCCCAAAAGTTTTAGTTGTTGTTCCACGAGTTAAGGTTCAGAAACTTTTGCTAATATGTTCACCACTCACCGTGCTATTACTAACACTACTTCGGCCAGCAAGACATGGATATGCTGTTTTGTGTGTTAGTAGAGGACTCTGTAATCACATTGTTGCACATGCCACGCACTCAGGTAAACGTAACCTAAACAGTTGGTCATTAAAAAAACAAAAACATTGGGACGCTGCAGAGTGAAATCCACATTATATATGCCCTATAAAAGGTTAGTGTCAAAGTAACAAGTAAACAAGAAACATATTTTATTGAAAAACTTGTGGACATCATAGAAATACACAACATGGAACAATACATGAACAACCAAAATGAACACAATGAACAAACTATAAACCAATTATATATATATATATACATATACACACCCGGTGCCACCTGTGGAGAGCAGGCTCACAGCAAGCCATGAGGTCCTTGCTGCCAGGAGAGATGAGACCCAGCAGTGGTTAGCAGGGAGGATCCTCAAGGGAACGTGGCAAACCGCAGATATGCGGCAGGGGCTGGAGCCAGAAGTGCTCCACCACTACGTGGATCTCTGGTAGGTCAAGGTCTCCCACTGCAGCATCGTTATGATACATCTGGGTGCAAGCCTAGATTGTCAGGTGGTTGATCCTTTGCAGGTTCCCCACTTTGTACTAATGGAGGTGAAATGGCCAGACATCACTAGCGTCACGAGACACCTTACATCAAGTTCGTTGGGGCGAAACCTCAACTAAAAATGAGTCACCAGAATTTCACCCAGGTGCAAGGTCAGCTTGCAGTCACTGGCCTTCCCTGGTGTGACAGTCACTGACACCAAGTCAGACATTTCCGTGTAGAGGAGAGGATTTGGTGAGACGAGTCCTTCATTGAAGTTCTGAAAGACAAATTAGATATTTTTTATCATTCCACATTTATGGACATATTTCTTCAATAGTATGTGTGTGTGTGTGTGTGTGTGCATGCGTGCGTGCTTTGTTCAATTTTCAATTTGTCTGTTTTACAATTATTCTGTTGATCATGTGGGTGTGCATGTGTGTGTGACATATTTCTCGAGGTATTTTCTTGATTTCGGATTCAGTGATTATTACTAACAACTTAGCATGTGGGAGTGTATGGGCGCGTGCGTATGCATATAGAAGAGCAGGGAAGTGAAAATACTCACGTGACAACACCAGCACCTCCAGTTCCACTATCCTCGTGTGAGCTGCATCCAATGCACCTACCTGGTGCAAAGTAGAGAAAAAGTAGAGAAATAATGAAACAGATCACAGCACCTCTTTAAACTCAGTCTATATCAAGAATAGCTTATTTTCCTGATGCTGACATCCTGCTAAACTGTAAACAACAATGCTTATTAATTAATTACGGTACACTACAATTACTGTAGTGTGCAATGATGACATACTGTAGTAAGTTATGAGTGCTGTGACACAAAATAACATCACAATAATCTGTGTTTCAGTAAAAGGTGTATGAAATATAAATGTATGAAATAATCTCTCGTTTAGTTTTACAACAGACACACTAACACAATTTGCTGTCTAAACCTAGCTAAGATTACTATCTATATCTTTGCTTTGTTACCTAGGGCTATTGGCTCTGTGCAGCACTAGGTAGAGACAAACTCCACGTAGTGCACGTAGGCGGGTGGAAGCTAAAATCACGTAAATATCTACTTGAAACAGAGCAGACTGGCACACAGCAGTGCTCCGTGGAGCTGCCCACGGGTTTAAGAAGCGTAAAACACTTACAGCAACTGAAGCATTCATCTTTAGGTGTTTTTTAAAAGTGACAACGAGCTAGAAACATGTGCCGTTCACCCACCATAACACAAACACGAAGTTCGTCTTTCATGTCATGCCGTAGGCTGGTGTATTTAGGAAAAAGGTGGAAGCTAAAATTGCGTTTAAATATCTACTTGAAACCGAGCAGACTGGCACACAGCAGTGCTTCATGGAGCTGCCCACGGGTTTAAGAAGCGTAAAACACTTGCATAAATTGTATTTCATACATTTTGGCACAACTGAAGCAATTATGAAAGCTCAAATATGGTTGTTTTTATCTGCTGTTGGTACACAGAGGTACATAATACCGCCTTGTACAAATCATCTGTGCAATTGCCATTCACCGTGAACGGTTTTCCGCATGACCGGAAGTAGCGATACGTCTTAACATAGCAAAACGGAAGAGACGCCATTTTTAGATGAGATAGGCTTAACGGAAAAAATCCACGAGCCGCCTGGGGTTTCACTCGATTTACATTGAAGTCAATGGGGAAAGATATCGATGGTAGTGAAGCAAAACGAAAAGTTGGTGAAGCAGTCTGATTCACTGTAATTCTCTGTTTCACCGCGGGTGCGATGGCGCTGTTGTCACTCACAGAACTGATTTCAGGAAAACAGCTCATGTTAGTGACTGTATTTCTGTTTCAAAGGAGTAAAATTGTGATAATTGTAAGATTTGTTTTGTGTTTTGTTTTTTACTTTTTTTTGGTGAAGCACTGCTTCACCTGTAGTCTGACGGCTCCCACACACAGCTGCGTTCCGTCAATGCATGCCAGTGGGTGTTCCCGACGGTAGCTATGCAAATGACTTGAAGTAAAACCGTAATGTGATTGGTTGGTGCCGTCCGTAGATTGACACCGTCTGTCGGTGCAGCAACAGCTGAACTCCTCAACGCGAGCGGCGGGAGAAACGCAACGCGACGGACCCACAATTCAGTTCGGCAACGGATCACGTGAGCCCATGTAAAGTGAATGGGATGCGTCTCCAGCAACGCGAAGCACGCAGCTGTGTGTGGGAGCCGTTACATCTCCAGCAACGCGAAGCCACACACACAGCTGCGTGCTTCGTTACTTCGAAGCCGTGCTTCGTGCTTCGAAGCCACACACACAGCTGCGTGCTTCGTTACGGCTGCCACACACAGCTGCGTGCTTCGTTACGGCTGCCACACACAGCTGCGTGCTTCGCGTTGCTGGAGACGCATCCCATTCACTTTACATGGGCTCACGTGATCCGTTGCCGAACTGAATTGTGGGTCCGTTGCGTCGCGTTTCTCCCGCCGCTCGCGTTGAGGAGTTCAGCTGTTGCTGCACCGACAGACGGCACCGGCCAATCAAGCCAATCTACGGACGGCACCAACCAATCACATTAAGGTTTTACTTCAAGTCATTTGCATAGCTACCGTCGGGAACACCCACTGGCATGCGTTGATGGAACGCAGCTGTGTGTGGGAGCCGTTATAGAAGCCTCCTCTGCGCTAAACGCAAGTACACGCAGTTTATCCACCTCTGAAATTTCAGAAATAGTTTATCCACCTCTCAAAAGAGTTTATTAACTTTTAACATTCAAAAATCACACTGTATTATCCAATATTCCCAATGTGTACACTCATCAACACCATTTAATAGGCATCACCCAAATGGTCAGAAGTGTTGGGCAAGCACAATTCTAGGATGAGAAAAGGAGACCAGTGTCCAGACTAAAACTAGTCTAAGGTACGCCCCCTAGTGTAGGTAACATGTAAGGACAAGGAGGTTGAATGTTGTACAAGGCTAGGGGAGATATCAGCTTTAATGGTTTAGATTATTATATTTCGGATTTATCATCGCTATATAGTATCAGATTATTTTCAGAGATGTGGTGGATGAGGCAAGGTCTTTAGTCCTCCTAGTATTTAGGAGTTAGTATAGGGCAGATCCATTAACAGGGCTGCAGAGAATTAGATTTTCTCTCAAAACCAACACATACACACATATCTGAAATATATGAGTGATACATACAGCTGTACTAGCTTAACCCATTAAACCCATGTCACTTGTGCTTTGTGTCATAGCACAATCAAATCCACTGTCTGATCTGATCACAACATTTTTTTCATTTTGTAATTTTCAGTTGTCCATAAAATACAGTACAGCCAATGTTAAGATGCTAATGCCGTGAGGACCTGACTTCTAGAATGAAAAATTATTTCCTCAACACTTGTACACAAAAGACTTTTTTAACTGTGTTTGCATTCACTTCATTCAACACACAGCCATTTTATTTAAATAATTTTTTTTACATGTTCATAACATTATCACAATGTCCATCGCTTCCCCCGATATGCACAACACTGACTGATTGATGGTACTAATGTCCTTTTTTTAATTTTGAAAAATTTGAAGATGGGAGAAAAAGGAGAGATGAGACATTTAACAATGCCCTCTTAGCTTAAGTTGTCTCACAACTTTTGGCACCGGAGGCTGAAGTATGGATCAGGACAAAGATGCACAGATGTCCGACAGTTTACTCCTACTTGACATACACTACAATGAGAAACATTGAAGTACCTCAGTAGAGACTTGACTTGATATTGGTCCACTTTAGACCATTTAAATCTTGGTCATTTTTATTGGTCAGGTCAGGCTCATAGGACATTAAGACTACGAACAACACCACAAACGAGGGACTGTTGTGGTCCTTAAAGGGTCAGCTTCTCTCTCACGCACGCACGCACGCACGCACACGCGCACATACACACACACACACACACACACACAGACCTACAGACATACGCCCGCGCACACACACGCAAGCACGGACCAGCCAGCGCAGACAGTCAAACCATGGATGCGGCCCAGAAGATGACAACGACAATGAAGGAGTTTTCCTGAATGGAGCAGACGGCCTTACCGTCCAGGCCACCTATGGAATGGACCTATGGAATGGACGGACTGAATGCTGAGAGCGAGATGTGGGACCAAAACCCATCATCTCGGACCGCAGTCAAAAATGGCCATCGTGTTTCTGCTTGCTCCAATACAAATGTTCATTATACATATGTACATAAATACACATCCCCATTCTCAAAATACTTAAACACACACACACACACACACACACACACACACACACAGTATTTTGATGCAATGCAATGACCCAGAGTTTCAGATAAGAGAGAACTCTGTGGGCCATGGGAAGGGTACACTGCTGTTCAGAGAAACCCTAGAGGAAGGTGGAGGGTCAGGGTTGTGTCCGTCTCCTGCCATGTTTGGGCCGCCGCGGTTTGAGGATTACGTAGTTGCTGTATGTGGTGTGCTGCTCTGAGAAGAACGGCACAAAGAAGGCCCTGAACAACTTGGACGACCTGTGTGTACAAAGACAGAGCACGAAACAAGATCAAAATCACACACTTCTATGTGTGGGTAAATGAGTTAATAGTGTACAGTGTCAACAACACTAGACAAGGAGCTATGTGTCAGGACAAGGAACTGCTAATCTCAAGAATTGACAGATTAACTTCAAAGACAAAATCCTTACTGACCTATATTTGTGGTTCAAACGACCCCATGTGAACTCCCCATGAGACCAGTGGCTCATCACTGGAGAAAGAAAAGAAAGAAGCAGAACTGACCTGCTTGCATCCAGGAAAGGCTTCACAACAATGATGCTCCACTCTTCTTTGTTGGCAGCATAACGTGGTTCACGAGACGCCTCTGTTTCCAAGGCCAAGTCCACTAGGTAGTGGCACTGTTTGAGGTCCACCTAAAGAAGAACAGAACCTTTCTTTATTAGTTACTACTACTGCTGAACAATTGCTTGGGTGTAAAAGGCCACTTCTAAATATGTTCAGGGTTCCTCTCACAATATTACGGAGCTGCTGTTGCACTTACGTATCTAGATGTCTCCTCAAGATTCTGATCATTCATTTCTGTGGGAATCATGCGGGTGGCCCATGGCTCACTGGAATACGGCTTGGGAAGCTGACCACGGAATTCTGATTGGATAAATTGCAGTTGCCAACTAGGGAAAAAATGAACAGAATTTTGTGTCAACTTAGACAGGAGTGGGGCAAATATCCATCACCAAGATGAAATTTCTAGAGTATGCAAAGTACACATTAATATTGTGTAACATCATTTATCAAACCTTATTTCCATGATAACAGTATTTGCATTTTCTAATAACATTTGTTTTCTACGCCTAAATAAATGGTACAACATGTAGGTAGTACATTAGTCAAATAAAAACGATTCTGAATTTTGGTAATATTTATATGAAAATAAAAATGTTATTCCCCCTCCCAATTTCCTGTGTATTTATTTACATTTGTCTTGCCCCGAAGATGAGCAAATATCTAAAACAGCTAAAAGACAGACTGAACATGCTAACAGAGCACTGGGAATGCGGTGACAAAAACAACATCTTGCCCCTTTAAAGGTGAGCACACTGACTTGTTGGGCAGGAGGAAGCTGCTGGGGAAGCGATACCACTCCTTGCCCACACACACATTGACCGGTCTGCCCTCGGGAACGGTGTGGATGTTGGGGTCTTTGGCAATGCGGTGGAACTCGGGGTACAGATCCAATGGGGCATGGTAGCCTAGGAAACAAAATGTCAAAGGAGAATCTGTAAATGTTTTTTTGTTTTTGTTTTTATTAAAGTGTAAACAAAAGAGAAAGAGAGAGACAGACAAAGAGAGATAGCGAGAGAGAGAGTGAGAGAGAGAATAGCAGAGTCAGAGAGACCAAAAACGTTTCTACAATAATAATAAGGTTTAGGTTAACGCAGCCTTATGCTTATACAGTGGACATTGACTTGGGGCAATTTTGATGTATCCCATGGAAAAAAATAAATAAATACTACGCAATGTCCTCAACTGGTGTGAGTAGTGGTGTTTGACTAGTTTGAGTAACTGTCCACACACAGCCCCACGAATAATGAGCTTTTTCATGACTAATGCAATCAAAGCAATATTGGTCACAAACATTTAAGGAATCTGTTGGTCAAGGTTGGAGTGGGCATGTTTTTTGTTGCAAGTAAAGACATGCTGGTATAGATGAACTTGGTTAATTTGCATAAGGTTTCCCCTGACCTCGGAACAGAGCCACGGATCGAGAAAGCGACAGTACAGCGAAGAGCAGCACAGAGCCCAGGGCCAGCCAGTTGGAGGAGACGGTGTAGTGCTCCAGGCGATAGCGTTGGAACAGGAAGTGGTAACATTTCTGCATTAACCAAAGAAACACAACCGCCCATTTAAGTGTCAAACGGCCCCAAAAGATGGACGCCACCATGACTAAAAGGAGTATCCGTATAAATATGCTACTTATGTCACTGGCAGTAGCAAGAACTGTTGTGATATGTTTGTTATTAAGACAACTAATTAAGCATGAATTAATCATACAAACAATTAAGACATCAACAACAGCAGTTAATAAATAAATAAATGACAAAACACCTGTGAAAGGTAAATGCATCGACCAAATAAATAAGTGGACTCAGCCGTAGCTTCTCATTGTACCTGAAGGGAGGATAGTGCCACAGCTCCGCAGAGACAGATGAGCGGGTATATAGGAAACAGAAAGCGCTCCTCCTTGTGCGGTTGAGTAAAGAAAACCACCATCCAAAGGTACATGGGTGACAGTGTTAACCAGTAAGGGCGTCCCAAGTTTTGTACTGTAGCACAGACACACACACAGAGGTGGATAAAGAAGGCAGAAAGTCCTGATCAGCTGGTGCCTTGCCAAATCATTATAAAAGCAGTTTGCAAATTCAGCAACACCTGAAGATAAAACAACTCAACTAGAATGTACATCTGACAATCAAATAAAAAGCTGACGGACGTTGTTGCTGAACTCACCGTTAAACCTCTGCAGTAGCGCTTCCATTAAAGCAGTGAGGGGTAGTGAGAACAGGGCCAATGCAAAAACGATATTAAAGTTCAGGAAACCGTTCAGAAAGTAATAGTGCCACGGCTCTGTGCCTAACAAAGGGCGAAAACACATGTAATCATATATCACATACATCAACACATCAAACTTAAAGTGATGAAAAAAGTATAAAAAAAAATCAGTAGCAAAATCGTCCAAATTGTCTGTCTTTGACTAAGTATTTCATTATGCTTGGCAGCTCAACACATGAATACCTACAGTATACACGTTTAATGATTTCACACATTTCTTTTTGTGACACAAGAAAATAAAAAAAGTACCATAGAGATCTGGGCCATGAGGAGTGAACACATTGTAAAGGACGATATTCAGAGGAGCAATCACCAGCTTGCCATAATAGTAACTGTCTACTAATACTACAGGAACCTATAATAAACACAAGACCAAAACATGTGTTATTCAAAAGAGATGATGTTATGGTATAAAACCCAACATCTGGGGCCCGTTGTACAAAAGCAGAATTAAGACATCCGGGATAAGTTACTGAGCTGCGCTCAATGAATCCAAAACAAGAGCGTACAGGCTTAAAAGGAATTATCCGGAGTAAAATGCACTTTAGATCGATTTACGGATGATTGGGGTTACATACGTTGAGTTGACATCAAAATCATGTCATTCGGATGTGTTTTGAGAAAGTTCGATTGTACCATTTTCAGTCACAACTCGTAGCCTGGAAGTGAGCGGGGCATTTCAATTGCGCCGCTACAAAACGCTATTTTTATACCTCTTCTACAGTTCCAAACAACATAACACTTACGTGGTAGTGAGTAGATGGTCCCTTAAGCCAAACCGAAGTATCCCGAGGTCTTAATGTGGTCGAATAGAGTCCACAATGAATTTCATCAAGCCAGTACCTTTCAGGAAATGTTGCCATCTTTGCTGCCTCTTCAGGGGAAAGTCCGTAGGAGTCTTATTGCTGAGTGTGTTGTAACACGCTCTGGAAATTCACAATTTCGTCGCCGTTAAAAAAAAAAAAAAAAAACATAGTCCAGTCCATACAACTTCATTTCAATTTCGAAAGAAATACTGGACTATGTTTTTTTCAAAAAGAAAAACGGCGACGAAATTGTGAATTTCCAGAGCGTGTTACAACACACTCAGCAATATTGTTATTTTATGTAGTGTTATGTTGTTTGGAACTGTAGAAGAGGTATAAAAATAGCGTTTTGTAGCGGCGCAATTGAAATGCCCCGCTCACTTCCAGGCTACGAGTTGTGACTGAAAACGGTACAATCGAACTTAATCAAAACACATCCGAATGACATGATTTTGATGTCAACTCAACGTATGCACCCCCAATCATCCGTAAATCGATCTGAAGTGCATTTTACTCCGGATAATTCCTTTAATTGGTTGCACAAAGACCAAGCCAGGATGAGCAGACACGGATTCATCAAGCCAGGTGAAACCCATCCTGGATACAGTAAGTGCGCGCTCACGCCTCCCTCAAATAGACCCCGCCACCGTTCACAGATTCACCATGGCAACTACAGTGACTTCATTGCTTCTTCTACGGTGTAAAGTAGGTAGCGGTAGCTTTTTCACAACAGCAACAAACTGCAACACCTCTGTTTAGGAGAATATTGCAACTAGTGTCGCTCCCACCACGCACAAAATCGTTACGGCGCTCCTGTGACGTCACATCGTCACATGACAGGTCAGGAATGGCGAGTATGTAAAAGTTAATTAATGATCACAAACGTTTAAAAAATGACAGTGGGTCTAGTTATATGTGATAACAATGTGTAGTGGGCAGTGTAATAACTATTGGTTTCCGTTTGTGGTGACTGCTGACTGAGATAAGGGATGAGAATAAATAGATCCTGGAACTTAGCCTGGTCTGGAGAAGGCTAGCTCCACACAGAATAAATCGCCATGGTAACTTATACCATAAAATATCCTGCTGC
Organism: Alosa pseudoharengus; assembly: GCF_046254945.1. Lineage (NCBI taxonomy): Eukaryota > Metazoa > Chordata > Actinopteri > Clupeiformes > Clupeidae > Alosa > Alosa pseudoharengus. Next base: position 39,026,129 of record NW_027468870.1, read on the forward strand.
CCCCTATCCCGCTTTTGTGCAACCGGATCACGGATAAATTGAGCCAGGATAACCATGATATCCCGGCTTAATCCCTAGTTTTGTGCAATGGGCCCCTGGTTGGCAAAGGCAAGAATGTTGAATAAATGAATAAATAAGAAAAGCATTCTTTCTGTAGACTTTAGATGTGTTTAGATGTGTTAAACGACAAAATTCTCACCAGGAAAATGACAAGAGCCGCCGCAGCCCACATGATGAAGCTCTTCCATTTCCTCTGAAGGACCAGCAGGTCGAAGGCGATGGGTATTCTGCCAAAAAAAACGAATGGTTAAAATCACCTCACACTTCCTCACCACAATACCACATATAAAATAAAGATGTTTGCTAGATAGATACATCAATTTGTGACATCAAATGTGCCTCGCTCACCCCAGTAAAACACTGAATGGCCAGCCAATGATGGCTCCTGCTGCCACCCCCAGCACGGCTATGCTAGTGCGGCCCTGGAACCAGCCCGTCATGGCCACCACCGTGCTGTACATACAGAATGTGCTGGGGAGGAACGCTGGGATCACACAAACACAGCACCCATTCACAACACAAATATATGATCAACCCTTCCCATATTTTGGTACAACTTTGGTTAAAAGCTTTGCTGTTGTTTATAATTGTCTTCGGTTTTGCTGAAAGTGTTTTGTTTAAAGAAAAGATTTGTTAAACAGAAAAAAATACAAATACGGGAAGAGATTTCACAATTACTCATAAATAGTCTCAATAAATGTCTCTTTATTGGGATATCTGACTCCTTGCAGTATGTGTAGATTTTAAATACAATATACCAATACACAAATAGCCTGTAGGTCAATAAGCTGTCTGACAGAGTAATCCAATTAGGCACATGACAACAATGCGGACATAAATGACCAATTCTGCTGGGGTGAAATGAAAAGAAGAGTTTTAATGAAAACTCATCATCTCAAACAAACCTGCAGAGGAGCAGAACATTCCTGCACTCAGAACCAAAAATGCCAACATAAGCCGACCAACATGGAGACCAAACTTCTTACAGACTGCCCTGAAAGAGGAGAAAAGTAAGTTATGAACTAAAAATAAAAATTAAGCTAACATTACTCTTTTATAACGAGACAAGACTGATAAACACAATAGATGAAATGAAGACAAAATTTTTAATCAACTGTTAATTAAGTCCCTCATGGGATTACCCTGGAAATCCAGAGTTCTTGCGAGAGCACAATTTGAATTTGCTCAGCTAGTCACTCTGGCAATCAGTAATGATGCTCATTACCCATGCCCTTGGAGCCTTGGTGCTCCCCCTCAAGTTGGGCCATTTTCATTACTCATAGCCAGACCAATCTTTCTAGATTTGGGTCTGGATTTCCAGGCTATCATGGGATAGCAAAACACACAAAACATAATGCATCTATGTTCTATTTAGTTTGATGTATGTTCTGTTTAGTTTCTATTTAGTTCCATGACCAGTGAAATAGAATTGTACTATGCACAGATGCACACTCACTTGTAGAAATAGAGTTCACAGACACAGCAGGCAAAGGCCAAAACACAGCGCAAAAAATAAAACACTAGGACCTGTAAAAGAAACAAGGAAGTTTCAGTGAAAGCCACCTCTCTAACAAACATACATGATAAAGAGAACACCATACTAAACTAAAAGGATTACTGACCTTGTTAGTCTGAAGTATCTTGGCATGAAAGAAGGCAGGAAGGGCATGGAGCCATAGGTAAGCATATGAGCGTATTGCATAAGTTGGAGAGTACTCCCATGTTTGCATTCCTTTGCCATAAAGTAGATAGTGAGTCTGAAAAGAAAAACATTTCACTTAATAGAGTGGAAATACAAATTGTTCAACAGGGTCTTTCTAGTGTTAAGTATGTCATTTGTTTACAGTTCACCTGATGTTATTGTAAATGCATGTTTGTTCATTTAAAACTTAACTTCTTAACTTAACGACTTAACTTCTCTGAGCATATAGCTTCTATTGCAAAATCATGTCGGTTTATGCTTTACAACATTAGGAAGATCAGACCTTATCTGACACAAGATTCCACACAACTTCTTGTTCAGACCATGGTCATCTCTAAGCTGGACTATTGTAATTCACTATTAGCTGGCTTACCCGCTTGTGTAACAAGATCATTACAGCTGATTCAGAATGCTGGAGCACGCCTGGTCTTCAATCAGCCAAAGAGGACACATGTAACTCCTCTCCTAGTTACTCTCCATTGGCTCCCTATAGTAGCCATAATTAAATTTAAATCTCTCACTTTGGCCTATAGGACACTAACTGGATCTGCTCCTAGTTATTTTAATTCAATAATAACACAACAATACATCCCCAACCGCCCACTGCGGTCTTCTGGTGAGCGTCTGTTGTGTCGACCAGTCATGAAAACTGGGTCTAATTCCAGACTCTTTTCTTCAGTGGTTCCATGTTGGTGGAATGAATTGCCCAGTGCTCTCCGTTCCTGTGGTATTTTTGGGTCGTTTAAGAGGGGTCTAAAGACATTCCTATTCAACATATACTTAGTTGTTTAAGCGCTTATGTGTTATGGTTTGTATCATGTTGTTTTATTTCAATTGGGCTGTTGATTGAATGGACATTATTGTTTTATTATTGCCTTTCCCCTTTTTTCCATTGTTTTTTATTAGGCTATTGATTGAATTGATATTATTGTGTATTATAACTATTCTCCGTATTATATTTGACCTACATTCTAATCTGTTCCCTGTTCAATTTTATTATGTTGTTTTGTATTTATGTGTCACTTTGGACAAAGGCGTCTGATAAATCCATAACCATAACCATTTAACTGAAAATGCCAATTCCACCTGACATGACCTGGCTCTGATAATCCTTTTCCAACTCAGCTTTGCAGGCTGATGTATGTATGGTAATCAGTATAACTCACTGGTTCCCAGTAGTTGAATGTCTCATCACAGTCTGAGATGTTGCTGAGCAATGCTGCACAGAAGCGGGCTGAAACGAGGCACTTGAACGCTGTTGAACCTTCCGGGGCCCAGACCTGGCCTGCTTTACTTGATGTCCTATAGTAATATGAAGGTTCAAACGGGATGATATGCTTATCTGGGTACAAACTAGTAGCCAGGGGGAAATGCACAACAGTTTGGAAAACATTACATAAACTTCCCAAATAATATATGCCAATACAAAACTATGAAGAAGCCTTAGGATTCAAAATGAATGTGATGAAATCAACTTCACACCAGTCTGACAGGGGTAAAGTAACCTTAACTGATCAACTCATTGAGCTCCTCACGTTACAAGCGGCTAATGATACGTGGCTCTAATGCCCCATGACATACAGACTGTTAGCTAACCTTAGCTTAATGCTTCTCAATAAGACCAGCAATGAAACGTCGTTGTACAAACAAAGGGTTTCTGAGTAAGAAATGGTGGCTTCATAAACTAAGCACCGAAACCGCTATACTCGATTGAAACTGGTTTCGAAGCCTAGATTTACATGCTAGAACTTCGTTAAAGCAGGTGATTGAATGAATGAGAAACCTTTAACGTCAGGACAGCTAGCCGCCGTCATTCAAAGCAGATACCCTCACAAGCTAACGTTAATGTTACACTGCTTGGATTAAGCCTGCATGCTTGTAAGCAACCCCAAATGGCCTAAATCCCAGAATACTAACTGACATTAAATGTATCGTTGCAACAAAACCCGACAGATAACTGCAGTAAGTAGCTAGTTCTACATGCAACGTTACCAGACATGAAAACTGTAACGTTATGCTAGTAGCCTGGACATCCGACAACAGCATACAGCTAAATGTTTTTCTAAATCACTCACTCATTTCGCATGTCACTGTTTTTACTGTCGTCAACATTCTTCTCTTCTTTTGACGTTCGGTTGTCGCTGACAATACTTGTGTTCACATTATTAGCATCTTGTTTACTGCCTCGTCTGGTTCGCTGACGGACACCCTTGGTCGCCATGTCTTCTACTGGCATACAAATGCTTCGTTTGGAATAGATCACATGTGATTTAAGAGTCCGAACCTAACCATAGACATAAGACCTATGCATAACCATAGACCTACACTCATATCCCCAAATCCCCCGAACCCCTAACAAAGTTGCACAAGGTAATTCATAAATATTTTATTTTATCCCTATGTTCATTGTAATACAAGTATTTAAAAGCAATATAAATAACATTTCCCGAAACGTCATACATTCCACATTTAAAATCGTTCACATAAATAAGAATACAAATATTAAATACACATTATTAGCAGCCAAGACCATCTCAATGACATCTCTGTACTTGTTTGTTACATCACATATGAGGTAGGCTAAAGGGACGAGCCTACAATTATTCCATCGTCTTTTCCACCACTTCCAGTGGCTTATCAAGTGCATGCATACCTCACAATTTACATTGGATTAAACATATTACTGACACAGCTACTTGCCATACCAGGCTTACATGAAGTAGCCTAATAGAAAGTAGATTTTTTCATTGAACAAACATATCAACAACATACATTTGTTGCTCAGCCACGGTCTTAAAAACAGTATTTGCTCAACAACAAAGCAAGCACATATCACCCATCAGTGAATGTGTAACATGCATGCACCACAATTGACTGGCCAACATTGTCACAGTAAACATGTTTAAAGGTTAGTCATATTCACAGTAAACTGAAATTAGATGCAAATTTACTGAACCTCTGATATGGCTTGTCTGAGTCTGGAATTTATCTATTATATTTATTAAAAAGAAACAGAAAATAAAACAAAAATAAAGCCCCTAAGGTACATTCTAACATGGTCATTAAATTGAACGGAAAAGTAGTCTGCCATGTATTCTGTATGAAAATAACCATAGACCAAAACTTATTCAAGCTGCTTGAGGGATCCACTAAAGAGATATTAGAATGCTAGTCAGTGTTTCCCACAGAGCTGAATTCTATTTGTGGGGGTAGGTTTGCAGAATTAACTTGAATTCAACAGTTTTTAACAAATTAGCGTAGCGTGGTTATGATGAACCACATTTAAGAACAATTTAGTACAATCTGGAAAATTATTGTGTGGTGGTGGTCAATGTTAATATTGTGGTGGGCCGCCACAAATAAGTCAATATGGGAAACACTTCTAGTTATGTAAAGCCAGGGCATTCAATGTAACATATTTCCTGAAATACACACATTTTGCAGTCAGATACTCATGCCTTAATGATGAGGCAGTGATATTGATTGCCCATTTTTCTGTCAACTTTTCAACTATATGGGTTGTCAAGCCAACTAACACAAAGAAAGCCTAGGTATATTGAACTTGCTTTGTAGTATACCCCTCGGGTTTTTACCTGTGTTTGATTTTAAGTCATGCAGTATGATACAATCCAAACAGTCTTGATAGTGCACATAATATTGAACGTGAAATTAAAAACAAGTACATATTTAGGGCAGATTTGGTTTGCAGATAGGATCTAAATAGCGCTTTGTTGACAACTGGGGGCCACAATTGAAATGACAGGCAAAGAGGAAAGTTACTCAATACGTGGTTTTACATGGAAGGGTTTTCTTGTTATTCCGATTAAACTAGGCCTATTCCGAATGAAAAAAGTGATACATTTCTTCACATGGGATACGTTCTATTCCGATCAGGTGCTTACAAGTGCTCCTTGATTACAAGCGCTCCTTGATCGGAATAGCCGTTGCTGCTTTACTTTTCCTTGAGAAGCTACAGCAGGCAATCCGATTGACTGTATACATGGCTGACTAATCGGAACAAGAACGGAATAAGGGCCAATCTCAATTCTCTGTTTTACCCCTTCCCCTTCATCTTACCCCTAGCCCTTGTCCCTCGAAACCGAGTGGCAAGACATAGGGGTGAAGAATATTCCCCTCGGAAATGAGATACCACTAGCCAACCATAAGGGAGAGCTGGATGATTGAAACACTTGAATTAACGTAATTTACAGAGATCGCACCACACTGAAAGCTAATATTTTGTCACTAGCAACCTGTCTTCTGTCAAATAGGCTATCATTGCATTTTCAGCTCGGAATAAAACCGTTCAGGAATTATTTAAACAACAGCAGAACGTGCCTATGTTCGTTCGCAGGCTACCTTCTGGTCCGGGTGAATGAAACAGTGATGGGGGACAAAATAAACATGCAGTTTGCTATGTAAACATCCCACAACTCCTTCGATATTTTACAATAATATCCAAATGGTCGTTACTTTACATCAGAAGCAATCGCTACCTGTAATAGCCTATGCGAGGAGTCGGCAGCAGTAGGCCTATGCAGCATTCATATCAGACGAGCGGTAAAAAAGTTCAGCGAATTTAGCTGCTGTTGGACTTTACATTTCTGACATGGTATGCTGCCAATTCGCGGGGTAGGCTATATCAGACTGGGAATATGTAAAATGCAAGACATTCGCGCAAATAATGATGTGCTGTTATTCACAAAACAGCGATTTTTGAAAACTTCCTCGTGAAGAACAGGACCTTCAATATGTGGTCACAAGATTGAATGCAACATAAACAATTACCATTTTAATTTTATAATCCTTACTAATGCCAACATTTCATGTCAATGAACCTCTCGGTGTGCTTGTTTTTCCAGTGTGAGCGGTGTATGTTGGGTATTTCTCTTACCACTCGGTTTTAAGTAAGCTCCCGATCTTACTTGGTTTTAAGGGGTATCTACCCCGTGCCCTTATCCCTACCCCTCGATCGAAATGAGAATTGAGATAGCCCTTCGTCTCACGTGCACGCGCAAAACTAAGGGGAAGGGGGAAGGGGTAAAATAGAGAATTGAGATTGGCCCTAAAATTCTAATCGGATTTGCAGTTTTATTCCGATCAAGGTGTTTATATGTGTCATTTTCATTCCGATTGAGCGATTATTCCAAATCTAATCAGAATAAAAGTATCCATGTAAGCCCACCTAATGAGTTTCTCATGCAATAACTAAAGCTATTGTGTGGCGTGTGGAAGTATTGAGCTGATCCACCAATGTTTGAGCTTAGAATCTTTCTCTTCGCATTAAATTACCAAATAGATTTCGCCTCATTATTAAATTAGCTTTAGTCAGACTTTAGACTGCCAACCAGCCAACCTTTTATATCTGGGCCCCTGATCTTCAAGTAAGGTTAAACCGCTTTTTTGCTCTACCTGAGTGTGACCTGCAGTTTTTGAGACATCAGCTGACGCAACTGATTGTGTATGTCCTTTACCTGACTGTGCGAAAGTGCGCGATCAGGCGACTGATAGGTCAACCGGTAACAAAGACTGGCGTGACCCATGTGTGGATGTCGGAAACGGTCTACCAGCACCACTTCTCTTACTGCGCCTGCTGACGCTTGACGGACCACAGCATGGAAGTCAAGTTCGTCAAAGCTGTCTGGTTCCATCCAGAAGCTGATGTCGTGCGAGTAGCTTGGTGGGTACAGCGAGAATGTGCAGAAAGGTTCAAGGGGTTTAGAAGAGAAGTGGTGAAGGAAGCGGGGGTCAGGACTCCAGAGCAAACGCCAATCAAACAGATTGAAGACAAGAGTGGCCAAGTAGTCAAGGTTAATCGTGACCACGGACAGTCGCACACCTTGAAACTCATACTCTGGTGCAGACACGTACGCTAACCTCCCAAACTTAGGATGTTTTTCTGAGTTCATCCACACCTTCTTGTTGTCCTCTTGGTCCCCTACAAATGAGACTCCATAAGGAGACAGAAGTGTCTCTAAACACCCCTGGAGACACTTTAAAGGTTCAGAGTCGGAGGGGAAAGCTCCAACTAGGAGCAGCTGGTGATGGACAGGAGACGTGCTTGAGGACACGGGGGCTCGACGGAAAACCAGACCACTCAGGGCATGCAGAGTCCCCGGGCTGAAATCTTCGTGCTGGATAATCTCTGAAAGATGCATCAGCATAGATGGTTGTAGCGCATACTTGGTGTTGGAGCTTAGGTGGTCATCACCCATCATCTCGTCTTCCTCACGTGGGCCATGGGTTTCAATGGGCCTCACCCAATACATGTCAGAGGTAGCAACATCTGGGCCAAATGTATAGGGCTGGTCTGGGGTGCAACAGACCAGTTCAGGAAAGTTTTGGGTCAAGGTGTAAACAGGCCAGAATGACTTCAGCTCCCGAAGTAGCTGCTCCTGCACTAGTTTGACCGGGTGGTAGGATTCTGAGTCAAGGAATGACCTATGAATGACAACCAATGAATGACAACCCGTGAGGCAATGTATAACATGATTCATCTATCAGATCACTACACAAACATACTCTTGAAAGCCACTGAAAGTTTCCACAGAGGCTTCATACTAAAGGTTTTGGTACTACAGAGCACTTTAAGGTTTCAAATACAGGCTTAACAGTGGTGCACAGCTTTTTAAGTAACCTAAATTCACACATGCTCTAGATTCATGTTATGTAGAAATAGTTATGTCAATACCTGTTCACATATTCACTTAGCTCTTCTGGAAGTTCAAATAATATTGAATCTTTGCCCAATGCTGCCTCCATTTTTAAAGTCAACGCTGGTGTAGTATATGGATAACTTCGGGTAAAGATATGGTTAAGACCACTTTCCACATGGAAACCTTTATCCTGACTCCTGAGAAACACAATTGCAAAAATAAAAGACCAATAATGACAGCATTAGGTTAGGTAATTCAATGTGTTTCTGTATATCAATTCTGTCATTGCCAAAGTAATTTTAATATACAGATATATATTGATATACAGAAATACATTAAAAGTGGAAGGCAACGTAAACATTTATTAAACTGTTCTGATACATTTTTACTTAACATAACTGAGAAAATGACAGTTTCTTCCAAATTCTACCCACCTGTAACCTGTGCATTTATAGCCCTGATATTTCATCGGATCGAAAGGATGGACCTCACTCAAGACCAGGCCAGCTTCCGCTGCCATGGCAACAACTTGCCAACTGTTGTGCCACTCTCTCATTGGACTGTCAGCTGGAGTACCACCTTGGCCATTGCACAAGGCCACATGAACCTCTCCTTCACCTTTTAAGACCTGCACACAACTGTGGAGGAGGAGGGGGTAAGCATATCTTAGCATAAACACTGATATGCGTGCAATGCATTTCAAATCACTGTGGCTCTCGTTCATTATAACTACTGTTCACAAATGTTAGACGGCCTTGAGTGTCTTACCTGAGGAAAAATTTAGCCAGGAGATTACGGTTTTTTTTTACTCCGCTTTTGCGACCGAAATGCGGGAAGTTGAAGATAATGCAGTTAAAAAGATGATTTTGAAGAGCTTCGTGTTCATTCAGGCATGTGCAGTCCACTTGAAAGAGCACCGTTGAGCCTGAAAAAGATGACAAATTTAGTAAACCCTCCTCTGTCATCAATTTAAATTACGATGATAAAGAATAGCACCTCACCACAATCGCGTATGCGCTGTATATTCTCTCGAGCATTATCCAGGCGATATGCCTTATCCTCTGACTGCAAGCAAGTTGATGTTACATTTAGCTCATCTATGGACGATTCGATCAGGGCAACTGAAAAAGAGAAGTTGCCCTCGCCAACAAGTAGTACCTCACGTGGGCTGCACATCGCTAGCAAAACAAAATAACACACCAGGTTAACTTAAAAGCATGCCGCATCCCTGTAACTTTAAGTTATGGTGGCCGACATGTAAGCAACAAGTAAAATAAAGCACTAACAAGTACTGATAACGTTAATGCTCAAGTCAGAAGGACACGTTAACGTTGTCAACGCAACGCAGCTAGTGGCGTTAGCTTGACAGCTGATAATTCGGAATTTCTAAAGACTAAATTAATTCAACTTACCTTCTTAATTTGACAGAACACTGCTGTTGTTGCACTTGTGGTTTGAAACGGAACCCATACAAATTCACATTTGAGTAAGACGCTGGCTAGCGCAAGACGGCAGCAAAATTCTAGTTTTATCACGTTAGCCAACGCTATAGGACGTCTAAAATCAAAAAACTGTTGGTTAGCTAATACCTAACTTAGCCTGTTCCCCAAAGATATGGACGTATACCGTTGGTTATCTGAAGCACTAAGGTCATAAAATGTGGCATAACAAAAGGAGGGAAAACGTTCAAATGCAAATTATTTGTAACCTCGTTGGATTAACAAACACACACTACAACACTACAGTGACACTACAAACATTTCTAAACAGTACCACGTTGGCTTATATTCGTTTTAAAGAATCACTTTGATCCTGTTCCTAAGGCTGGAGCACCAGTTTAAATGACCCTGAGGGAAACAGCGGAGACGCTGGTATAATTTAACCAGACAAAAAGGATTTCCAAACCAGGCCATTCTCATTGACGAAGCAATGTTAAATGGTCTGGTTACCAAGCAAGTGTAAACTTATGTTTTAAAATCCATTAAGCTTAACGTTGTTCATACCGCTTGTCGAGCCCCCACAAGTCATTCACCTTATTAGTTCCGTTCCTTCCTAGCACCTACGCGGTAACACAATAAGGAGCCTGCATTCACCAATGAGATGACTGAAGACTCGGGGAAAAAAAGGGGGGGGGGGGGTGTATTTCTTTTAGCGCAAATGCATAGGCTGCATTTTGAACGCTTTATGACGAAAACATTGTGATTCATGTGTTTGTTTATCTTAAAAGTGCCATTGCTGTATGTGTTTGTGGCAACCCCTTCCTTCGAAACTTCTAAAACAACGATGTTTTTAATACTTCAAAATAACATTTGATAAATGAACCTTACATTTTTCAGTAGCCATAGGTGTGTAGCTTTGAACGAAATCTAGTTTAGTTCTTACCGGGGCTCTGACTTACTGCCTGAAATATCCGATTTTGTTTACCAAGCTCGGAGTTTAATGCTGGGCTAATGGGTGCCTATTTCCAACCTTTCTCACGGCACATCAACGGTTAGACCGAGAATTCTCGTCGCAAATCAAAATTCCACTGGAGCTCCAAGCGGATTTGTAGGCCTACAGCACTGTTTACAGCTCTTCGTGTCACGGTAAAATGTACTTTTTGGTACATAGCTAATTTAGATACACTTATGGTGTGGGTGCTTGCGTTTCTTTAGGAATCCGCCGTCTTGGTTTGTATTGAAATGAATATTAAGTGACACATGGAAATAGGTGAGAAGTGTTTGGTGTGGTGTTTGCACAGATCTTTAGTTATTCAAATGTATGTATACTTAAAATGAATGTAACAATATATTAAATTGAAGCATTATAGCAGAATTCTTGGTAAACAGATTAAATTAATTTGGACTCTCTACAAAAACTTTGAGAGAAAGGGGAGTGACCTAAATGACGTTCCCTTACATCAGCTGCTTAAGTGAAAGCGAAACTTGGATAGGTGTCCACTCCTGACTGAAAATAAGTTCAGTTCGGTAAGTATAATTTTTAATGTATAAATTATACATAATTGATAGTTTCTTGTTAAACTAAAAATCATATATGTAAATATTTGACAGGTAGGCTAAATCAGAAACATAGACTACAGACTGTATAAAATAGGCTAAGTGCCATTGAAGATCAAATCGAAGCCTTATTGCTATCGAGTTAGATCGAAATAGCAAAATGAGAAAGCAGGACGTTTTATGTTTACTTTATACTTTTTCCTGTAGGCTATACTGAAAGCATAATGATTTGTTTATTGTTTATTATCTAATTGTCTGTGATGTCTCATGTAAGAACGTTTCTCACAGAAACACTAGAAATACAATTAGCCTATCCCTTACCATAACCTTATGCTACCTATTTTGTTCAATATGTTTTTTTCTCTCCCCATATTTAGTGTTTCATCAGTAAAGTGAAATAATGTCCAAGGTCACTTTCTGTGGTTGGGAAGTTGAGTATGATGGTGACCACCATCTGAAAGCTGAGCAAAAGGCTAAATCTGGCAGACTCTACACAATGTACCATGGCACCAGTGTACAACTTGCCCGTCAGATAATTCAGAATGGCTTCAAGCAGTCTCAAGACGGAATGCTGGGCCCTGGTGTTTATGTGAGCCGCGATCAGAAGAAAGCAGAGCGCTACCCTTTGAATAACCATGTCTCTGACAAGGTAGTGCTAAAGTTGCAAGTTGATTGTGGGAAGGTGAAACGCATCGACAAAGACAATCACCCCATGCAAAAATCCTGGCACATGCAGGGCTACGACACTGCATGGGTGCCCCCGAAATGTGGAATGAAAGCTGTTCCAAGTGGCCTTGAGGAGGATTGCATTTGGGACCCAAACAGGGTTAAGGTGACTGATATTGCTGTTGCACCCAATACCACTCTTTTAGCTGAACTTCGCCAGCTGATATCTCAGAGAAATAATCAGTTTACGAATCAATCCTCTGGCCAAGGAGCCTGTACCTTATGCAAGAGAACCAATGATCCTGCTCATGGTGTGCAATCATGTTGGGGATGTGGACAGAATATCTGTATCCTCATGGCAAAACATGTCTGCCTTGTCAAGCCATAATAGACCTCTGAAGCCTACAAAAAGGACCCTAAGCTGCCATCTTTGCCCATATAAGGAGATCCAATTGTTAATCAAAGTTGCACTGCAAGTTAGCTCTGGAGTAGCAAAAAACAAAGTTTGCCATATTAACGTACCGAAGATCATAGTACCCACTCGAAGGCAGATGACAAAAGTGTGTAGGGCAAAACGTCTGCATTTCAGAGTTATTTGTGCCCTGCGAGAGCGTAACAGGTGTGATTATTCAAATTCCCCATGTTATTTTCCCAAAAATCGCAAAATACCGTATCTTCTTATATGGGCAAAGATGGAAGCTTTTTTGTAGGCGAACTTCAGAAGACTATGTGAAAATCCTCTTTTTTTGCTGGAGATTTGACATGTGATAAAAATGACAATCATTTTTGTATTAAGTAATTTGTGTTAAAAATGCATACATTTATTAGTCTTTTTTCTCTGAAAAAGTAATTTTGTTCTGATTTCATGACTTCTTTGACTCATGTGTATAATGAGAGAGAGCTCAAATAAAAAGGTTTAATTGACTCTGTTGTATTGTAGGCTTTATAGCGTTTACTGTGCTCGCCCTACTATTTTATCTCAAAATGGCTGCTGTAAAAAAAAATCTACTAAGCCCTGTCCACAGGATGTGGCATAGTGTTGCAAACTGGAGTGATAGACTTCCTTCTAGAAGATTCCATGTATTTTGTATAAATGTCACACCTTCACCACCAGTGCATCCCCAGACAATCACATTACTAGTAGATCAATCTACTTCCTAGTCAATCACTCCTCTAGCATTTGATCAGCATCTCACAAATGTTCTTCTTTGTGATCAACACCTTAGATTTTTACTGTTCATGATTTTTTTTTTCATTCTTCCTCTTTTATCTGTCTCTGTTCTATTGCCTATCTCAATCTTCTTTTTTATTAGCCAGTTGGATATATGGCTTTGCTTTGTCTTTACAACTATGTAGCCTCTGTAGCCATCCTGAAGTCACCTCTTCTCTTGATGGTGACATTAGGGTTTTGTAGGTACTACTTAACAACAACACACATTGCATTTATATAGTGCCTTTTTTCTAGACACTCAAAACGCTTCACAGTGAAGTGGGAACCGCACTAACTACCACCATTGTGTAGCACCCAACAAAGCTGCCAGAGGAGGACCTGTGAGGCGTCACTAAGCGCTTTCAGACATACGTGTAAGACCGGAGGTTCTGCCGATGTTAAACGGTGGGGCCGTATATCTGGACGACATAACCGGTCATATGGAAGTCCGAATTCACCCGGTGTTTATACTACCCCCGACCTAGTATTTCCTCCGGACATTATGTAAATGTACTGTGTCTGAACGAGGCGTAGAACATGCGGTTAAAATTCACACCTAGTGAGAGGGCGTGTTGGTGACGTTTCTTTCGTGCGTCCATGTGGTTAAATCTGACTTAAATGCCAGTGTTATGATGGAGTGGCATAGTGCTGTCCAGAAAATCTCCGACATGGAAAGATGCAGACATCACGGAGCTACTGTCCATGAGGGCATACAACATTTTGATAAAACACATGAAGGGAATGGCACGTTGTAGCCTACAACTGCATGGCAAGGCCAAACGAATTCAAAAGACTGAATCATCATAAGCAGAAGGCGCTGAAAAGGCAGTAGCCTACAGCGACGTCGTTGACGACAATAACAGGAGTATTTAATAAATTGTTAGCCAACACGTTTTCTGTTCATTGATAGCCTTAGGCAGAATTAGGCTACAGAAAATATTTTTTTTCTCTCCCGGCAGTAAAGACAGTAGATTCGTGTTTAAAATTAAATGAAAACTAAAGGTAGGCTATAGGCTAATTATGCATATGACCATCCAGAGGAGGCTGGTGATCTGTCAAGAATGATGAAGATCGTAAGATACAGATGGTTTTATTGTTGCTGTCATTATTACCACAAACACGAATTGACAACGAAACCATGGCGATCGTATCTTGCCTGTTTATTAGGCCATGCACAGCCCTGTCAGAACTCCGTGTAGCATGCATACTGGCAGTTTTCATAAACCATCACCAACTAGTTCGCACTTTGGATATATCATTGGATTGTGAAAAGCCCAATTTCGAATAACTACAGTACAACAGATGAGGTAGGATGCATCTTTTGCAATTAGAATTTTGTGTTGGTGAGACCTGTTGCCTATCAGTAGACATGTCATCTCGAGTTCCACGACAGCTTAGCTAGTGCCACCGAAATATACTCGAATATTCCCTCTTGCTCAGTTATGCACTGGGCCCTCACACTCCTCCATCTATTCTGGTAAAAGCCAGTTTACGCTCATCTGTGAAAGGAGTGGCACAGTATTGTATGAGATCTTCAGTTTCTTTCTCACATGGAAAACATTGACACATTTCAGAAGAAAGTTATTTGTTTCTGGCCATTTTGTGCCATCGAAAACTCAATAGCAGATGCTCCAGATACTTGATTCATCTGAAGGCCAATTGTATTGTTTGTTTAATCAGGGCAGCTGTTTAACGCTGTGCTGACATAATTGCATTAGGGTTTTCTAATGATTAGCTAGCCATAAAATGATAGCATGCGCCATAGGATGACTAACTGGTTGTCCTCTAGCTATGTATTGTTCAAGATTGTAACTAGGGCTGTCAAAATAACTGATTAATTTTGATTAATTAATTTGAGAAAAAATAACTGATTAAAAAAAATAACGCAGATTAATTGATTCCGTATGACCTTTGACCCCGAGCCATTGTAGTCAGTAACCATTAGACTGTAAAAAGAAGGAGCGAGAAGAAAATGTGCTGCCTAGATCATTGATTGGAACATTTACTTTTAAAAAACGGCCTGATGGTGTCGCACATTGATGCAAAGAAATAGTGTTGACATTGAGGGGAGTGTTAATTTATTTTCATTGTGTCCCCTAGGTTATATCTGTGGCCTGAAATAGCTTGTATATGAAAAAAAACTTCTTCCCGAAGCACTTTTGAATTTATTTCCTCAGCATATTAGGTCATATCATAGATTATTATGGCCATTATTAAAATAATAATAAAATAGTTTTTGAACTTTAATGTCACTAATGCTGATTATTCAATGATTCATTTGAATTTAAATATTTAAAAATACTTTCACAGCAAATATTATATAATTTAGATTAATTAATCACAGAGTATGTAATTAATTTTTTTAATCGATTGACAGCCCTAATTGTAACATGTTTTCAGAGTTAATAAGATGAAAAGTTGCTACAGAATCAGACACATTCAATATGATGTAGATGTTATGTAATAAATGTTAAACATGTGGTTAATTATCACAGTATCAGACACATTCAATATGATGTATATGTTATGTAGATGTTAAACATGTGCTTAATTATCACAGGTTCTAAATATAGTCAAATATACGAAATATCAAGTTACATTCAATCATGAAGTAAATTGGCCTGAAATATTTTCGATGCATGAGAGTAATTGTGTAGTAAGTGCACACAATAACACTTCCTTCATTGCAATACAGGTAATTTATTAAGTCATACGTATAGTCATGGATATAACCATCCTTATATCATAATTTACATTTTTACAGTTTTATGACCTTCTTGAAATTAAAATAATATCTGCTTAATGTTAATGTAAAAAAAAGTCTTTTGAATAATTAAGTGAACACAACACTTTCAAGAGACATTTACAAGTACCAACAGACTAAATTAAGCTGGTCCCCTGAAAAAAAACACATCTGTTTTTGCACACTAAACCACCTTGACCGATGACAAATAATATACCTTTCTGCTTGACACTGACAATATAATATGTTACAAAGGTAAATATTACATCTGATTTAAAATTTTTGGCTTTGGGTGTGTTATGGTAGTGTATCTCAGTCATAATTGCTAAATGCATCGCATAATTCCCATTAGATGAAATAGCTAAGGCTTTGCACTGATTGAACATTGTCAATTATAGAGTACCTTGATCAAAATTCCCATTTATTTGATGGGAGCCATTTGAGGATTTAGTGAAAGTTGACTAAGACAGTTTGAGGCACCTGAGAGAAAAAAAAATGTGCTAAGAAATGGTCAACACTGCCACTCGGCTAAGAATGGTTTACGAACAAATACCAGTTATCTTGGTTGGTGTTCCATCTTGAGATCTGAGTCACACAGAGGTCTGTTTAACTATTCTGCTGCTCTTTGTGTTCGATGAGGCCTTTAGAAATAAGGTCTGGGATCTCCACCGCCAGCCAAGGTCCAAGCTAAAGACGAGGAAAAGCACAACAAAAAGGTCTACATTAAATATTCAAATATTGTGAGGGAAACATGAGAACCCCTGATCTACAGTACAGTATGGCATGATAAACACAGTGTCTTTGAGTCAATAACAGTACAGAAAGAAGCAAAATAGACAAACCCCAAGAGCCATAAGGTGAGCCAATCCAAATTTAGGAACATTTCTTGCCCACAGTGGCTTGAAGTGGTCTGTCAGGCAGATCTTACCACCCCTAGAGAAAGAGAGAGAGGGAGGGAGGGAAGGAACACAGGGAGGGAGGGAGGGAGGGAACACACCCAATTTATCCAAATATGCAATGATTGTAACTTGACAAGCATGTGGTAAAAATCCCTGAGAGTTACAGGGGAAAAGAGGCTAAACTGAAGGGCATCATTATTGTGAAGTTCTGCCTTTTGTCACATCAGGGGCACTCATCAATTCTCAAATATGACTGGGATTACATAAGGGTCATTCCGTGTGAAATCACCCAATTTCAGCACAATTTGGCAGGTGACCCTCTCCGAAAAAATCTGAAAAAAATCACAGGTGTTTGTAAACCAAATCCATGCATAGATCTTAAATAGTATATCTGTATAACTAATCGTTGCAAAACTACAGCCCTTTGAAACTTCAAGTCATTTTAAGCATTGTGGTGAACAATCCTTTTTGTTCAACTTCCAGCATTATTGGCTCTTTTGGTATTTCACACACATTAGTGAAACTATGTGAATAGAAGTACATTTTCCTGTTGAATTAAAAAATCCAATCAGATCAGACGTATCTTGTATACTTTTCCCTCTGCAAAGCTCTGAAAATTGCTATAAATTCATAATGTGAAAAGACATCATCACCTTTGAGGGCTTCTCATTCAAAAAGTATGTGACACAAATTCATCAGATTTTTTCCCTACACATATATGTATTATAAGGTCCTGTCCATGCATTAACTTTGGTTGTTATCATTTTCATATTTTCAGAGCATTTTTTTAAAATTGGGCTTGATTTTGAAAAAGCCTGTTTTCATCTTCTCATTTCACCACGTGGACAGTTAACAGGATTTTTTTTAATTTTACCATATATCATTCTGTATGTGAGGATCATCTGCCCAAAATGTGGGCTTGTTGCGGAGTTTCTTCATTGAGATAAGATTTTTTACAAATATTGTCTATAAATCCACTGAATTTGTACTGGATCTGCAGTACCACTTTGCACCACATGTGGTGCTCTTTTAATACAATGGAAGTCAATGGAAGAGTAAGAGAGTCACTTGTTTGCTGCACATATCCAATCTAAACACACAGTTTATGGTTCATAGTTGAATTGGTCCAAATAATTATTGCAACATGAACAACATACTACTCATACATAAATCTTATTTAGAGAAAATAAACTGATCAAGTAAATTATACACACATAAGACTGACTGGTCATCATACATGCAGCAAGAGGATTTAGCATAATTACCATCTTTGTAATGAGTTTTCTACACCAGCTTCAACCTATCAGTGCCTATGTGAGTACTTTAATAATTACTAGCCAGCTGGTTAGGCAAAGTCTATATTCATCGTCATATGCTTGGGATGCAGTCCTCTGTGATACACAGACAAAGAGCATCAAGATGGAGATCAGTGCTTTGTGTCCATGTGATCTGGGAAAGAAGTTGGAACATATTCAAGAAACAATGGGTTTCTAAAATTCAGTTCATCAAGGTATTTCACTTGATGAAGATGACCATGTGTGTTTCCATCACAAGTATTCATAACAAGGTTTGAGGACTCGTGGATCCAAGAGGCATTTGTAAAAAGATGATACATCTTTAGTATTGATTTTTCTGCATCTGACAATGCACTGAATTTTAGAAACCCCTTTTTACTTGAACCATATGAACCAAAAACTGTGTTTAGATTGGATATGTGCAGCAAATAAGTGACTCTCTTACTCTTCCATTGACTTCCATTGTATTAAAAGAGCACCACATGTGGTGCAAAGTGGTACTGCAGATAAAGTACAAATTCAGTGGATTTATAGACAATATTAAAAAAAAATCTTATCTCAATGAAGAAACTCAGCAACAAGCCCAAATTTTGGGCAGATGATCCTCACATACAGAATGATATATGGTAAAATTAAAAAAAATCCTGTTAACTGTCCACGTGGTGAAATGAGAAGATGAAATAGGGCTTTTTGAAAATCAAGCCCAATTTAATAAAAATGCTCTGACAATTTGATAATGTTAACAACCAAAGTTAATGCATGGACATGACCTTATAATCCATACATGAGTGGGAAAAAAATCTGATGAATTTGTGTCACATACTTTTTGAATGACAAGCCCTCAAAGGTGGTGATGTTTTTTCACATAATGAATTTATAGCCATTTTCAGAGCTTTGCAGAGGGGGAATTACACAAGATACACCTGATTTGATTGGATTGTTTAATTCAACAGGAAAATGTACTTCTATTCACATAGTTTCACTAATGTGTGTGAAATACCAAAAGAGCCAATAATGTTGGAAGTTGAACAAAAAGGATTGTTCACCACAATGCTTAAAATGACTTGAAACTTCAAAGGGCTGTAGTTTTGGAACCATTAGTGATACAGATATACTATTTAAGATTTATGCATAGGTTTGGACTACAAACACCTGTAGGGCTGGGATAAACGATTATTTTTTAAACGATTAATCTAGCGATTATTTTTTCGATGCATCGATTAATCTAACGATTAATTTTTTCAGTCCGATTCGATTTCGATTCGATTCGATTATCGATTATCTCCCAATTAATTCACTAATAGCAACTTATACATGTTTATTTACATATATGAATGAAAAAACATGAATTCTTTAACATTGTAATATATGTTTATTGCTCTTAAGATTCCAAAATAGAAGACTATACAAGTGCAAAGTAATGCATTCTTAGTCAGAGGTAGCATTCAATAAAGTTCAGTCATTTTAAGACGTTCGTGTGGGAATCCTTGCAATTAACATTAACACAGTTAAAAGGCTGCTGATGTGTGGATGCAATTCATAACGTAGTTAGTTCAAATAATGGTTCGTACTTCTCCTTTGGACAAGCACTTTTGAGTCTTGGAAAACACTTTTCCATTTACATCGGGATTTTGCAAACATTCAGAGTCAATAAAATGAGCCTGAGTAACGAATACAAGCAGCTGCAAGTAAGCATGCTAAACTTGACACCCAAACAGTATTCTAATGTTAGCTTTGAAATACTGCTTGATTGCATACTGTAACTTAACTTAGTTTAGTCTCCTCAATGTACTACGTTGTGATAAGACCTTAGCAGAGTTTACCTTAACTTTAATGCTGTAGTTTTGAACAAATTTGCGCAGCATGGTCACGACGATGCTAAGCGGATTTAATAGCAATTTACCCCACTGTGTTCTATGCAGTGCTTCTATGTGGCAACAACAATCCTTCAACAATCGTGAATAATTTGTTAAATCACATGCAGAGGAGGAGCAGCGGGCTCGTTACGAGAGAGAGCGGGCGGGGCGAGGAAAGGCTGTGTGAGTAAAAAGTGCAGCTCAATGAAATTATCTTATCTTTAATTTAAATAGTAGGACTACAACATAGAACATCAATGTGTGGTGGCCGGTTTTGATTTCGTGGTGCCCAGCCACAGATTAGTCAACGTATGGAAAACACTGAAGGTGTAAAATTAAAAATATTTAGCAGCACATGTTATGCTTGACGAATCGACGCTCATATTTTGCGTCGACGTATTTTTTGCGTCGACGTCATCGATTACGTCGACGCGTTGTCCCAGCCCTAAACACCTGTGATTTTTTTCAGATTTTTTGGGAGAGGGTGACCTGCCAGCCACTGGGTGATTTGACACGGAATGACCCATAAGTAGATCTTTTTATAAACCAGTCAAAAGTGATAATTGCTGGTTATAGGTCCACCTACTGACCTGTACATTTTGGCTGTTTTCCCATCCAATTCAGGTAAGGCCACCTCAGGGGCCGTAGCAGGATATGTGACAGGAATCTGGGTAATATGTAAAAACAACTTGAAAACATCCCAACTATATGAAATACACTCTTATGTCTTATTTAAAAGCCTCTGTTAGCGATGTTTGTTTACTTACATCGAATTCCACCTCAAATTCATACTTGAGCAGATCATGAATGTACCAGCATTTCCCAAACCATCTACAATGTAAGAAAGGGTTTGGTTAACTCTCCAGCTCTCCAATTTCCAGGAATAGAATCTGAACTGAATGAATGGTTCTGACACAGGCATGGACTTAAAGGAATTATCCGGAGTAAAATGCACTTTAGATCGATTTACGGATGATTGGGGGTACATACGTTGAGTTGACATCAAAATCATGTCATTCGGATGTGTTTTGAGAAAGTTCGATTGTACCGTTTTCAGTCACACAACTCGTAGCCTGGAAGTGAGCAGGGCATTTCAATTTCGCCGCTACAAAACGCTATTTTTATACCTCTTCTACAGTTCCAAACAACATAACACTTACGTGGTAGTGAGTAGAGGGTCCCTAAAGCCAAACCGAAGTATCCCGAGGTCTTTATGTGGTCGAATAGAGAGTCCAGAATGAATTTCATCAAGCCAGTACCTTTCCGGAAATGTTGCCATCTTTGCTGTAGGAGTCTTATTGCTGGGTGTGTTGTAACACGCTCTGGAAATTCACAATTTCGTCGCCGTTTAAAAAAAAAAAAACATAGTCCAGTATTTCTTTCGAAATTGAAATGAAGTTGTATGGACTGGACTATGTTTTTTTTTTTGCTCCTACAGCAAATATGGCAACATTTCCGGAAAGGTACTGGCTTGATGAAATTCATTCTGGACTCTCTATTCGACCACATAAAGACCTCGGGATACTTCGGTTTGGCTTTAGGGACACTCTACTCACTACCACGTAAGTGTTATGTTGTTTGGAACTGTAGAAGAGGTATAAAAATAGAGTTTTGTAGGCGAAATTGAAATGCCCTGCTCACTTCCAGGCTACGAGTTGTGTGACTGAAAACGGTACAATCGAACTTTCTCAAAACACATCCGAATGACATGATTTTGATGTCAACTCAACGTATGTACCCCCAATCATCCGTAAATCGATCTAAAGTGCATTTTACTCCGGATAATTCCTTTAATGATACAGACCTTGTGCCTTCTTTATTGGACTCCAGACGGAACCAGTCATTGTCAGCTGCCTTGTTATTTTCTACATACTGCGTGGTAGAGAAAGGTTAATCTGTGTAAGTTATGCAGTATCACATCACTTAAAATGGTTCTGAAATAACTGCTAGAATAGCCTACTCTAACGTTGGTATTTTTCTATGCAGCTGCTAGAAGCTACCTTTTAAACTGTATCTGTTACCAAGTTCTACCAGCGAAGTCAATGACGTTTGACAATATTGTCCTGTCAGGTTAAATGAATAACATCGAATTACACAATTAATCAAGGAAACCAGTAACGTTAAAATGTGATGGGATACCGTTAGATGACTAGGCTTGGTGCACAGCTGACAAGCCTAAAAGAGCTAATGTTATGCTATCTAGCTAGCTAGCCACTTTAACATGAACCAAAAATAAATGGCTGGCATTTAAGCTTTAAAATCGAACCTTACCTTAATCAAGGCCAGGTACTCCTCTCGTAGTCTCTGAACCCACAACTCTTTGTCTCTAGGTCCAGAGTTAGTTTTTAGGAGAGGTATCTCTGACACAGCTTTCCGAGTTGCCTCATCTGCCATGGTGGCTGCGGAAGGTAGAGAAACTGGTAACGTGACGTCAGCACTAAGCGATGATAATGTGATGTAAATACTAAAGCACAGTGTTCCGGAAATTTGGTTCCGAGCAGTTTGTCATGAATTTACAGCAAAACGGCGTTGTTTCTGAATATATAAAGGGTCTAAAATATACAGCGAGCAAGGTCTGCAGGTGAAAAAACTAAGTGGTACTCTTAGCACATCAGTCAATGTTTCCTGAAGGAAGTATTTCCTGTGACTCCTTACGAAGACAGGACGGATCTCACATCTGGTTGCACCGCTATCATTACTATTTACAGCATCCTTCTAATGTCACAGCCTCTGCAGGGTTACACATTTATCAATTTCATTCATTGAAATCAACGGATTTATCTGAGCGTTATGCAATATATGTGAATCGGAACAGTAAGTGCATTAAGTTGACAATGTCCGTTTATATATCTCAGTATCCCATCGACCTCTGAGGAGTCCCTGCACTTGTCATTTGCATTTCTGCATTCTGTTTTGCCTTGTTTTGAAATGAAACGTATGACTTAGTATGACTTTGGTTCTAGCTGTGGGATTGTTGTTGTTTTTTTATAGTGTGAAATTTAAAGTCAAGGCAGTGATCACTTACATGTCATATTCATGGGGAAGCAGGCTACATATAACTGCATGATAAACAGATGTTTTGGGGTCGTACCATTAAGGCTTAGCCTTAAATGTAAAAACCAGATCATCACAATATTTGTTGTATTTTTTGTAAATGATTGATACTGAAATTGGGTCTACATCAAATCACAGGTGTCAGACAACCACTGGTAGCCTATCTTTTTCTTACAGAGAAGGGCTGACAGTGTGTGGCTCCCATATTTAGTCCATTGGTTCCCATGGGCAGTGTTCTGGCCTTGTCATCTCGCCCTGGGCGTCAGAACTCCCCATTTCCCCTGGACAGACCCGTCTCCAGGTGGGACAGAAGAGATGGCCGGCTTCCCAACCCAGGAAGCTTTGATGGCTTGCATCGCAGCTGTAAAGGTAAAGTTCACGTAGACACATTGTTATCATAGAACATAAAAGATACAGACTCTGTGTTTTTACTATACTGTCTCTTGATACTGTCAATATTTTTTCTTACCTTTCTTTTTTATTACATCTAGATGTATTTCCACAACAAATTGAAGGTGTTAAAATGATTGTTAACAAGACTCTAAGCAGCTTGTTTAAGGTATGTTTGATCGGGAGTGTATTTGAGTCTGTTGGTTCTCAGAGTCTTAACATAATAAAGTTGGTTGCAAGGTGATTGCATTTTCATATCTAAAGTATAAATGAAGATCAGGCAAAAATGTATTGGTCAGATCTGAGATCCACACGTGAGCTTCAATTTAACAAGATCATTTCTTTCTCCAAAATGTAGGTTAGTCATACATTTCACCTTAGTGCTATTGCACCATCATGTTATCGCTTCCATGTAGAATATCTGCAGACAGACAGTGACAGTAAAGATAAGGTAAGAAATGTCTTATTAGAAATGTGTTTACCATTCTATCTTTCATATTTGCCTGATTGGCACAGTTTTGATATGCTTTCAAATATCTTCTCTCAGGACAGTCCTATGCTGATTGGTGAAATTGATTCATCAGGAAGCCTAAATGCTCATTCGCTATTTCATCTGAGTGATCGAATAAGGGCCAAAGCTGTTTTTCAGGTTTAAAACATTTACTGACTTAATTTACTAACCTCAACAATTTGATATATCCATATAATAGTGACTTTTATCGTGTTGTTAGACCCAACAGTCCCAGTTTGTTACATGGCAGTTTGAGACTGAATACAGAGGAAGTGACTTTACGGCTGCTGTTACCATGGCAAACCCAGATATTCTAAGAGAGTCAGGTGAGAAAGCCACTTAGCAAACACAGAAGTGTAATCATCAAAGTGTAAAAAATGACATTGCGGATGTGGTTTCTTTGGTATGAGAGCTAGCACATGATGTGTTGCCTAACAAGTTTTATTATTCAGGTATTTATTTTTAACCGGTTAGTTTCCAGTAACACCTGTCAGCACAGTGATGTTATGACAAGATAAGATAAGACTTTATTTAAAGGAGAATTCCGGTGTGATATTGACCTAAAGTGTGTTGAAACATGATACCAAGTGTGAACGTATGTCTCATAGCTCATCTCATCTTGTCCCCTGCACTTAGAAATCTGGCGCTAGTTAGCTGATGCTACCAACAGTTTTTCGATGGGGGTGCCTCGGGCATCGGCCTAGCCATGCAAATAAATCACTGTTTTACACCATTTACGAGGCTCAAAGTAGCTCCATACTTCATTGGTAGACTTCTGAGGCCCTTGACATTTAAAACGAGACATTGAGAACTTTGAAAAAGCACTGGTAGTTTATTTACAAGACGATTTATACAGACAGTACCTTAAGGAATTTTACTGTTCGACGCCATCTTGAATTTAGTCACGAACGATAAGTCGAGCGACGAGTACGAATGAACAGGTATGATAAGGGATCAGATTCCAAAAATAATTCTGTGGAAATGCATGGGTTGCAACTGGAACCCATGCATTTCCACAGAATTATTTTTGGAATCTGATTTGTCCAACATCCTCCTCTCACCCACCGACCATGAAGTCCCGAGAGCAGCCAATGACAGAGCCAGTGCTCCTAACCAGCTTATTTAGCCTCTTTCTGTCCCTCTCAGAGCTCCCACATCCCCAACAGACCACTGCGTAAAAAATTACAGATGCTACCACTGTCGTAAAAAGTCCTTAACAGTGACCTGCAGTTTTTTTTAGCAGATGGAGGGTGCATTGATTCCTCTGACATATACTGTAGGGAGATTGGTCTTCATACTTGTTTTCTTATGGCCTTGAGCAGACATTTGCAATATTCTTGGTTTTATGCTCAAGCATTACACTTATACTCTGCGGCTTCATAACATTGTATTTGGTTTGGAAAGGGCCAGGGATAACAGGAAGCTTTACCAGTGCTCTGTGTGATTGTACTAATTATGTGTTTCATGGACTACAGTCATCATGGTGGCACACTTCCTCCAGAGTGTCTCCTCTCAGCTGGTTCTGGGGGGTGAATTGGTATACCACCGTGGAAGAGCAGAGGAAGGAGGCATCCTCACTCTAGCTGGCCAGTATTCAGGTGCAAGAATAGTGAATAAAGTCATGTTTTGGTGCATGCAGCAGTATTTTCTGGTGACTGGCCTTGTGGTAATGTCTGTGCCATTTTCCCAGGGCCCAACTGGGTGGCCACACTGAATGCTGGGAAGGGTGGTGCACATGCAAGCTACTACCACAGAGCAAATAAACAGGTAAAATGATCGCCTTTTTGTTATTGTCTAGTTCTACGTAGTGCATTGGGGGGGAAACTACAGCATGTCCTCAATGGCTTTTCCAGATCCAAGTGGGAGTGGAGTTCGAGGCTAGCACCAGGACACAGGAGACAACTTTCTCATTTGGCTACCAAATGGAACTTCCAGAAGCTAACATGGTCTTCAGAGGTATATAATTAAAAAGAAAATGATTTCTTGCCGTTGTTTGTTAGATCAAGCTAATCAATGCTTGCCTTGGTCTTGTAAACAAAATGCCAGTATATTTGAGTCCAGTAATTTAAACACATGAAGATATGCAGAGTGTGAAACAATTTGGATGATGTTCATATAAACCCATGTACATGCAATATTCACACACACGTTTTGAAATAATCTCAAATTTGTCTTGTAGGAATGCTAGACAGCCGATGCATCATTGGTGGAGTTCTAGAGAAACGCCTGTACCCTCTGCCTGCCACTCTGATTATGGGGGCCTTTGTCAATCACCGTGGCGACAAGCTTCAGGTTGGCCTGGGAGTCAATGTTGGCTAAACAGGCTTCATGCCTCTCCTGCTCCCTTGCACACTAAACTGACACATTGGACTAATGGACCTCCTGTATACAAGCAACTCTGCCAGATGTATGAACACCTTAAGGCATTTGGCTCTGGTCGCAACTCAGAGCATTCAACACTGGGGAATTATAGGGACGACTGGAGCCATATTGGCTATATACATGTACCCCAAAAGCATGTGGATGGTTTAGTGACCAGAACATGGACTTTTGGCCAAACTCAGGGTGCGTTGTCTGTAGTCATGGTACGTGCAGAGAGGTGGACTCTAATGTGGTGACTATTAGACACACACTCTGTCACACAGAGAGCTTTGACCTCAGACTATGTTTTCCCCTTTTTAAAGTATACTTGTTGAAGAGCCACAGAAAGGTCCTGTGGTTTTCAATCTCCTTAAAGTAAATAAATGAATATTTAACATGCAGAATATTGAAATATCCCTGAAATATCAGAGACCAATATTCTCTATTGACAATAGAATTCAATGTTTTCTCCTCACAGATATTGTGCATATTTTAAGGTGGTAATGTATGTGTAAGCAAAATGTTGTACAGTTTAGAAATTTAAGAAATAATTGTTAAGGTTCACAAAGCTAAGCCATACAGAGTCCACATCCCATATGTATGAAAAAGAATAATACATTTTTGATCAAGACAGTCTAAAGGAATAACCACTAATTTGTATGTCCATGGCAGCTTTTTTTCGTCTTTATGAGCTGACATATGGGATTCTCATTTGGAATTTAAATATGATGTTGCACTGAGTTGGAAATATTTGTTTTTGAAGTTGAAGGGGTCATGTTAATCTATCTCTAGGACACTGTATGTCTCTGAACAAAACTTAAATATATATGTATATCCTTGTTGCCACAGAAAAAGAAATATTTTTGGGATATATGCATACTAAATGGAACATGCACTAATTATTGTATTACAGGTACATGCTTTTTTTAAATTGATTTTATTAATTTGTTTTTACAGTGTAGCTTAATATATTAGCACATCTGCTAATATATTTGGTTATATTTGGATTACTTGAATCTGACATGAAAGATATGTTGAACTAATTTATTTTAAATAAACAATATAACTTATCATTCATGTGACCTTGTGTTATGAGATACAGTGTGTATGCCATACATAGCAGATTGCTTTTAAGACTGATTTCTTTGATTTGATAGATGAATTAATCTTAAAATATGTGTAATGTATAGAACTCACATTTGAAGATTGAAGATGTTTTGAAGAATTTCATGATGATGACATGTAGTAATCCTGAAGCTTTCATCAAAATATCACATGGTCTCTATGACCACAGATATCATTTTAATTACTTCCAGCTATAGGAGTGTCAGAAGTGGCTAATATGTCACAGGTATAACCTGTCCTTCCTGTTCTGTTTGCATAATGTCACATGAGAGCAAGTCCATTTGTGTATAACAAACCTAGCAGAATAGAAATGGGAGTGTTTGATTCTACTGTACGTATCTAGTTGTACGTATATTGGAATCTGAGTCCTTTTCAATCTTGGCATGTACATTCCTGCAAATACTTAAGATGTTAGTCCTGCTCGGTTTTATGGCTGTGTGACGTCACATCATTCTCGTTGTTGCTGTAGTTGACGACAGCAGCGTAATTCAAGATACTCTTGCCAGCAGGAATGGATTATCAGTTACCAAAATGTATCATCAGTGCGCGAAAGTAAGCTGCACGGTAAGGGCATGAACTTCAATCTGTAAATGTACTGCTTGTAGCCTGCTTGATATGTGTGAACTGTAGTGTTAAAATGACTCTCCCCACCTTTCTGAATTCTCAACACATCACATTGCTTGAGGATATTGACTGATATCATTGTAGCATTTGCTGAATAGAATAGAATAGAATTTCTATGAGAGTATTGATTACAGCTCATTAAAACTTGTTGCTTGAAGACAGTTATGTGTGGTCCCTGCACAACCAGTAGTGACTTAGTGCGGTGTTCATTTTAGGACATCCTCAGACTCAGGTGTCAGATTCAGAAAAACATCTGTCATCTTCAGACAAAACTGCCTCAGCGTCAGAAAAACCAGACTCAGGTGTCAGACTCAAAAAACCTCTGTCATCGTCAGACAAAACTGCCTCAGCGTAAGAAAAACCTCTGTCATCCTCAGATAAAACTGCTTCAAACCAAACGGCCTCAGAAAAACATCTCTAAGGAGTCAGGTCTCAGAAAAAAACGCTATCAGAAAAAGTGGAGTCAGGTCTCAGAAAAAATGCTGTCAGAAAAAGTGGAGTCAGATCTCAGAAAAAACGCTGTCAGTAAAAAGTGTGAGTCAGGTCTCAGAAAATCAGGTCTCAGAAAAAAAAATGCTGTCAGAAAAAAGAGTCAGACGAAAAAGTCTCAAATGAATATTGCGGGGAAAGAAGAAGACGGCGGATACAGAACGGTGAGTTTAATATTATCCTTAATACATTTATTCTGTCACTAGCATGTTATATTTGGTGCTTGGATAGATGTAGAAATTATAAGTAAAGGTAGAAAGTGATCCAATGGTATACACATTGTAGGAAATCGATGTATGTAACTTAGCTAACCTCACTTCGCTAGTAACATTAGCAGCTGCTGTAGTGCACATACCGGAGTGTGCTACTACATACAGCAAAATAATTTGTTTTTCGTAGGACTACGGTACGTTCAGTGAGCTAGGGAAAAGTGGGTTAAACATTTTTCCACCACAAAAGTCCAGAACGACACCTGGACCATTATTTCTTACTTTTGCTAACCATTTCCCAGTTGTACAGTACCTACAGTAAGAAACCTGCAATCATCACTGGGAATGTTCCCATTTTTCCCAGACCGCCATAAAGACCAATATGGCGGATACCAAATGTGAATATATAGACCATCACTATTGTTATTCATGATAGAAATATCATTGAAAAATAATTTCTAAGTTTGAACAAAATTTTATCACATGACAACCTTAATAATATACGAGGCATCAAGTATAATCTGGTAAGATTTCAATATGGCCACTATGTGTAAGAAAATAAGCCAATTATTCTATATTTTGGTTAATTGAAGTAACTACCTACATCATCAATACATTCTTATTCTACCTTCTTCTCTTTCAGAGCAAACCTTAACTCTTACTATACACTGCTCAAAACAATTATACACTTTAAAAAATAAAACACATCAGATCTCAATGGGGAAAAAACATCACGCTGGATATCTACATTACATTACTTGGCTGACGCATTTTTAGCCAAAGCGACTTACAACCTGGTAAACAGTTTAACGCTTTTAAAACAATTCTCGCAACAATTCTTGAACAATTTAAAAAATTCAAAAAGGTAGAGTACAATAGGGAAAAGTGCATCAGTGAGTGCTGTTTTTATATCAAGTCAGGTGGTAAGTGCTAGAATTAGCTAGTTGTAAGTAGTGCTATGAGAGGAGACATTCTCTAAAGAGCTGGGTCTTCAGGAGTTTTTTGAAGATGTTGAGGGATGTCCCTGCTCTAGTAGGAACTGGTAGCGCGTTCTACCAACGAGGAACAACAGATGAAAAAAGTTTGGATTGACCTGAGCATACCGGTGGCAGAGCTAGACAATGTTTGTCTAAAGGGTGCAACGGTCGGGGGTAGCATATATGCCTGTATGAGGGCATTCGTGTAGGCGGGAGCAGTAGGTTTAGCTGGGAGGACCAGCAGTTTGGTTTTTGAGAGGTTGGTGTGCCTTCATCCATGTAGATATGTCTGAGAGGCAATCCGAGATCCGTGCCGAGACCAAGGGGTCATCAGGTGGAAAGAACAGATAAAGCTGTGTGTCATCTGCATAGCAGTGGTATGAAAATGGATAATCTGTCCCAAAGAAGTGGTGTGGATAGCAAAGAGAAGGGGGCCCAGTACTGAGCCCAGGGGGACCCCTATGGTGGGAGGCTAAGGTGCGGACAGCTGTCCAAGCCATGATACGTTAAACGAGCATCCTGTGAGGTAGGATTCAAACTGATATGGACTGGGTAATATGTTAATAACAAAAGGATGCCACTTCGTTATTTGGTAATGAAAAATATCAATCCACAGAGGACTGAATTCAAAGACCCCCGAAAATCTAAGTGGAAAAAATTACGCGGCAAGCTCGTCCATTTTGCTTCAATTTCAGCGCAGCCACTCATGATGGTACTCAGAGGTTCGTATGGCCCCGACATGCTTGATGGCATCGGGGCATGCTCCTAATGAAACAGCAGATGATGTCCTGGGGGATCTGCTCCCAGATGTGGACATGGCCATCACTGAGCTCCCTGAGAGTCGGTGGTGCAACCTGTTGGATGGACCAAAATATAATGTCCCAGCGTGTGTTCAATCGGATTTAAGTCAGTCAATGGTATCAATGCCTTCATCCTCCAGGAACTGCCTGCACATTCTTACTACATGTGTCCAGCCATTGCTGTGCACCAGGAGGAATCCAGGGCCCACTGCACCAATACAGGGTCAGACAATGGGTCTGAAGTTTTCATCCTGATGCCTAAGAGCAG
This sequence comes from Alosa pseudoharengus, assembly GCF_046254945.1. Classification (NCBI taxonomy): domain Eukaryota; kingdom Metazoa; phylum Chordata; class Actinopteri; order Clupeiformes; family Clupeidae; genus Alosa; species Alosa pseudoharengus. The sequence goes on from NW_027468870.1 coordinate 39,057,020, forward strand.
TGAGGATGCAGTTGTCTTGCCCGTAGAGGTGTGTGCGTCCTTCCAAGGATATCCCTCCCCAGACCATCACTGGCCCACCACCAAACCAGTCATGCTGAATGATGTTGCAGGCAGCATTACATTCTCCAAGACATTTTCAGACATCACATGTGTTCAGGGTGAACCTGGTCTCATTTGTGAAAAGCACAGGGCGTCAATGGTGAACCTGCCAATTTTGTATTCTATGGCAAATGCCAATTGAGCTGCACGGTGCTGGGCAGTGAACATAGGTCCTTCCAGAGGCCATCGGGCCCTCAGGCCACCTTCATGAAGTCTGACAGTGTGGTCAGAGACATTCACACCAGCAGCCTGGAGGAGGTCATTTTGTAGGGCTATGGCAAGGCTCCTACTGTTTGTTGTTGCACAAAGGAGCAGATACTGGTACTGCTGCTGGGTTAAGGGCCCTCTACCATCCTGCCCAGCTCTCCTAGAGCAACTGTCTCCTGGAATCTCCTACATGCTCTTGAGACTGCGCTGGGAGACACAGCAATCCTTCTGGCAATGGAACGTATTGGTGTGCCATTCTGGAGGAGTTGGACTACCTGTGCAACGTTTGTAGGCTCCAGGTACTGGCTTAGGCAAATGTGAAACTAGAGAAAAATCAGTCAAGGAGGATAAAGTTGGAAAATGTATAATTTGCCACCACCTCTAAAACCATTTCTGTTTTTACAGACCACCCTTCTTTCTTTCTTGTCAAAGTTTTTGGAGAAAGTGGTCTTCAAGCAAGTCTTGGACTTACTATCAGAACAACCTGCTAGACCCTATGCAGTCTGTTTTCAAGAGTCATTCTACTGAAACTGCTTTTCTGTCTGTGACCGAAGCATTGAGTGTAGTTAAGTATTCATCTAAGTTGCTAAGTCATTAGTATTCATTCTACTAGACTTATCTGCAGCCTTCAATACTGTTAACCATGACATTTTCCTTTCTACACTATCTGAACTGGGATGTCTAGGAAAGCCCTTGACTGGTTTAAATCCTACCTTAAAGGGCACATGACCTCACCACAGGTGTGCCTCAGGGATCAGTATTAGGGCCCCTACTTTTCTCTATTTACACACTTCCTTGGGTGAGACCATTCGCTCCCATGAATTTGATTATCACTGCTATGCGGACGATACTCAACTTAACCTGTCTTGAGCTTTTGGTGTTTCCACCACAAAGCACACCCAAGGACTGGACGCTGAACGCACTAGCTAGTGTCCTAAAAGTGCTGGTTCACTGACTAGAGTGAGCCCTAATGGGTCAGGAGGGAGCTAAACTCATAAGGTATTACGTATTTATATTAGCTTCATTGACAGGCATAATCATTTTATGGGATGCAAAATGTTGAACTACAATAAAACAAAATGGATCTTTTCAAACAATCACTATGAGCCTAAAAAGAAACTTTAGCATATGCTAATTGGCCCCACCCACCTCAGTTGGATTAGGCTGTAGGACAGTAGGATGTGTTGGACTGGTTATGTACTAATTTATCTAACTCTGACTGGGTGTATGTACTAATTTATCTAACTCTAGGATAGAAGACAAAATAGCTCATTTCCCAAAAGGCAGCATATGTTTCTTTAAGAGACTTGACAGACACTAGCATCCATGGGTTTTAGCCTCCTTGCTAGCATGCCAACCTCTAGGGGGAAAATTAGAAGGATTGAGCCCAGGCAAGTGCAGGGTTTAGTCACACAGTCAAAACTTCACACATAGCCTAAACGCACCCCAGTTTTTGACATCATTTTGTGTCAGAATGTATGGCTACTTCCTTAAAATCCAACATGTCTACCATTTTAATTATGCATGATTGTCTCATTATGTATTTCATAACGCTGAAAGATGGCTATAGACACGTCATATTATGTGTTATAAGCAGCATAGCATTATAAATGTAGACAAAAGGGCATATTTTGGTGGCCATATTTGAAGTCAAGATAGGGGCCACAAGATAGGGGCCACTATGTGTTGGGGTCCATTTAAATTTTTGATCACTAGGAGTAGGTAAAAATCTGGCCTTAGCCGCTGTACTAGTATTATATGGTATTACATCATGGCATAGCACATTTGTCTTTATGGGGGTTTGGGAATAATGATGTGATGATAATGATGCAGGTTTCTTACTGGTAGGTAGTGTAGAGGAGACCGGGACACTTGTTGGGACACTTTTCACTCTCGGCTATATTTCTCCGTCTTACAATGCGTTGAAAATGTCAAATTGTGATTAACTGAAAGCGTGGGATCTCAGCTACAAAATGTATACATTCAATGTCAACAAATTATCCCTTGTTTTGAGTTATATATGATTTAAGGGCCGGATTCCAGATGGCCCAACAGAAAAAAAGGAGAAGTCCAAGCAGGGTGGGTGGAGGGTGCCAAAGGCATGAGGGTCAGGCGGGCGGCCGGGTGGATGGCTGGTCAGGGACAGTGGTTCAGGCGGGCGGCCGGGTGGATGGCCGGTCAGGGAAGGCAGTTCAGGCGGGCGGCCCGATGGACTTCCGGTCAGGGACGGCGGTTCAGGCGGACGGCCGGTCAGAGACGGCGGGTCCAGCGACTGGGCTGCTGGCACCGGAGTAGGGACTGGAGCCAGAGCCGGGCCTGGAGCTGGAGGGGGTACTGGAGCCGGAGCTGGAGCCGGAGCCAGAGCCAACCTCAGGACAGGAGCGGGTGCTGGAGCCAGAGCAGGGACTGGAGCCGGAGCAGGACTCTGAGCAGGAGCTGGAGCCGGAGTCGGTACTGGAGCTTGAGCCAGTGCAGGAGTCTCACTTGGGGCTGGAGAGGGAACTGGCGCCGGAATCGGGACTGGAGCCGGAATCGGGGCTGGAGCCAGAGCCGGAATCGGGGCTGGAGCCGGAGCCGGAATCGGGGCTGGAGCCAGAGCCGGGGCTGAAGCAGGAGCTGGAGCCTGAGTCGGTACTGGAGCAGGATCGGGAGCCCGTGTCGGAGCTGGATCGGGAGCGGGAGCTGGAGCCTGATCCGGAGCGGGAGCTGGAGCCGGAGTCGAACTCGCGACTGGAGCCGGAGTCGAACTCGCGACTGGGGCCGGAGTCGAACTCGCGACTGGGGCCGGAGTCGAACTCGCGACTGGGGCCGGAGTCGAACTCGCGACTGGGGCCGGAGTCGAACTCGCGACTGGGGCCGGAGTCGAACTCGCGACTGGGGCCGGAGTCGAACTCGCGACTGGAGCCGGAGTCGGTACTGGAGCTTGAGCCAGTGCAGGAGTCTCACTCGGGGCTGGAGAGGGAACTGGCGCTGGAATCGGGACTGGAGCCGGAGCCGGAATCAGGGCTGGAGCCGGAGCCGGAGTCGGGGCTGGAGCCGGAGCCGGAATCGGGGCTGGAGCCGGAGCCGGAGCCGGAATCGGGGCTGGAGCCGGAGCCGGAATCGGGGCTGGAGCCGGAGCCGTAATCGGGGCTGGAGCCGGAATCGGGGCTGGAGCCAGAGCCGGAATCGGGGCTGGAGCCAGAGCCGGAATCGGGGCTGGAGCCAGAGCCGGAATCAGGGCTGGAGCCAGAGCCAGAATCGGGGCTGAAGCAGGAGCTGGAGCCTGAGTCGGTACTGGAGCAGGATCGGGAGCCCGTGTCGGAGCTGGATCGGGAGCAGGAGCTGGAGCCTGATCTGGAGCAGGAGCTGGAGCCGGAGTCGAGCTCGCGACTGGAGCCGGAGTCAAACTCGCGACTGGAGCCGGAGTCGAACTCGCGACTGGAGCCGGAGTCGAACTCGCGACTGGAGCCGGAGTCGGTACTGGAGCTTGAGCCAGCGCAGGAGTCTGACTCGGGGCTGGAGAGGGAGTTGGAGCCGGAATCGGGACTGGAGCCGGAGCCAGAATCGGGGCTGAAGCAGGAGCTCAGGAGCTGGAGTCTGACGTGGGGCTGGAGAGGGCGCTGGAGCCGGAATCGGGGCTGGAGCCAGAGCCGGAATCGGGACTGGAGCCGGAATCGGGACTGGAGCCGGAATAGGGACTGGAGCCGGAATAGGGACTGGAGCTGGAGCTGGAATAGGGACTGGAGCTGGAATCGGGACTTGGGCGGGAGCCGGAATCGGGGCAGGAGCTGGAGCAGGGACTGGAGCCAGAACCGGAGCGGGAGCTGGAGCCGGAGTCGAGCTCACGACTGGAGCCGGAGTCGAACTCGCGACTGGAGCCGGAGTCGGTACTGGAGCTTGAGCCAGCGCAGGAGTCTGACTCGGGGCTGGAGAGGGAGTTGGAGCCGGAATCGGGACTGGAGCCAGTATCGGGACTGGAGCTGGAATAGGGACTGGAGCCGGAATCGGGACAGGAGCTGGAATAGGGACTGGAGCTGGAGCCACTGGAAGAACTGCAGGCCCAGAGCGCTGGGGAGCTGGGACTGGAGAGGGACCTGGTCCATCCTCCCCAGTGGCCTCCCCCTCTTCATCCTCCCAGAACAGCTCCCAGGGCATTAGGTGCAGTGGCAAGTTTGACTCAAAATCAAAAAACTTGCCTTCATCCATGTTTGTCGGTCGGTTAATCTGTCACGGCTGCACGGGCAAAGTATGGCAAGGCAAGGGAATCTCTGGAATACAGGAATCTTTATTCTAGAACACAACCACATAGACTATTAACCGACAAGGACTGAGAGGAGACAGAGGGTTTACATACACAATAGGTAACAGGGCACAGGTGGACAATGATCAAGGTAAAACAAGACAATAACGGGGAACAGGTGTGGAAACAGAAACGGAGGGAAAACTAACAAGACAGGAAGCACAGACCAAATAAGGAGATGGGGCGGAGACAAAGACAGGTGACAGGCAGGTAAACACAAAGCACATGGGGACAGGAGGTAAACAAAGGAGGGACAGGGAACACAGGATCGTTACAATATCACTGCCTGTAGGGCTTTGCTGATGTCTTTCCTGTGTGTTTTTCTTCAGTAGGGCCCACCGTCAAGACCAATTTGGTCCCTACCGATTTTTTTTAACTTCACATGTTTAAAAATGTCTGAAATGCTTCCAAATGTAAAACTATGTTCAGTAATTACAATAACAATGTTAAAATAAAGATTGATGATGTTTTTATACATAAAATACAAAGTTTATAGATTTGTCACAAAATAGCCATAGGGAATGTATGTGCCAACCAACCCCAAAATCAGTGTGCCAACCTGCCCTGCCCACATTAGGTCAAACTTTTTTGCATAAATGCTGTTAGCCTGCTAATATCAGTCACCTCAGGTTTTCAAACTTCATTTTAAATTATAGATGAGTCCCCTAGCAATCAATTATAATCAATATTTTTTTTTATATCCCTAACTATTACCCTTCTAGGATGTATTTAGTGGGAGGTGCATATTCTAAGTTTTGACACTACAAAATTAAAAAGTTGTTCTCACCTAAAGGGTTAATGACCTGGAGACCAGTTACCGTAAAACCCGGTCTCCTGTATGCCAAAGCCCGGGCCTTTATTTTCCCAAATCGCCAAACTGCACCGGCTAGTATTAGAGACAGGCGTCTATATGAGACAGGCCTTTAATTCCCTTTACACAAAACTTTTCCTTTGCAAAGATAAATGGAAAATATTATTGAATTAATTATTTCAAACACACTGAATGTCTACCTACAGTATATGACTAGGCTATCTGATGACAATTACGGATCATCCTTCATTTAGTGTTGAGATGTTGTTCATTGAGTGCAGTAAGATCCAAATAGCAGGGATAGCCAGAACAGATGAAACACGTTTTAATTAGCCTACGTAATTTACCAAGAGATCGCATCACACTGAAAGCTCATATTTTGTCAATAGCCTATATCGGTCCTTTGTCAAATACAGTTGCATTATCAGCCCTGACCAAAACCGTTAAGGAATTATTTATGCAAAAGTGGAACGTGCTTAATGTTTAATTCTCCCTCCTTTTCGGCACGAATGAAACAGCATGAGAGAGCATGAACCATATTGTTTCTCCCGTTTTGTATTTGCCAAATTTGACAACAGTCTACATTCAAATCATAGCCTACTTCCAGGCGCGCAGGAACATATTTTTGACCAGGGGTGCTGAATAACAAAATAATCATGGATGTCCGACGATTTCTCCCCCAGCATATGATTCGAATTTAGACAGCTAAATACACCATTTCACCGCCGTGTATGAGTAGGTCTAAGAGTGAGAAGTTTTATAATGCCCTGGGCAGCCACATTCCACTGCAACTATGCGCAGCACTTGCCACTCCGACTCATCCATCAAAACTGTGCGTGCACAGACCAGTCCCATAGAAGCGCACTTTACATCATTAACCTATTTCAGTATATAGCCAGAGAATGTCCGTAGACGCGCTCTGATATAGCCTAGTCCAGGGGTCGGGAACCTTTTTTGCCTGGAGAGCCACTTTTACCAATTTTTTATTTTTTTTTTTATCTCAGAAGAGCCACATAAAGACGGTTACAAGAAAAAGTTTAGATATTTAACGTACATTTACTTTCATTCAACAGAGGATTTTTAAATACATGTTCTACTAGTTTTACAAGTAATGTGCAAGTAACTTGAAATGTCAAGTGGAATGACAGAAGTATAGGCCTTAGGCTTCCCATGTAGGCTAAACACCACCCCCTATTTCCCCAGTGTTCTTTTGGTATGCAAAGTAACCTCATAGTTAACAACACAACACTCAATTTTCATGACATGACATGTCATTGGCGAAATTGAACATTAGGCCTACTGTACCAGAGATTAGATTTGGTGATGGCCTTGGAGTCTGGCTGGCTCATATTCAGTGAGGTGAAGTTTCATGCAAGAATTGAGGCTGTCATCATTTAAGGGCAACTCCACGCAAAACTGTAATATATCCATAACGCCAACATGGCATTGTGTTGGCGTTATGGATGTGACAGTTTTGCGCGGAATTGCCCTTAAACGTGAGCGCAGGTTTGTCTATATTTTTCATATGTGAGAAAGATTTCACATAAGTGGAACCGAACAGGGTTAACACAGCAATACTAACTCGTTGCAGTGTGCGATATATAACGGGCAGTTCATTTCAGAATCAGTCTTCGGATGGAAACTTTCCCATTTCAGCCCGCTTGTGTTCGCGCTCGCAAGCTGTGGTCACTGACGTTTCCTTTTTGACATTTTCCTTATCTAACCTACAGCAAGCGCACATCAACAATAACAATTAAAGTGTTCTCGTTCATCTTTTTTTTTCTTCGCCATTTTCTTTGTTTTGGATACAACCGTTAGCTAGCTGAATTTTTAAGTAAAGCATCAGCGGGTGGAATGTTATCTCGGCACTGCATTGTCCAATATCTGTACAGTAGGCTACATCGACGTAACTGTGAATTTCAGCGGTAGAGAACAGACATGGGATGGATTAAACTACGTGAACATTTATTATATTTCGAACACTATTTTAACATTTTGATTTCAGTAGGTCCATTTTCAATTTAATACAGTACCAAAATTATTCATGACTTATTGAGTAAACAAATGGCAGGTTTGTCCCGAGAGCCAGATGCAGTTCCCAAAAGAGCCACATGTGGCTCGCGAGCCATAGGTTCCCGACCCCTGGCCTAGTCTAAGGTAAATTCCTTTTCTGACTTCTTTCTCTGTATCGCCATAGGGAGGGAAAGTAATCTCATCGCCATCTAGTGGTTGCGTTCCTAGAGTTTAGCGGAGGGGATGGGATTTTTTTTTAGAAAAAATATATCTCGTGCACATTGGGATCTTAATTTAATGCCTTCCATATGTTAGGCACTGGGGTCACCTCTATTGCTTCAAGTGGTCATACCTTATTTTTAGGATCAGTTGAATTGTTTTGAGTTTTTGTCGTAACATGGTGATAACAAACTACAGTTGCATGTGACGTCACAGGTTTGGGCGCTTAATCTCTAACTGATCAATAGGGCAATTTGCTTAACTGTCTTACATATTTTTGTAATAACGGAAGGTGATGTAAATCGCGTGGTGATAACTTTTATGTCTGGATAACTGGTGTTGTGCTTCTACTCACATGAAGAGCTGGCAGTAAGTGTTAAGTGGCAATGCTAACCAGGCTAATAAACAAACCATGCTACCATGAGTAACGTCGAAGGGTAAAGTCACGTGGCTTTTTTGTAGTTCGTTTATGAAACAAAAGGAGCAATTTCGATTTTTTTAAATAAGGCAAAATAGGGTCTGACATTTTCACAGTTAGAAGATTATTACTGTAGACACTGAAAAATATTTTTGGTGGATAAGATCGCTGATTTGGCTTCACAGTATTTTTAAAAAAAAATAGGTCTATGGGACTTAACATTGGAGCTGCTCTTCGATAGGAACGCAACCACTTGAGGCGCTGGTTTTCACTTTCCCTCCCTATGGCATTTAGAATAAAGAATAAAGTTCGCGAACCGTTCTGGTTTTGTTGCCAGCATGAAAACACGCTTACCATCGGCCTATCCGCAAATTTTAAACACAAGGGATGAATTGAACGATGACAAAGTCGGACATATAGGCATAGTTCATATTGAAAAAAAAGCTATACAATTTGGAACTCTAGCTTTTCACCGCAGTCGTTTAATGCCATAATCATAACGTGCGCAGTCTGCGCCATACTTAAGCCCAAATCACACCCAAGATTCGCGACGAGATGAGCAGCAACTTGAACTTGAACTTGAACTGTGACCAGACAAGGTGAATGCTTTGCGACGGCTTGCAACGACGTGCAACATCTAATTCACACTGCTGTAACCTCCTTTCTGTAACGGGTTCTGTCATTGCGAATCTTTAAACAGACGATCTGACGGGTCTTAGAAGATTAAATACAACCCGAAACTAAAAAACAGACCAGGCCCCTCTACTGGAGATGGCCTTTAACCCAAACCTGTAGCCACGCCAGGCGTTTAAAAGTCTCTTAGGGACTCGGCGATTATTTGAAGTTTTACGGTACATACATGAGTTTACGCTACTCAATAAGGCCGTCAGTTTAGTGTTTTGGAATTTTGTTGCAGCTCCCTCTAGTAGCCTGGATATTGACAGTGTTTCAACCTGCCCCTGTTCCAACGAGCCCCGGTCTCCCCTACTCTCTCACTCTCTCTCCGGAGGGTGCTACATATGCCATGTCATGTTCAGGGCCACTCCATGATACCCTGGCTAACTCATGAGACCCAAGTATCATCGCTTAATGATTTATAAAATTTTGGGAAATAATCTCACTAGTATACACACTAAGGCTGACATCGTTCTACATTAAAGGGACAGGTCTGAGACATATCCGAGTCCAATGGAGACAGCTCAACAGTCATCATGCCTGGTGTGAAACTCTCACCGCCACGGTGTAACCAAGCCTACCGAGATGTCCTCTCTGGGTGGTCTATCTGGTGTCGAGGCACTCTGTGGTTTAATGTGGTTCATCAGGTGTTGTCTCCCCTCAGAAGGTAAGATAATGCTTTAATAATAATTTCATCAATCAACTAAATAAACTGTAATTAGACTTGTTCGTCATAGGAACCTGAACTCATATTTCATATCGTGCTGAGGAACTTGAGGCTTGCATTCATTTCTGAACACTATCCATGCTACATACTTTGCGCTGTATTGGCTGTTCTTGAATCTTAGCTTGTCCTGTCAATCATCATGCAGTCTGGAGCGGAATAAGCCTTACCTGCTTGTTTCATCAAGTGTTTTGTCATGCTGGTGATGCAGGCTGGCATGATGATAATTATATCTTGGTAAGGAAGATCATATTTGTGTGTGAGTGTGAGGCATTCTCATAGCAGAGTCAACATCTTTTCAATTTATGCATCTTGACATGCTCTATGTTACCAGGCACTACATTTATTGTGATAAGATGATTGAATCTCCAAATAGACATAGAAGAACATCAAGCGCTGTCTTTCAGCTCACATAATGTTTCTTTTGTTGTGTTATACTGAAGCACCTGAATGGGATAAAATGTCATGGCTTGCAGGTGCTCTCTCCAGCCCACGAAACCTGAAAGTGGAACTACTGGATTTTCATGCCAAGGTAATGTGGGAGTCAGCTCCAGGAAACCCAAGCGACACTGCATACATGCTGGAACTTCAAGAGTTCGGGAAAAAATGGACCAAAATTGAAAAATGCAAGTCTATGTTGATTTGTGATTTGGATGACTTTGGAACCTATGATTACCTAAAAAACTACTTTGTTAGAGTGAAGGCGGTTTGGGGACATGAAAGCTCTAACTGGACAAACGCCTCCTCTTTTCAGCCTTACAGCGATTGTAAGTATAGTCATTCTTTTGTGGAGTTAAATGTAGTTCTGTGCATGAATTGCATTACAGGAAAATGTGGATATATTCCTTGTTTTATTGTTTGTTATCTTGGAATCTTTTGTGAGATTTAACATTGACAATATCCACTTTTGTTGCATACATTAGCATTACATTGGTCTCTACTTTTCAGGTCAGTTCAGCCCTCCTTTATTAAATGTGATGGTTCAAGAGGGATCCATCCTTGCTGACATTCATCACCCTGTCACAAAAAAGGTGAAGGAACTAGAGTTTGCTCTATACCTCTATCGGAATGTCTCTGGACAGAAAACAGAGGTAGGTAAGACCCAACTGGACTGGTAGTCTTTAGACATCCTTAGACAACCGTATCTTTTGCTGCTGTACAGAGAAACCTGCATGGTTCAGTAATTAAATAAAATTCAGTGACTCACTTCAGAGGAAGCACATTGTATTTTTTTATTATTATTGTAACAGGTGGCACGGAAAATATCAGCTCAAGGTGCTCTCTCTTTTCCCAACCTACCTCCTGATCGCTACTGCCTGAGGGCTTCTGTGCATAACGACCAGAAAGATCAACTGTTTGCAGAGGAATGTATTGTCGTCCACCCAGGTACTGGGAAATGTAACATCACAACCCACGTCAAAATGCTTTCTCATGAAAAAACAAAGGTGTTGTGCGCCACAGCCGGTTTTGACCATGTTGTTTATAAATTTCAGCAGATGAATGGACTCCTATGAGAGTGGCACTGGGTGTGTCCTTCCTTTTGGTTCTTCCTGTTGGACTGATTCTAATCTTTGTATTGTGCTACCTATGGCCCAAATACCTCAAAACTCCACAGGCTCTGGTATGTTCATTCTTTGTTTTTTATCCATTCAGAAAAACTTCAATATTCATCAATATTCAAAGTCTCTTCGATTTCTTGTTACCCATTTGCCAAGAAAGAACACAAAAGTGCAATTTAATGTATACATTTTGATGCACTGTGTCTCACAGAAAGTCAGACCTGGGGAGTCCAAATTGCTGGAGGTCATTCCCGACAAGACCAGAGCTGTGGTGATCTCACACCTGATATGGGGCGAAACAGACGACTGCGTGTCGAAATGTGAAGAAGACAACAGCTCACTAGCCTTTAACCACAAGACAGACTTGACCTGCATCAGGGACATGAGCTCTGAAGGGGAGATCTGTCTGCCACCTGAGGAAGAGGATGATGATGATGAAGATGATGATAAGTGCACTGGTAGCCTTTGTCACTCTGCTGGTTATGGGCTGGTGCCAGACAGCAGTGATGAGGGAGCCCCTGTGGAGGAAGCATCGTCACACGCCGCCGCCCGTGTACCCGAGACGGAAGAGTATGAAGAAAATGAACATCCAAGTCAATACATGGAGAGACTGATGATTGGTGCACAGTGGCATGTCCATGTCCCATTAGACTCTTTAAACAGTCAACCAGCCAGGAGTTCAGACCGCCTAGAGTTCATAGAAGAAACAGCAGAAACACCTCCAAATATTTCATCAGACAGCCTAGAGTCCATAGAAGAGGAAGCAGAAACACCTCCAAACAGCTCATCAGGCTATGAACCCAGGCAAATACCTCCAAACAGCACATCAGGCTATGAACCCAGGCAAATACCTCCAAACAGCACATCAGGCTATGAACCCAGGCAAATACCTCCAAACAGCTCATCAGGCTATGAACCCAGGCAAATACCTCCAAACAGCTCATCAGGCTATGAACCCAGGCAAATACCTCCAAACAGCACATCAGGCTATGAACCCTGTCCATTGATCTGCTATAACAGTGATGAAGGTAGCCAGTGAGTTTAAATGTGAACCGCATCACACCCATTGTGGATCCTGTTATAGTTCCTATCTCAACAGGAGTGAATGCAGGACTGTCTTATGTCTGGTGCACAGACCGCTGCTACCAAAGGCTCTCTGTTTGACACTTTGTGCCTCTCTGCCCAGTGAGTGTTAGCCAGAGCGTGCCGGACTCTTTGGAGATCTACACCTGCCTCTCACTGCAGTCTTCCTCACAAGTACCCTAGGAGAACCCAGACAAACCTGTTAGCAAATTTGAATTTGCTCTGCAGGTCCGTCTGGCAAGGATGCCATTGGCACCCATTTCCAATGGTCCAAAAACACAGGCACCAATCACAGTGGCTTATCCAGCATGGGCCAGGTTTTCTATGATGACAGATAGAGCAGTGCTCTAAAAGTAAAGCAGCTGATGGCTGCACTGATAGTCACAGGACTAAACAGATATGGACATGCATTTTTTTAATTGAGTAAACAACTGCATTTAAAACCTTCGTTTACAAGAAATATTTTTTATTGCTGCTCTTCTGAAATGATTTTAATGCACCAATTTAAGTTTATTTTCACTGCTGGTTATGGCCATGGAAGTCGTATGTCAATGAAGCCTTTCTAGAATCTCTCTCAATCTCAATGGAGATTTGAAAGGTGGTCTGGTGATAATGTACTGCACTGCCATCACCAAGTTGCACCCAGCTGCTTCTGGAGCGTCTTACCAACATTGGAGTGCAAGGCAGTGTTCATCAATGGTTCACCTCCTATCTCTCTGGCAGGACACAGCTTGTCCAGATTTTGGACCACAAGTCGGAGAGTGCTGCTGTCACAAAGGGAGTGCCACAGGGGTCTGTTCTGGGGCCCCTGCTCTTCATCATCTACCTCCTCCCACTGGGAAATATCCTGAGGCAACATGGTGTTCAGTTTCACTGCTATGCTGATGACACCCAGCTTTATATGTCCACCAAACCGACTGCCTCCCTTCCTCCTGCTGCGATGACTGCCTGTCTGCATGATATAAATCTGTGGATGACTAACAACTACCTGAAACTGAACAGTAACAAGACTAAACTACTTGTTGCTGGCTCAAAAACAACGCTGGCAAAGATGGAAAACAGACTCTCCCTATCTGTAGATGGCTCCAACATTGCCTGCTCCACCAAGGTGAAGAGTCTTGGTGTTATACTATAGACAGCACACTTTCATTCACTGCCCATATTAACAGTGTGTCTCGCAGCGCCTTTTTCCATCTGCGCAACATCGCAAGACTGCGCCCCTCCCTCAGTCAGCAGAGTGCAGAAGTACTTGTAAACGCCTATGTTACATCCCGCATTGATTACTGCAATTCCATCTTCTCTGGCATTCCACAGAAATCACTCCACTGCCTCCAAATAATCCAGAACTCTGCAGCCAGGATAGTAACAGGCACAAAGTCCACAAGCCACATAACACCTGTACTGTTGCAGCTACACTGGTTACCAGTTACCCAGAGAGTCCAGTTTAAGATCTTACTGTTGACATTTAACTCCCAATTATATCACTGACCTCTTGGATAGCTACACCCCTTCCAGCTCGCTGCGATCCTCATCAGCTGGTCTGCTCAAGGTGCCCAAGATTAACCTCAGCACCATGGGAAAGAGAGCGTTCTCCCACACAGCCCCAAAGCTGTGGAACTCACTTCCAAACAACATCAGGCAGTGTGAATCCACTGCCCAGTTTAAAAAGGAACTGAAAACCTTTCTTTTTAGACTAGCCTATGGACTGTGATATGGCTAAATGGACTATATATATTTTATATATATATATATAATTTTTCTCCTTTTTTGATATATATATTTTTTTTTCCTTCTATTTGTTTTATCTGTGAAGCGACCTTGGGTGTCCTGAAAGCCGTTTTTAAATACAATTTATTATTATTATTATTATTATTTTTGGAGCATGCAAATATAATGGCATTTTTACAGTGACATTTGTTTTTGTGGATTGTATTCATATTTTGTGTTGTACTGCACCCTTGTGTGTCCTGAAGGATGAAAAAATTAAATGTGTCATTATTATTATTATATTATTATTATTATTATTAGGCCTATTATTATTATTATTATTACAGTAGTAATAATAGTAGCAGCAGTAGTAGTAGACAGAGTTTTATAGATGCACTTTTGTTGCTCTGGAGAGATATACAGTATCTGTTCAGATATTAAATGGTGCTAGTTTTTATGTATCATATGGATTCCACAAAATGAATGAGAGATTCATTTAAATGTTTTTTTTTTCTTGTACAGATGTTTGACATTTTATGTGCAAATATACTTTATATAGACCAGATTTTACATGTTGTAAAATGCTGCCAATGTCGGGGTGTGTGGTGAGCTCAATGGTGTTTTAAGCCCCCACCGTTCAAGGCACCTAACCACTTCAACCCTTCCCTTGCCCTTGCCCTTGCCTAACCCTAGTGCCTTCCATGCAGCACTGCCTGAAAAACAACGTTAGGGGCTTAAAACACCAAACACCGTATGGCTTGTGACTAACATATTTGTGGTTTAAGATCTGAATAAAGTCACATGCAAGTATTTATACAAATCATAAAATATTTAATTGTTTTCTTTATATCCATTCATTCTGTAAGCTCATATACACAAATGTACAAAGGGAAAGTGTATCCCATCATTGTCTCATTTACTTTCCACTAAAAAGTGAAGAGAAAAAATTATTCTTCTCTTCTCCGCGTAAACGCAAGGACTTGCTGGTGCGTGTTCCTCTTTGGAGGGGGGAGGCCATCTTTTTTCTGTCTTCCTCTTGTTGTTGGACTTGTTGACAAATAACTAGCCGCATGTCCTCCTAGATAGACAAAGATTTCTTATAGTTATTTTATCAAATAAAAAATATATCAGAGGGCTTAAATGTGTCTTAATTCAGGCATGGGCCAGGTCAGTATAATTAAAATTTTTCCTTGCTTTAATCTTTGCTATCAACAGCACAACTGACCTGCCAGGCATCCACCTCCTGAGACAGCGCCACCTTGTGTTTGATGGTGCTCAGCAGCTGTATGTTGAGAGAGTCTCTGTCTTGCCGTGTTTTAAGCAATTCTTCTTCCAAAGAACTAAAAACAAAAGGCGTATTCATGATGCTGTCTCCCATTATCAGTATCAGTAATAACATCTGCATTGAAAAGACAATGCCATAATTTGTTCTCAGCCAGTAGGCTAATCTGAATGGCAATGGTAAGCTTTTTACCTGTAGCTGGGTTTTCCAGGACTGCTTCGAAATGGTTTCACCTCTTCCCTCAGTGACCGCACTTCCTCCTCTTTGCTCTGTAACTGTTGCGCAAAAACATTTAGTCCTACGTGTGGTCAGACCAGTGTAATTTGAATGTGTTATAACAGGCAAATGCATATGTGCTCCTATCAGGCAAACCTCTTGATTCAGTTTCTGGAGTTCGGCTTCTCTCACTTGCAGGACTTCTGAGTGAGCCAAGAGGGCTTCTTTGGCCTAGTCAGAGGAACATTTGATGAGTATAACGATTCACACTGAAATGAAAACACAATCTGAACATGCTCAACCCTTCTTAATTAATGATTAATGATTCATTTCAACAGGACAAAACTTCTCCTTGTCAATGTTATGAGCAAC
This sequence comes from Alosa pseudoharengus, assembly GCF_046254945.1. Classification (NCBI taxonomy): domain Eukaryota; kingdom Metazoa; phylum Chordata; class Actinopteri; order Clupeiformes; family Clupeidae; genus Alosa; species Alosa pseudoharengus. The sequence continues at coordinate 39,072,687 of NW_027468870.1, forward strand.
AGCTGAACTCAAAAGAACATTTTCAACGTTCACTATCTCTCAGAATTGGGATTTTCTTCTTTGGTGTCTAGTCCCACTCTACTCTATCCCATTGAGACGGCATGGGTTCTGTGTTGTAGTCCCGGGAGGTGTCACAGCTGGGGGGGCAGAGAGTACCTGCGACTGCTGGAGCTCGCACTGCAGCGAGAGCGGGAAGCTGGTGGTCTCTCCCAGGCTCACCTCCTCCCCCAGGGCCTGCACTCTGTGCTGCAGCGTGCGGTTGTGCGTTTGCAGCCGGAACACCGTGCTGTGCTCCTGCTCCAGCTGCCACAAACAGCCAGAAGAGAAGGAGAGAGGTGCTGCTCAGCTCAGGCTCACGAGCTGTAGTGTCAGATAGGCTCACTATAGCACACAGCCAAGCCTATAGAAATGCACCACTCAAGTACAGTGACTCTCAGTGATACTAAAGGATCCTGTCACATCATGGAAAAGTTCACATCTCTCTCTCTCTCTCTCTCTCTCTCTCTCTCTCTCTTTCCCTCTTATTTACATTCATAAGTGTTTATGTCTTTCAGAGAATTTAAGTATTTTCAAGAGTAACTCTTCTCACTCTTGACCATGTCATTTCCAAAGCGTTCCTTACCTCGGATTCCTTATCCAGCAGACTGCTCTGTAGGTCTGCCACCTTCTCTCTCAGCATGTCTCTCTCTGAGCGCAACCTGTCGTTATCATCCTGTGTCGACTGCAGCCGCTTGTCCAGGTTACTGTACCGTTCCTGCGCCACTCTGATCTGTATACAATGAAACGGAGGAAGTGTCCTATTGTCAGATGTATGACGTACATGTGTAGTGTCATGATACCAATGTTTGGGTAATAGATGTAGTTGTGTGCTTTGTGTGTGCGCAGATTTGTGTTGTATGCCCACTGCTCACGCCACCATACCCACACATGCTTTAAATGGACATAGATTGAGGCAGGCATACCACAACAAAGCTAATACACATGAGATGGACTGAGAAATAATAAACAAATGGCCTTACTTGTCCTGTTTTAAAACAGTCATCTAATTATCAGGGTGCTTGTTATCATACACCTTTTCACATCAGTATGTTTAAATATAGAGCAAACAACGGCATTACCAACGGTGAAAAGACATTCCACAGCTGAAATGAATGTTAAACACGTTGCCGATGACATCATCCTGGCGTGATGCTTTGAGTGAGTGAATATGCATTGTGTCTCCATTGTGATTGCAACATCACCTCTGCTTGAAGACTGTCCACCCTTGCCGAACTAATGGAGCGGGTGAAGCTGTTCTCCTCCATCTCCTCCCTCAGCTGACCCAGCTCCGAGCGCAGCGCATGCTCCAGTGACACCGCCTGCAACACACAGGGGGGTCTCCTGAGGCTCTGTTGCGTAGGCCTTTGTCTACACTCAGTCTGATGTAGGTCACTGCTATTTTAACCTGTTTCGCCACATTCTTTAAAAGGCGTGGGGTATAAAGGGCTTGAGTATAACCTACAGTACATAACCTACTGTTACCACACTTCTTTTCCTTTTTCAGTTGCTATCCATACATTCTTTACCATCAATTTATGTAAATAGAAGACCTAAACAAACAAACGTTGCGCCTCCAGGGGACGTCTGACCTCTGCCAGCTGTTCCACCAGTTTGTGGTTGTGGTTGGACAGCTGTGTGAGCTGCTGGGTCTCCTGGCGGCGGCGGTCCCGGCCCTGGGCGTGCTGCTGCTCCAGCTGCTTCCGCAGGGTGGCCAGGTCGGCCTGCAGCTCGGCCTCCCGCTGACATGCCTCCATCTCACACACCTCCAGCCGTCGCTGCACCACGTGCTTCTCCTGCTGCATGGCCTGATAAAACACACACACACACACGTAAACACACACACACACACACACACACATACACACACACACACATACACACACACACACGGAGGAGAAAAACATATGGACACACATACACGTACACACATAAACAAGGACAAACACGGACATACACACAAACATGAACACACATACACACACACATACATGCACACACACACACACACATACAGTACACACACACATACATAAACACAGACAAACATGCACACATACACAAACACGGACACACACACACACACATTCACATATAAACACACGTACATTGATACATATATGAATGTCTGCTCATTCATCAGCTTTTTCCAAACAAATTTAAAGAAGCTTGACCAAACATAGCATTCAAGGTCATTTCCGTTAAACAGCAACGCTAATGCCCCATACAAACAGCCAAAAAGCTCTCAGTTCAACTTAATAAATGACTGCAACCAAACAGATTTGCTGCCATGAGTCCAAACTATGAGTGGCTCACTGATGGCCCACTGTACCTCCATCTCCTTGTCCTTCTGCTCCAGCTGGACGTTCAGCTCCTCGTTCCTCTCCAGCAGGGCCTGTCCGAGCTCAGCTGCCAGGATCAGGTCACTCTCCATCAGCGCGGGGCTGCCATCGTCCTGGGCCAGGTCTGTGAGTGCCTCAGGGACCACCCCTGGGGCCATCGTCCGCTTGGTGGAGGAAGACGATGAGGAGAAAGGGAAGAAGGAATCCTCCAGGCTTGGAGAAGGCAGGGTCTCCTTCTTCGGGGAAAACATTCGGTTGTGTGCACTCGCTGATTCTGGACTGTGACTCCCAGACAATCCACAGATAAGCAAGCTGACAGTCACACCTTATGAGACACCATTTTTGCCCAGTAAATTCCAGCCAGTTCTATTATATAGAAGCCTATTTGGCACACACAGTGGCCACAAGAGAATAATCATAAGATGAAGTGATGGTTATGGTTGGTTATCAAGTGCATGTGGCAAGTCAGGTTTGAAAATTCCCACGCAACAGACAGCGTGAAGCATGCAGTCATGCCCATGCCATGCTGGTTTATTTGGTGACCAAATATTGCTCAAGCTCTGACAATGATCCCAGTTCCTTGTGGTTGTTTGGACTGATGAGTTCTCCTTCAGAAAGCTGACTTCTTAGAGTAACCAAGTGGTAATCCTGTAGGTATCCTGAAACAAGACATTCATGACTAAACAGGCTTTTGACCCACACATAAAACGACACCCTTTTCAATTCCGTGCAAAAGAATACTTCTAATGACCATACCATAGGCAGGTTATCACAGTAAACAAAACAGGTGAACAAATCAGATGTGTATCATGAGACATTGAGTACATGAATACATTTAATCTTCAGTTGCCTTGAAACCATGTCTTTTGTTGCCGGTTCTCATCTATTGTGAGGGTGACCGAAATGGAAGTGTAGTAGTGTTTCAACACATTCCACAAGTTATTCAAGACTTCTCATGGACCTGCTGCTCCACCCTGCAGTGACAGTGTCTGTCTGACAGGTTTTGTTTCCCAGGGATAAAACCTAATGGTTCTTTAAAAGGGTGGCCAAACCTAAACTATGCAGACTGCGAAACATTAATAAATGACCAAGAGGAAATCAATTGATCTTCCATACTGAGAGATGCTGTTGTCGCAAACATTTCCTTTACTGACTGCCAGTCAGGAAATACAGTATAGTCTTTCACTTGTCTTAGGTCAGGCAACTCATGTAGGACTCATACCTCACATTTTTATATCCTGTCACTTACAGACTACATTGAATAAAAAGATCCTTAATGATGCTGCCGGTTGTACCTGTGATGTTAAGGCCAGTGGCAGTGCTTCCATTTAAATATAATTCCACAAAATATTATAGAATACAATAAAGATCACCTATTACCTGACCTCAGGTCTAGGTATGCAATATCAGTGAGACAACATTTAGTTCCAACCAACCAAAAGTCAGCTCACTGACTTGTACACATCTTTAGGCCTGCGCATATTTTTCTTACCTGGTGGCTTCCTGGTGCACTCCTGGCTCGTGTGGTGGCAGTAAGTCAGTGGTTACCGTGGAGCAGCTGTTTCCCTGTATGCTGACCACACCCATGTCTGATGACATCACTTGGGAACAACTGGGAGGGGCCGAGACACAGGGAGGCAGAAAACCGGTAGACCGTGATGGCGGCAACACCTTCAAGAATGGTGATAATGGATGTGTGAACAATGGACATGCCTCTCTGTGTTTTTCTCATTTACATAAATGAAAATGGTTGGGTTGCATGCAAACGTTCAGCTTGTTATTATTACCAAGCAAAACAGATCCCTTTTCGGCAAAAACTTTACCTTAGTATTATTCATAGATATTTTCTCCTTTACATAGTATGTTCATAATGATTGTACTGATAAATAATATATTATGAATGTTAAATTATGAATTATTGTCGTTATAATTTTATACAGAATATCCCTCAAAAGAAAGTTGTATTTGAGATGAACTGGTGATTTGATTATTTCCTGGTGTATTTCCCATTAGAGGCACATGGTGGCAGGAGAAGATTCCCAGTAGCACCAAGCTAGTCAGGCCTCAGAGTGAAAAACATTAATGTCTCAATTTACGTTCATAAATGTTTATGACAACACAAGTGTAGGATATCACTTCACATCAGACCTATACTTTTGTTTGCCAGATATGTGGTATATTAGTGGCAGCCACATACATAAACTAATGTTTAGCAACCAAAGGTTTATCCATACTGTAGATTACCAGGCTGACATAAATGCTCAACAAAATAGAAACAACTTGATAAGCTTTTTAAAGCCACGGTTAGTTTTAAAATCTCAAACAACACAAATAAGACCCTTTTCCTGTTCTTTCCAAAAATACTTTCTTGTCTGGACATTTGTTATTGTGATTAAGTTGAATACATCCCCAATCCTGTCTGAAATGGCAAGCTCACAACAATATTCGTGGAGTGATTGGTCAGTGTTTTTTTTCTCTGGTGCCTTTAAGGGATGGTTAAAAAACGTAATGGACACATCATATTGGGCGATGTGCGTACTTGTACCTACATGTAGTTTTCAAAACAATAGAAGTGGACATTATTGGCTGTTACTCAGATCTTTTATGGGCAACAGTTACAGGCCCTGCCCTTCCTGCCCACATGTGAGGATGGACTGATTATCTCACATGAAAACAATAACCATGGAACTGTAAAAATGATTTAAGGCTAGACAGATCAAAAGTGCAAAGGACAGAGATTGATTTTAAACAGTCATTAAAAAGGTTTTGAGACAGACAGAATGGCATGTCACAAAGACCACCTTGTTTTTCTCAGTTCTGTCTGTGGGTGCAGTGAGGCTTGTGGAATGACTTTCTCCCAAAGCATACAGACAGTGAACTGAGTGTGCAGACCGGGGTGGTGGTGGTGGTGGTGGTGGTGTGTGTGTGTGGGGGGAGGGGTCCAGGGTCAGACAAATCGACACAAACAGGAGCCTGTGAAACTGCCTGCCATGCCTCCAGATCGCAGCAAAACAAATTTTCCTTTGCTTGAAAGGGACTCTTTGAGCTTGTGGAGCCTACTTAGTCAACAAACAGGTAACAAGGGATAGACATATAGTGAATCAAGAGAGCAATATGAACCATTTACATATATTATATCTACATTGCATTTTTCTGCAAATTTACAAATTGAAAAACAAAATGTGGCTTACTTAATCTTATTTGTCACAAGGGTAAAAATGACTGTACTAATTACTGTAGTGTTTTTTTCCAGCATCCATTAAAAATGGTGATAGTGAACAAACAAACAGAGGGGGGGGGGGGGGGAGCAAACAAGTTGCACATTTGAAATGAGGGGAGTGCTCTATCTGCTCTGTGAGTTTAGCAGGAGGTGGAGTAAAGCCCCCAACTGAAGTCCCTCCTCTAGTCCCAACTCTCCGCAGACAGACTGACCATCAGAGAAGAGGAACATGGAGAAGCTGAAAGGCATGAGCTGGTCAACGGTTCTGGTGCTATGTGGTCTGCTGCCTCTGATTGCCCAGGCAGGGAGAGAGATGCCCAAGCTCTCCAACAAGAAGCTGTGTGCAGATGCTGAGTGCAGTCGTGAGTTTGATCTTTTAAAACAATTGGTTGTTGCAATGAAATGCAGTAACCTACATACAGTAGTAGCCTACTTTACTGTTGCCTACATCAGCCATGCAAATAAATGCAAATTATGGAATGCAACACATAAAATAGCCATGTACCTTAAAGGCTGCAACTAACAGAGTGTCATGCATGAAAAAAGGAGCTAACAAATATATAAAGAGCTAATATAATTTGTCAAATTGTCAAACTATGTTCCTTTATCAGAACCACTTTTGAGAAGAAAAAAAAAATGTTCCATCAAATGGAACAACAGTGTTCACATAATTGACAAGAGTGTCTGTTTCTAGATCCCATCCTCATTGCTCGTGCCCTTCAAGATTATTATCCTCAAGACTGCCGCTTCATCCCTCTCCGCCAGGGTCAGCTTGTTTATGTGTATGCCATGCTGAAGGACCAAGGTAACCTCTTCTGGGCAGGCAGTGTAAGTGACAAAACAAACCGAATGATGCATGAGCTGTTGAATGCCACAGTGAGTCTTGACATGTTTATGTTTTATTGACATGATGTTGCTTGCAGTGTCTATGAATTTCAAGACAGAAATAGTTGAAATGTAGGCTATTAGAGAGAGCTGACTTGTTTGCTTAGTTTTTTTTTTTAAACTGGTATTTCATTCAATTACTCAGGTTCAAGGTTCCTACTATGGCGAGCATGAAGCGCGTCTTGGACATTTCCCAAGCAGTGTTGTTGAAGAAACCCATGCCTTGATGCCAGCAGAGGTCGAGGTTAAAACTGACGTGAGTATAGACAACTTGACGCTTTTGAGGGAATAACCTATCCGTGGGCCTAGCTGTAAAACAATCGATGACTAAAGCAATATGTTTGTCTTTTCCAGAAATGGGACTTCTATTGTTACTGAATACGTTTCTGGTTTACCTCAAAAACGATTAGCATATGGATGACCCGTGAATCTCTTTTGTAAGCACTGCTACTGCCACGAGTCAAAAAATGACCTCGTTTTTTGGACACCTTCCTGCTATGGACACCTTTGTGAGCTGCCTTTGCTGCTATGTGGTATAACTAAGCAAACACACAGATTCAGTTCTTATTTATCGATGCTGTAGACACCGTTTATGCTTTGGGCAGATGTCTGATGTTCAATAAAGATAAACAAAGCTGTTTTTGTGTCTTTTTTCATTGCGTAATGGAGCGCATCGCGTTTGTATGAAGGATACTTTTATTCTAACGATCATCATTTGTCTTGCACATTGTAGCCTACGTCATCTCAGTCTATGTGTTTTATTTCAGTTACCTTTTAACCCTAATTAAATTAATTAAATTAAAGTTAGCCTGCATGTAAACCCAGATACCCAGGGATGTCTTTGAGAGAAAAAAACGTAACCATGGTGACGTGTCAACAAAGTAGGATCCCATTCAGATGTCATCAAAAATAGAACCATACAGTCAATGGATAGATCACAGAGAAGCTCTTTCAGAGTTCTATGGGCAGCACTTTACACAGTAAAAAAAAAGTCTAGCAGATCAAGTGAGCAACCTTGTGAGGACACCATTATTGTTTTATTCGCAGGTGAATCAGCGGGTAAGTAGGTCAGTGTGGCCAGGGCTTTCATTCCTTCTTCAGAATAAGCCAAATTTAGTGTCTTTATAATAATATGGGATGGACCTTTTTCCAAGTTTCTTATGCATGGATAGTACATGGACAACGAAAGCAGCACCTTTCCACTATATGCTCCGCGCCTCTGGCCAGAGTGAGGTTTGGCATGACTCATTTAAAGATGCCAAGTTGCGTCAATTTGGATGGCGTTGCTCCACCAGTGAAAACGCCTATACCACTGCCACCTTGATTGGCAATTGGTCTGAGCAACGGTTTGATATGCGTTACTCTACAAAAGTACGCCGGCCACTGCCCTCTCAGGTGAGCTCTGATGCTTGTCATAATTTTCATGATCTGAAATGAGACAACAGACACCAGACATTATAGATTTTGTCAAGATTTTTGCATTTATCAGGTGACCTGTCATTTGCATAATTGAAGTATTATATCACTTTCTTTATCTCTCAGTTTTCTGACTACTTTGAAACAACTTATAGTTCAACCTACAACAAAGATGAGAAAAAGCCCACTCAAATCAGTAAGTCTGTTGCTCCCCTTTGCTCTTTCACTTCAAATAAAAATAACCAAATCCATTTCAATAGGCCTATCCAGAGCCATATAAAGGTATTCTTTTGATTATCCAAACATTCTGAAAGATGTAGAGCCATCACCAACTCTCAACTTATCAAGTGTGTTTACTGTTTATTTGTTTATTTCATTCTGAAGCCCATGCGAAGGAGCCTAGAAGCTTCCCTGGACATCAGCCTGAGTTGGATCCTCCGCACACCAAGTGTGTAGCAGACTCCAGCTATAGACAGGACTTCAGAGCACATGGACGAGAGAGCAGGAAAAATGGTGAAACCTCACAATACCCACAGGACACCACAGTCTCCCAGGACCAGTAGGATAGCTCCCTGGCCTGAAATACAGCAAACTCAATCATTTTTATGTTGGTTGTTTTGTTTGCTTTGTCTTTCCATGAATATTGAACCTGCTGAAATGCTCCATTTTGGATGGTCAGAATGAAGTCTGTATAAGACTTTAGAACAGAAGATAAAAAAATAAGACTTTAAAACCAAACCTCCACACCTCTGATCGTATAGAATCCCTGCTCTATTCTGTGGTATACCTTACCCCCTTATGTGAGTGGAAACAGTGACTGAAAACCGGATAGCTGCAGTAAAGGAGGGCTCTGTTATGGGGTTAAGTTTTGGGCCTACTATGGCATCAAATGCAGAAGATTAACCTCAATAGCATACTCCTCTATATGTAAAGTTACTGATTATTCTTTTTACTGCTAACTGAGAGAAGGAACAGTATTCAAGTATTCAAGTGTCTTTGGGGTGCTATTGTTTTTCCCCCAGTTGTCTCATTAGGTCCATAGCTAAATTCCATTGGAATGCAATTAATGCTTATCTAATCAGTGTTTTCATTGTTCATCTCAGATAAGAGGCTTTGGGGAATGAGGCATAATCTCCCCTGTCAATACAATACACACACACATACACAGAGAGAGAGAGAGAGAGCGTGAGAGAGAGAGGAGAGAGAGCGTGAGAGAGAGAGGAGAGAGAGAGAGAGAGAGAATGGAAGTGTCCTGTTTGAAATCAAATTAGTTCTAATGAAACAATCCATTTAGCTGTGGAAGTGCTGCAATAATTCCAATGCCCTTTCTTTACTGCATAAAGACTGACTAGTTTAATGAAATCACATCACACATGACCACCTCTCCAATGCTTTTAAATAGTGAGACTTTTTTATTATGCATATGGATAGTAGTTACACACTTATAATTACTGTTAATAGTTAATATTATAAGGAATGTTTCAGCAAGCAAAATGAAAGAGAACAACCCCTCAGCTGAAAGTCAAAAGGGATGTAGATATTAAGGGTTAAGTGTGTATTGGCTTTTCTTTCATCAACCAATATTAGTTTTTTGTAAATGTATAAATATTACATATAAATCTATATCAGTAATAATATATTTTAAAGCTGCGATTGAGGCTAATTGAAAGAGACTGGATCAAATGTGGACAATCTTGGTGATGTTATTTCTTTTTGAACACATTGGGTGTGTGTAAAAAAAGGATTTTAAAAACACCCTTTTAATGGACTCAATCATTTTTTTCTGCCCCAAAGGTGTTAGATCATCCAAACCAGTTTGTTACACTGCTGTCTAAAATGCCAAATATTGCTTTGAGATTTAATCAATCTTCAGTCCATATCATTTTAGACACAGTGATAGACACTTTCCCTTTACATATCACCTTTACAGAATCTTCAACTGTAATTGTAGGTAAATCATAAATGTGTAATCACTAATAAGAAGTAGCTCTCAGTTCTGGTATCCCAGCCTGATAACTGACATAGAGGAGGACTCATGCATTTTATGGACGCAGTGAGACAAGTGATAGAGTAAGTACTTCTCAATAATTAGCTAATTATTCATTTATGTAGTTTGATATTGAGCTGCTTCTTGTTAAACTCAGAATGAACGAGTAAAACAATATCAGTCAACCTTAACTTTAGCTTTATATTGATTCATATTGAACAGTTAGGTCCTGATCTCATCATTGCCGTACTTTCAGAATAGGGGAAAGTTGTGTTTCTCCATTATTTCACCATTATCTCATTATTTCACCATTATCTCATAGCCTAGAAATCTAGACGCGCCCCTAGCGGCAGCAAATTACATTTGCTGCCGGGGCTAGTCTAGCAACTCTCCGTTGGCTTGTGAGCTCCAGAAATCGAAACTTAATCAGGACATTGAAATCGTGTATAGAGTCGTTTGGTGGGCTTAACATAATGATTGATGGCAGAGTTGCAATGGTTTGGCTTGAATTCCCTGCTACTTGAAAACAAATATACTATTGCGTCCTATTGCGTGCAGAGGGAATTTGAAAGACAACTGATTATCCCGCCCCTCGGACTGAGCACTGCGAACGGTGAGTGCCCAGACCCTACATTATAATGTGGGTCTGGCTCACCAGGCTAATTATCTCACCTTTCAGGCCTACCACATCCTTCAACATGCCTGTCCTCCTCTGTCCAATGCTCCCTAATGCCCTTTACACTCTCACCACATATTTCAGTCGAGGTACGGGCACTGCATTTGAGGAAGATGTACAAGTTTTTGCCTCACATGAAATAAAAAGAAAAATGTAACCGAAAGTAAAGTCATTCATGAGATTGGGGTAGCAATGTTTACAGTCTTTAAGGCTTTGAGAACTTGTCTTTGAAAAAAAATACTGACAGGATTTTGGTTTTGTGGTCCTATATGGCTCTTGATTTCAGACTGGGTAGACATACAGTATACAGTGCATTTCGCTAATTTTTGGCAACCAGCTATAGGCTCTCTATAGCTACATATAAATATGAGAAACAGGTGAGGGGCATGTTAGGGGCCGAGATGGGCAGAGCTCAGTAGATGACCAAGCAGGAGCACTAGAGGCTCTACTTCTGCTGCACAGCAGGCTTGTCATCATGTGTGATGGGGATGTTCCGCTCTGGGACATCGGAAACCTTCCGTGGTCCGATTACGGTAAGGACACCGTCCGTGGACAGGGAGGAGGTGATCCTGGCTGGGTCCACCCCGCCTGGGAGTTTGTATTTCCTCTGGAACTCCCGTGACACGAAGCCATGATCGTCCTAAACACAAGAGACATGATTTTTCACTCTCAGGAATGCTGTAAATGTTCAATATTGTACATGTGTAGGGCTCATGCCACAGTGTGAAGCTGCACGGGAATTGGGCGCAAATTTGCCACCTGACGTTCTTGATGTTTGGCATGGATCTCGATGAAATCTCCATTAATCTTCACTGACAGCTCCTCAGGGGAAAAGTGCTTCACATCAAGGCTAACTGTGAAGCGATCCTTCTCCATCCGCATCTGGAAACATGAAATATCACACCATAATAACCCATATCAGATTGGGTCAATTGGAGCCCAACAGACAATGTATAATGAACTTTCAAACTTAGCACCTCCTGGTGGTGCTGTATGTTTTAGTATGGGGTGCCACCACCTCTTTCAAGTATGTGAAGTTAACAGAGGAAGTCAGCAGTGGTGACTGAAGCCCATGATAAGGGAGCAAATAAACAACTGTGAAGGGAAAGCTACAGGCCGCAGACTTGTATTGAAAGTATTGGCAAATACCTGCTGCATTTGTACCTTTGTATGCTGTTTGCATGCAACACATGCAAAAGTCCCTAGATGTTGTATGTAACAAACTATGGGCTGCATACATAATACTGTATAATCCATAAGCATATGTCCAAATCATACATGTCATGCAGGGATCATGACATGTTTTAAATAGCTCATCGGTGTCATTGTTTTGAGTGTGCAGCTGAACAATGTCCATGTGTTCCATGGCTTAAAATTGATATAAAAATAGCCACTCCAATCTCTATGTACACAGAGATGAGAAAGTCCCATGAGACTGTTTTAGGGAACACAGCAATAACACACTGATATACCATGGAAACAGCTGAACAAATATTCATCTTTTTTACTTAGAATACCTAATATGATACTTTAATGACTCATCACATACAATAAATGAAATGTGCTCACAATTGACAGCAGATATCTGTATTATTGATCATTATATTCTCATATAATAGTATAGTAACTTTACATATTTTTTACCGTCACCTCAAAGTATCAGTCTGTCTGAAGCACTGAGGCATTGTATTGGTATCAAATATCAGGCTGTAGGAGATTTTGCCTGGACCTGCAGCTCACCTCAGAGTGTCCACTCTCCAGCCAGCTGGGCCAGCGCGGGACAGCGACCCGGGGATAGTAGAGTGAGGGGATGGGCGGCAGCATGTCGCTCTCGCTGATGTGCTCCCCAAAGTGCTGGTCGAAGATACGGCTGGGGAGGAAGGAGGGGAGGAAGCGGCGGAACCAGGGCTGTTGGATAGTCACGTCCATGCTGCTCCAGAAGGTGCGAAGGAAGCCACTGCCCACAAGCCACTCAGAATCTGTTTTTTGTCCCGACGGCCAGCTTATATACTCTGCCACTGCCAGGCCCTGCCAGCCCGCTGACGACGGTTCTGGAACAATGATGTAAACTGTTTTGCCCCCTCTCTCGCGCTCACCCTCTCTCTTTCTCTCTTTCTCTCTCTGTCTTTCTCTCTCACTCAATCCCTCCTACTGTCCCCTGCTCAGTCTTTCTCGCTCCCTTCACCCTTCTCTAAAGAGCATGTCTTTAAACCGGTAGTCTGATTTCATTCACACAGATACTACCTGGATTATCACTTGAGCTTTCAATGGTCCTGATGTGCCTCATGTTCACACCCCTGGAAAACATTCTGTCTGGGGCGGTGGGGCAGAATTTGCCAGTAACGTCTGATCTTGGCGTTTTCCCATTTCCCCCCCTGACTCACTCCAAGGCCACTGTGCCAAGGTGGATTAGAATGCCTAGACTCTAATGTGCCAGTGCAAATTTGGGCATTGGCTCTTCTCAGGATTTGGTCTCCCGACACAAGGGCCTAAGGGAGATTGGCCAACTATGCCGGTAGTGGGCCAGCTCTGGATTATATATGGATCTTCTTGCAGAGTGCAGAGTCATTCAATCTCAGAGGGAATTCTATGTGTATTAGGTACATGTCTTCCTAAGTCTTCCAGAACAGTCCGAATGTGCAGGTTTTCCGGATTTCTTTTTTGTGGCATGTTCATTGTAATGACAAAAAATGAGTATAAAGAATAAGGTCATTTTTCCCATAACGTCTCATGAAACAAGTCACTACTACACACTGACTAATTGTATTATATATCTACAGGATATGTGATATCCTTAGCAGCATTATCTTAGATTCAGGTGATAATACATCAGGTCAAGAAAAAAAAATCTCAACTTTATTTCTACATTGCCTCAGTGCATTGTAGCTACTACCCCACAATCAACTCCCTCTCCAGAGACCTCTGAGGGGTCTGCCACAAGCTATTTCTAGCCAGGTTTATCACCCTCCTCATTCAGGCATAACTGTGCAGACTCTCTCTCCCCATCCTTCATTGCCTGCCACTCTCCTGTCGTTCTCCTTCGTCCACCACCTTCTCCTGGGAAACTGGGCAACGACTGGAAACTTTAACTCACAAGCTGCTAAGTTCAGGACACAGCCATGGCTGAGCGCACGATCCCTCATGCTTACCCCATGAGTATGGAGTATGAGATGAGCAACCCAAGCCGGATGTATGATCAGAACTTTGCTGAGGGTAAGAAGTTCTGCATAGTGACAACACTTTCGGTTATCAAAATACTGTTATGGCCTGTCTCTGTGATCTATGGTAATATGGATTCAAAAAATGTGATGATTTCTGCATTATATATTATGACTTAAAATGCCAGGGAAGCCATGTAATAATGCTAATTGTTTTGCCCTGCATGGTCCTACTCCTGGTCTCTGAAGGTCATTTTTATATGTTTGCTACCTCATAAAAGCTGCCCTACTGTGAAATTATAATGATGCAGTTGCTAAATGCGATGGTACCCAGTGTTATGATACAATAATCATGGTTTCAACTTGCTTCGCAATTCCCCTGACGTCATTTCATTTTAGTGAAATGTTAGTCCTCTGGCATGGCTTATATTTAGAATGCCACACATGACAGAGCTGGCACTGCAACCACTTAAAAATAAACTGTTGCCAAGAGGGATATTAACCAGGCCTATCAAACACTCAACACTGTTGGGTATATAATGTTATACAAAATCACCAGTGCAAACCATCAGTATCAAAATAAATGCATCTAGATACTTCTCTTAGATACAGTGTAAAATTAAAATGGCAACATTATAAAGGAAGTGTGACACTCTTGCAGTATGACTTCCATATTCCTCTCCTATGACTGTTGGCAGAGACATGTTTCTATTTAGAGATTTGTGGGGGTGAGTAAGCGGACAAAGTGGGTGTGTAAACATTAGTTCAGTGATGCAGCTACTGCTGCGTGTTAATAGTTGAACTCAGGTTAATGTAAATCCAGAAAGTATCACAGAAGAGTAAAACTTTAAGCAGTCATTCACCACACCGGCCTGGTCTGATTTCAGACCTGTATGTTTTTGCGTAGCCTTATGTTTTCATCACATATCTCTGTCCGCCACAGCCCTGACTCCTCAGGATCTTCTTACACCAGTGCTGTATCATGGCTACTACATCCGCCCACGCATCAACAAACAGCTCGAGCGAGGCTTCTCGCAGGTGGACTGCGAGGACGACTGGTATCGTGTGCTGCTGGACGTCTGCCAGTTCACGCCGGACGAGCTGAACGTGCGCACAGTGGACAACCTGCTGGAGGTTAGCGGGCGTCACTCACAGCGGGTCGACCAGCATGGCTTTGTCAGTAGGGAGTTCACGCGCACATATATACTTCCCATGGGAGTGGACCCACTTCTTGTGCAAGTGTCAGTTTCGCATGATGGCATTCTGTGCATTGAAGCACCACGGAAAACAGAAGGCATCGAACCTGTGGTCAACCAGATCCAGATAAAAATGGAAAAAAAAGGATCCAAGAGTTCCTAAAGTGGATAGGACTCATTCATGTTCATTTTGGTCTCTCTTGAATTATAATGGCAAGGAATATGGGTGAAATAGGCCATCAGAAAAGGGGGATTAAGCTAATTATTTTCAATTCAGTTAAATTAAATCAGCTGTCTTCCCATATGAAACATGACATATCCTTTCTTTTTTACACTTGATTATCTCTTTGCCTATGACATGTTTGATTAAAATCTCTCTCCATGTATTATTTTGAATCTTATTTTATGATATATTATTATCTGTGGGTCTAGCCACTCAATAGTTTCTTTCACCAACCCATTCATAAAATGAGCAGAGCACAGTTCCTTACAAAGCAAAGGATGTTTAGATCATCAGATATCTTCAGTTTATGGTAGTGGTGTAGGACTTCAGCCTAACCAAAGCACGTGGCATTCAATAAGGATATATAACCATTTCTATCAGTTTGCTTTTCAGACAAAACCAGTGAAAAAAAAACAGTCACATGTATGGGCTAGGCTAAAAACAAAGACATTTTTTAAATGGCACATTCCAGTTTTCAGAAATCAGATGTTTAAGGCCATTTACACTGTCACCTTTAGGGGGCGTGGTCCACCTTTTTGGTGAAGGTACAAAGGTAGCAGTCCGCTATCCACCTGTGCGTCCCCAGTAACCTCGAACAAGGAAATAGCAAACTAACAGCAAAATGTGTGATATGCGATGCCATGAAGTAGGGCTACAATGGGAAATAAAGTAACAAGAACCTTCGATAAGTAAGTATCAACACCTAGAATTTTAACAACTATTTTCATTACATTACATTTAGCAGACACTTCTTGACCAAAGTGTCAACAATCAAAGTTACTCGCAATGTCCGACTTTAGGTATAGGCTAGCCTATTTTATTTATTGTGATGGTTTGCGTTGGTTTGCGTTTTACAGGCTTTCAAGGAAATGTAAAACGCAAAGCCTCTTCACAATTTGCTTCTGCCCGAGAGACTGACCTCCTGGTTACAGTTATTTTTAATGGTGGTCTCAAAATGTTAGGCTACACTCTAAAAAATGCTGGGTTATTTTTTCAACCCAAACGCTGGGTTGAGGCTGTTGGGTCATTTTTTTTGGTTGTTTTTACTCATATTGGGTCATTTCTGTAACCCAGCTTGCTGGGTTGATAGTTTATCACTGCTGGGTTGATAGTTTAGGGCTGTGCTCCCTCCTGTCCCCCACCTGATGTGGAGTACACTACCCAGCACCAGGGTGACTTCAACACAGCTGCATAGTTATTTGAAGGTTGAGGGGAAAAAATCGTCAGGCAGGCAGGCATATTCTTTCAACCGTCAAGTCCAGCAGCTGTCAACATGCAATAAAAATCAGGTGATTTCGGAAGGTATGTATCTGCTTTTATTTCTTTATTTATTTTTATCCAGACGGATTTTAAAAGTCCACCCAGAGACATACCCTTCGTGATATCAAGGAATATTCTGCCTGCCATTTCGTTCAGCTTCAAGCAGGTTAGCAGGTGTCATTCCACTAATATTAGCTACTGTTAAAGTTAAATCTACACAAATACAGACTCATAAAAACATAGTTCTGTATTCACTGGGTAGGAACTGCTGAACAGAAACAAAACGAACTTTTACAACGAACTACAATTAGCATACCAGCAGCTGGTAGGTAACGTTAGCAGACTTGGAAACTTTATGCTAGAGCTAATTAAATATGCTTCGTGGCTAACGTTTGTCAACTAGCTAACACAGTCGAAGTAGTCTCTTCACAACACGTAACTTACGATAATAATCATGCCAAACAACATCGTATTAAATCATTCAGGGTAGCCTCATATTATAGCCATGTAACTTACTGGGTGGTTCTTGGTGGTAACATTAACTTGGATTCACTAATTGAATAATGTGTTAACATTAGCTAGCTAACGTTAGCACTGCTGAACTTATGTTTGTCAGCCTAATGTTAGGCTAATGGCAATGTTGTTATCAAGCTCATCTGACATAAACGCACGTTTTGTAGGCTATTACCGGTATTATGTTTAAAACAACTCCATAATATTAGGTGGTCATGGTTTCCGAGTGTGTTGCACTAATAATTTGTCTCCTGGTGGATTTTTATGTCTGTCAATATCATTCACTGGTAATGGTTCATGCAAGTCTTGATATAAAGTTCTGTGTTGGGCTAACAGTGATTAAAATGCACTTTTTTTTTGTTTGATTGACAGGGCTGACCCCCAAAACGGACTTCGGAATCTTCATGGAAGTATCACATTTATACTAGGCTATCTATTCAAAAATAAAGAAAATTATCAAATAAATAATTGTGTCGAACTGTTTTATTTCATTGCATGGCTTTTGATGGCCATTTAATATAGACTGTTTATATCAGGCCTAAAGCTGTTAACAGAAGGTGACTTTCAAGTAAGTAAATACAAACTTTGAGTTATTAAAAGTTTGTACAAGCAGAGTATTTTAAAAATCAACCAGTAGTTTTTGGGGATTTGGTTACATAACCCAAACATTACGTAACTTTAACTAAACAGTTGTGTCAACATAACCCAACATATTGGTTAAATTTCAACCCAGTTGTTGGGTTAAATTTAGTAACCCAATTTGCTTGGTTAAGATAACCCAATGCTGTGTTGGACCACATTTTACTCAGCGGCTGGGTTGAAAACAACCCAAACTGGGTTGTTTTCAACCCAGCATTTTTTAGAGTGTACCTAATCGCAGGTCTAGGTCTAAATAATTAGCCTCTTGATGATGGCTCAGTGGGCGCTCATGTCATTATCACTCTCATTTAGTCCACTCGTAAAATAACGTTTTGACCAGGCTAGGCTATCGCTTTTATGGGCCTATATGTGTATCTGTGCGCCTATGACACGGTGGGGTGGAGGTGGGTTTGGTTGGGGTGGGGTGAGTTCATATCAACATAGGCTCTATACATCTCTGTACATTCCTGTAAGTCATCATCATAACCTTGAAAAATACTCAAATACTGCAAGAAACTCAGGATGTCTTGGTGTTTAGTTGGTAGGCCTATAGTTTGTATGGTAGACCTAGTAGATATGGGTGATTTGGTAACTTTTTATTATTATTATTTCTGGTTGTAATGTGTTTTGTTTCTTTTAACCAGGTGGGGTGTTGATACAAAGAAGCTTAAGCTACGGAGTAAAAAGAGGAAAGGTATTGTAAAAAACATCCTCTTTTTAGAGCATGACGATAGCTATGAACCACCAGCAACCACTGACCCAGTTGTTTTAAACCATTTAAGCTCTTCTCCATTTGCTGTCTTGTATTTCACTGTAACTAGTATTATTTACAACTACTAGGGGAATAATTTGATAAAATATTAGTTAAATTATTTTATAGATTTAAATGTATATTCTTTTCAAACCAATGGGTTAATTCTTAACCGACCAAAGGGTTTCCCTGAATGCATGTGGCATGCTATAAGAGCCTACTTTTGTCTTTTATCAGCAGTAGCTACACTTGGAAATACCCTTCCACTGTCAAACGTGATTTCTTTACTGAATTTTACTAATGCTGAATGCCTCTAAATCCTCAGTGTAGGAAATCGTAATTGAATAACTTTCTGATTAACCACTGATTGATCTTTACTTTTTTTTATCAGATGCACAGTCAACTCCTCCTGAGCAGGTAGGCTACGTTATTGTCAAAAGCTCAAAAGTGCTGGTCAGCCTAGTTAGTGTCAAGGCCTGTTGCATGTCTTTGTGAAAGTGAAGTAGCCTGATTATCTCAACCCTCTTCAGACAGTAGATGTCCATCTGTACGACACTGTGCCAGACGAGCCTGTTTATGCGAAGGTGAACAAGAAGAAACGACAGCCCGAGGAGGAGCTCCACTATGCTGAAATCCAAGTGTTGCAGTCAGGACAGATGGCCAGCAGAGGGAGACAGAGGCCACCAGTCGGCACCACTGAGTACGCCTCCTTAGACTTCAACACCACACCGCACACAAAGGCCCCAGTGTCCGCCAGTGCCAGTTCCAGTTCCAGGGACGCTGCAGATATTCTCATACCTCCTGGAGCTCTGCAGAGACCAAAATCCAAATCACACAAAAAGAGGGGTCACTGTGCTAAAGATTTGAACGCTGTGTTGGTTTGATTGTTTTTTTTTTGTTTTTTTTTTTAATAAAAGGCTATATGGATTTTTATTTTTATTTTCTTAAAGTTTGGGAGAGATGCAGCAGACTGGAATTTGTAGCCTAAATGATCAAGCCTGTTTAATTTTTGTTCTTAAAAGCTCTGTGATTATTATTTTGATCAAATGCATGTTTTTCTTTCTTTATTTTGTACATGCAAATATATTATAGAAGATTTAGACTGCAGACATATCTAGACTTTTATTTAGCCTACCCCTTATGAGATTGAGTAGCAGCTGCTTAGAAGTGCAGACTCGAGAGAGCTAAAATCTTTGCTTGGGACCTTCTCAATCACAGCAGTGCAAATTCTATGCAGTTACTATGGTAACAAAGTAACAATACCACGTGCTGCAACTGTGTGGGCCTGATTGAAAGGGAAAGCTATTGTGTTCTTCTGAAGCCCCCTTAAGATGTCTGTTTTTGCCCGTGGGACAGTATTTTGGGTTAGGTAAGCTTATTTTTATTGAATTGTTTCCTGGCTCATAACTGATCTGTTCGTAGAATGCAGTTATAACTCGCTAACGTTAGCTGTTCTTATTCAGGGTTGCAAACAACCTCCTGGAATAACTTTCCTTTTGTCCCTGAAGTCGTTAGTTGCGATGTTAGCTGCTTAGCTAGCATAGCTAGCTTATTCTAATAGGCAACATGAAATAAACTATTTGTGAGATTTCACTGTTAAGTCTAAGCTACGTTCCTTAACAATCGAATACTGAATGAAAGTCCCACCCTAACGTTAACCAGCTGTGTGACGTTTGCCTAGTAGCTGTCATCGTTTTTTGACATTCAGGCATTCATGAAAGCCAGCGGCGTCACCAGACCCTAGCTAGGGGAGGAGAATTGTGTTTCGTAGTTCTTGATCTCATTAACCTGCATATTCGCAAATGATCACCAGCAGATGATGACGTTGTCCTCCTGAAGGCCACCGAAGAGGCTGTGTTCAGATATGGCCTCATTGAAGGGATCAGTAAGTACCATAATAACGTCAATGTTAAGTAAACACTCTAGATGTACAGTGTAAGAACGGGGTGCAACGCTATCTGTCTTAAATGTGTCTGCCTTAAGACTATTACATTGCGTTTATGTAGAAAGAGGCATCCTATGAAATGCTGTGAATAAATGTAGTAGGTAACGTTAACCCATCATGATAAGACCATTAAAAAAACTTACAAAACAAACATAAACACAGCACATACTAAAGCCTGATAGACTTTTTCACAACAGCCATTCTGACATGAAGTAGGACTAATGGGTAAGAGCAGGTAGTTACTACTTGCATCAATTAAGCTTCTATTCAATTTATTGCAGGACCCTTAATGTCACACCTGCTTGCTCTAGTTTGCAGTTTTTCATGTCAAAATGCTCTGAAAAAAAGATTTATTTAAACAGGTAAGCCGTGCAACATGCCTGTCATAGTGGGGAGAGTGGTCCAGAAGTCGTGAACTTGTCTATTTATGTCCAGCATTCTCGCTGTGAAGCTAAACATGTTTTTCTGTGGTAAAGGTGTGTAAAACAGTAGAGGCAGGAAGCTGAAGCTAGAGGGGAAGGAAGGATGTGGTTATTTCTTTCTTAGTGTTGTATGTGCTTTGAGTAGACTGATGATGGCAAATTCATCCATTTCTTTCTCCTACATCTCCATTCTCCTTCATAATCTCACAAAGTGACATGAATCATTCCTCTCCATGGCATCACCTGTGGAAATACTTGTTAAGATCACATTTTAAGTAGTTTTATAGTAGTATAGTAGTTTTTCCTTCTTTGGGGGAAATTCATTTGACTTAAAATGACATGACCATAGGCTATGTAGCCTATAGCCTACTTATTTACTGCTGTTTTTGCATTAGACTAGGTTGTTGCCTGCCACAAATATTTAACATGTATGTAGGAATTGTATGCATTACTGCAGGGTTGCAGATTGCAGACAATCAGAGCAACAGATGTATTAAAGAACCATGAATGATCAATGGGATAGTTTGTGGTATGACTTTATCGGAATTCACATAATGTATATTACGGTGAGTGTCCACATTATTTAAGATTCCCGGCTACTGCATGCTATGTTGTATCCATAACAACACAGAAGTAACTACAGTTGACGCATGCGCGGCACTTCCATCTGAGCCTAGTCCACCTCGTATCCTGTTACATGCATAGCAAGCTAACGGGGGTTGCCCATATGGCCATCCCGCTGGCTGAGGTGTACTTGCACCTCTCTTTGTTTGCCTAATGCACCTATATGCCTAACCGGGTTTATCTATCTTGTGATCTGTCACCGTCTCTGTTATTGCCTTCGCACACATCTCTGTATGCAGAAGAATGATTGCATCCTTATCGAAAGGAAATCTACTAGACGTGCTCCAGGAAGGTTTCAGTGAGGTACAATGCACGGCTTATCATTCATAACTTAAGCCTATTTTACTAGTATGGGATGTCGTAAAGTAGAGACTATTTTATTTGTTTACAGCTAGCCAATGCTCAGTAATCCGCTGTCACTTTTGCTTGTCACGTTACGGTTTATTCTCCACATCATAACGATGGTGTTATTGTTATTTCTCAGTGGTGAAGCAAGTAACTTATAAGCATTTGTTTTATTGGCTGTTCTCCGGACAGGAAACGGTGTGTAACGTTTCCAATGCACAGTAGCTAGTAAAGTGTCTTGACATGTTGTAATTGTATTTTTTAGAGACGAGAATGGAAATATAATATGTACAGATTGTATTGATAGACATACATATTGTAAAGAATAACGTTCGAACATGGGAAGTCCGTGCAGTTGCGGGTTGTCTCGACGTTTGACGGAGAGGAGTCTGTTTTCCTTAGGTGAAACTCATTTGAAGCCTATAGATAGCCTTTAGTCCGAGCGAATGACAAAAAAATGTGCAGTGGAAAGTCCCGAAACAAACTCATTGTTTTTTATCGTATGATTACATTTAATGCATTCGCAGGTATTGCCACATAGACTTATACTGTAACCTAATTATACAGTTATACTGGAACCTAATTATGAGGTTGTACAATGGGCGCTGTTGTAGCGAACTGGCGCCCAGTAAGACAACAAGTTAAGTTCATTATTTTCAGAACACTCAAACGAATGTAACAGTTCACTCAATGGATTAGGTTACAATGTTGCTTACTTGATTTTGATGCCTTGCTCCCAAATCCTACAGTGTTTTATCATGACAATCACGAGCACCCAGTCATAGGTTTGATTATTATTATTATTATTATTATTATTATTATTATTGTAAAAGACAGTAAGTAGGCTAACTTTGTGCTGTGATGGGCTGCTTGCTGTTTTCAGCAACCTGTGTGTAAATGTGTTGACCCACTGCCTGGTGTCTAAACGCCACTTTGGAAGTTGGTGAGGTTACTTGGTTGGTCAGGCTAGTTGTGTAGGCTACTGAAATCATTTGCTGTACCATGCTGCAAAAGAGCCCAGTATATAAGCACATGGGCTCATAGGTGCTGCACAGTGGGGGCTCAGCTGATGGGTCGCCGTGGGAACAGACAGTTTGCCCATTCATTCCACCTTGTGCAGGGGACCAGCTTGACATTCCCACAGGACAACTAGGCCAGCAGCCGCCAAAGCTTTCCTGACTGAATAGGCTGTGTGTGAGGCCATCCTCCGGGGAACTGAACCATTCTAAGCGGCTGCTGTGAGTTCAAGTGTGACAGAAATACCTCGGACAGAATGGGCTTTGTCTCCGACCGATTGTATAGCAGTTTGATATCAGCAGTTACCCACACGCTAAATAAACAAGTGAAGATCTTTGAGCCATCTTTAGAGCTTGATTGGATTTATTTAGTGGCTGTCAAAGCTCTCTGGCATTGTTCAGGGAGAACACTTCTGTGCAGGCCACCTGACATAATCTGTCAGTTTACGTGTTTGTTCTGGAGAAGATAATAACATAATAATAAACATAATAAGGTATGACTTCTAAGTGTACTTTAGTGATGACCACATTCATCTTATTTTTTATTCTGCGTCATTTCCCCATCATATGTGTAACTTCCTCTCAGAATGTTGAATGGGCAAGGCCTCTTTAGCTCCGCTCAGCCTTGTACTTCTTTTCTTTGAGGATGATGTTTTTCATGAGCATCACTGCACTGACCATTATATCCCATTTTTCATTCATCTCTCTTGATTTCAAGCTTTGCCAAAGGGGACACAAATTTGCCGACCCGCCCCTTGTTTGGCAAGGGTGTAGGTGATGGGTTTGGGCCCCGGTCCTACATGCTGAATAGTTGTGCAGGAAGGAAGTTTGGGTGCCGGACACTAAGCTCTGCTGTTGTGACGAGGCAGTGAAAGTGCCAGTCGGCCTAATCCTTGCTGCCGAAACCAGCAGGCACGCACTAGTGTGGGTAAAAGAGGGGTGGATTTATCCTGTCAGAAGGGGTGAGCCTGGAGCGCTGATCGGTAAAGCTCCTTTCACAGGCGCTATCCAAGCAGGCGCTAGGACGGGACGCCTAACTGCGGGGCAGACAGGGCAGTGCCGGTTCCAAATTAGCTCAAGGTTGAGAAGTCTTGGAAGAGTCTTGGAAGAGCTGTCTGCTTGGTTGCCTTAAGAGACCGCGAGAAATAGGCACGTGTGTAAACGTGATGCATGACCCCAAGAGTTGCACATAGTAGTTCAAAGGATGATGAGCATATTGATTTGTTTCAAAATCCATTGTAATGGATGTTGGTGTAATGGATAAATAAATGTGCTGCTTGTCATCCACATAAAAATTGACTGAACTTGAGTGGTTAAAAGTTGCCATGAATGTAGGTTGTAATAGCATTACAGAACAACAGGTTTGACGGGTCACTATTTTTAGCTCAGCTGTAAATTGAAGATGGGAATCATGCTGAATTTGACCTGTAACACTCCTTTTAGATTATTCACATTTATGAAAATGTAAAATGTATTATTATTTATTATTAAAATAAGTGATTATAATCCTTTTTATTCACCTGTCAGTGCTTTAATTGTGATACATCTGAGTGACCCCAAACTTTTGAGCGGTAGTGTATATGTGAGTGCTGTGTTTGTATGGTCGCTGGAACACTATGATTTGTCTTTGGGGATGAATGAATAAAGTATCTATCTATCTATCTAATCGTTACCCCACCCCCACCCGACATCTGTTCTAGCCACAAGTGGCGACATATGTGTCCTGGGTAAATGCACAGCTGCGGAAGAAACCTGGAGTAAAGCCTGTCCATGACCTCCGGCAAGACCTCCGAGATGGCGTGGTGCTCGCACACCTCATTGAGATTGTGGGTGAGTTCAGGCAGCAGTGGACTGTTGAGCTTGTTGAGATGCAGCGGCTGACGTCCTAAACCAGTACTGGCAGGAAAGCTCAGAGCAGCGCCACTCTTTTAGCTGGAGTTCAAACGGCAAACCGGTAGGAAAAACTATAATGTCAAGACATCAGGCAATTAGGCTACTGTACTCCGGAATACAAAAATAAACTTCAGAAAGACAAAAGGTTGTTTTCATAAAGAGCCTCAATGACCGATTTGTGAACTATACAGATCAGATGGTTGAGCCAGTGTAGTTCATGTCTGATTATTTCATAAAGATGTAGTAAACCTTTATGTGCTATCAAAATAAAGTTATTTGTGTGTTTGAAATCCTCCACACTCTTTTGAAATTACCTCCATTCAAAGCTTTAAACCTGAGCAGTATATCCATATAACATGGATTTACCTGTTGTCAGTTGAGTTCATTTATCGCAGCTCTACAAACACAGCCTAGGCTAGTTTGAATATTTGCACTGAAAGCACTTATGGAATAGTAGGCTAGTTTGAGTTAAACTGCTCGTTAGAACAGCAAGCCTAGCCAAAATATTTTTAGCCAACTACTTACCAGTACTTCGTCTGAGAAGGTGGAGTAGGCAAATATAAAAGGGATATGTAAGAATAGGCTACCAGGGGGATTTTGAACTCGCATGTGTCATGCACTTTGGGACAAAAAAGACCTTCCTTGACATCATCAGATGTTAGCCAACACCCCACCTCTCCATTCCGAGGGTAGCCTACTGGCTCCACGTTACGAGTCAGCGCAAGCATCAATCAATACAACCAATAGTTCTACAGCAAAATAACTATAACTAAAGCAAAATAAAATAACTAGGCTACTGAAAAGTATAACAGTGTCCACTGTTTGGGTTGTTCAGTAATGAATAATGTGTGTGGTTGCTGTGCTAAACCTGACAGCTTGAAAAGGCTCATTTTAGATTAGGCCTACTTTGGCCAGAGGTTTTTGTTTCAAAATCGCAACACGTCCATATACGTATATATAACGCAAACACATCCATATAGCAACTATTAGATACTGTTGGAGCATTTGAAATACACACACTGCCATTAAGACATTAAAATGTTATCCGCGCTGGAATCTTTGCTTTCAACTGCATAAACAAACAGGTGCACTCCTAAGGCATTTCTAGTGGCACAGTTAACAACATTGAGCTAATGGTAACTTGGGGACAAACAAACAAAACAAAAACAAGTTTTAAAGTCAACATTTTGTACAGTAGAGCATTACACTAAAGTCTGATTCCTTTTTATTTCAAAGTATCTGCGTTGGTTTCGAGTTCAATCCGAAACCCTCTAGTAACATATTGAAAGGGTCTATAAAGTCATATTTTTTTCTGTCTCAGTCATTAGTGTTTGTTTTGTTTTCTCTTTGGACGTCTCTTTAGCTGGTGAGCTCCTTGACGGCATTCATTACGCCCCCCTTGACCCCCAAGAAAAGAAGCAGAATGTGGAAAAGGTTCTACAGTTCATGTCTTCCAAGCGGATACGCATGCCTCAGACCTCCGCTCGAGGTGTGGGACACACCCTCCCCAAGGGATCGTTTCTTAAGCCGACTATCTCTCTGGATCCACATGGTACACATGGCCTCTGTTATTTGTACTGATAACATTTTGTCTCTCTTATCACGGCAGATATTGTGGACGGGAATCTCAAGTCTGCCATGCGGCTGATCCTTGCCTTGGCAGCCCACTTCAAGCCCTCTGCTTCGGCCAGTCACCGAGCGGGCGCCACTACGGCTCGGGGCACGGCGGGGTCATCGCCCAATCACAGGCCTCACTCCACTATGGCTATGGCACAGAATGCCGTGGCGGCACTCGCGGTGGCCCGGCAGGACGCCTCCCGCTCCGGCCGCTCTCTGCTTCACCTGAGACAGGAGTGGAACAGGTGAGCTACCCACCTGCCTCGCACTTTACCTTACCTGGAACTAAGATAAACGCCAGACAATCAGCGCTTCATCCCCCAATAGGCATACTTCAGATTCAGATATCTATTAGTTTGTAAGTGAAAGACTATGCATTGTGTGTGTGTGTGTGTGTGTGTGTGTGTGTGTGTGTGTGTGTGTGTGTCAGGGTTGTGCAAAATTTCAGAATTGAATTGAAACTTGCTCTTAAATTCCAATTAAATTCTTGAATTTCACTTGCATTTCAATTGAGGTAGCAAACAGGAAGCAGAATTGCAATTCGAATTTTGCACAACTCTGATGTGTGTGTGTGTGTGTGTGTGTTTGTAAAGGGGCACCAGGGGTCTCGATCTGGTAGCTCGCTAGTACCACTTGTTTCTGAGTAGAAACAGTTAGTTTGTAAATCTGATGAAATTCCTATCAAATCAAATTCACAGTCTACAAACAGAGAAGGTAAAGGAAGTGAAAGGAGCCTTCAAACGCACACAAAGCTTATTCAGCTGTTTTGGGTGAAGATTAGCTATGTAAATAAAACATGCAACTACTAAAAACATTGGTAGTTCTTGGCCATCTTCGTTTGTCAAAGTAGCTCTCGGAAGGAAAAAGGTTGGAGACCCCTGGTGTAAGGCTTGGAGAAGTAGAGAGTGTATCCTAGTAGGAGTGTAACGGTACCCAAAAATCATGGTTCGGTGTGTATCGCAGTTTTGAGGTCATGATTTGGTTAATTTGCGATACAGTAAGCCTGTAGGTACTGAAGACTGCATTTGGTACATTCGGTACACATCCGTATAGAACCTAACGTCTTGTACCTAAACGGTTCGGTAGGATTACGTGTACCTTTACACCCCTACATCCTAGTCACAAATGCATTCTCAGTTCCAATCAGTTTCAAGCCGAACATGCATGCATCCCTTAGTTTCTTCTTTGGT
Source organism: Alosa pseudoharengus (assembly GCF_046254945.1). Classification (NCBI taxonomy): domain Eukaryota; kingdom Metazoa; phylum Chordata; class Actinopteri; order Clupeiformes; family Clupeidae; genus Alosa; species Alosa pseudoharengus. The sequence continues at coordinate 39,100,041 of NW_027468870.1, forward strand.
TCATGCAACTGTGTGTTTAATAGGATTATTTCACTAGAAGGGTATGTGCTCACTCTCGTTTTAAGAGGATCTGATAGTTCGGATTTCTGTTAAGCTAGTGCCATCTGGTTGTTATATGGATATACTGCTCAGGTTTAAAGCTTTGAATGGAGGTAATTTCAAAAGAGTGTGGAGGATTTCAAACACACAAATAACTTTATTTTGATAGCACATAAAGGTTTACTACACCTTTTTGAAATAATCAGACATGAACTACACTGGCTCAACCATCTGATCTGTATAGTTCACAAAACAGTTGCTGCTGACACTTCTCAGAATATTGACAGAATACCATGAAACAATATGTTAAGTGTATACAACTATATTAAATGTATGTTTACATTGTGGTCACTGGAAAAAAGGTTTGTGAGCTCTTAGTATCTGTAGCTGTGTCTGTCCAGCATATTGACCTTTTAGTCTAAAGGCTGATATCTTACCTTATGCAGCCAAGGCAACATGGTTTCCAAGGAGATTGATTGTCCATGCTGGAGTGTGCGGGCTCTGGTGCAGCAGTATGAGGGTCAGAAAGGGGGACCAGACGAGGATTCGGACACAAGGCCACCCAGGTATGTAATGGTCTGAAATGCATCTACATGATTAGACTTGTGATGATTCATATACACGTTTGTCTTGCCCGTATAGTGTGCAGTGTGTGTGTCTGAGCAGTAAGTCACATAGTACATTCTGTCTCTGGGTGGGGGACATGAAATTCAAAGATACGGTTGATTTGTGTACTAGGGGGAACAGAAAGTTCTGTTTTTGGAGGATTCACATGTGGGTGTGATTGCCATGGGACACAACTATTTGGGTGGTATCTATGACTTTTTTAAGTAGCGCTCCTCAGGAGACTGTCACGCAGCACAAGAGCAGCAGCTCAGTGACGCTGATGGCTTTGCCAACATCCTTAGGGCTTTGTGAGGCACAACCAGTCCAAGATGGAACAATGGTGCCACACTGTGAGTTGGTGCAGCCCCAGAGGCCTGCACTATAATGCTGTGCCCTTTCTCATGGGATGCCTTGTTTGGACAGACATTAGCACGGCAAAGCCTAAAGTGCCTCACTACAAACATTTGATTCTTTGATGTAGTCCTTTGAGAAGAGCATTAAAATGATAGTGGGTAAGTGTGGTCATGCAGACGTGTTTGGGCTGTGATGGTTTGGAGGAGATACTCTGTTCCTCAGTGCCCTTCGCCAGGCGGCCGCTCAGTTGAAATGTGTTTTTTTTTCTGGCTGCACAGTTTCCACGATGACAGGAAATAGGAAATACTTCAGAGATGATTATTTTGATTTCTTTTTTTATGCTTTTCAAACATCGTCCAAAGCTCTGGGGTCAGGGGAGGTTGGGGAGTTGAGCTGTGTGCAGAAACTGTCCTCATTTAATGTGAAGATTGATGAGAACACAGAGTACAGAGGGTCCCTGACTCCCAGGGGAAGGAAGGCATGTTGCATCATATTTCACTGTTGGGCCATTCCACAGATCTAGAACAAGAGGAAAAGGTTAAAAGATGGCTGTTTTTGCTGTGTGATCTTATCACATGCTGTCCAGAGATTAAAAACTCACCAAATGTGATGTTTTTCCTGATAATGAAAACAATGGTGCTTTCTGTTTTGCCACAGAATGGGAGAATTTAACATTACAACACAAGGTAGTACAGCTTAAGTACAGGCAGTACCATAGAATGCAAGTCATAACTCATAGAAAAGGTTTGAGGCATTGAAACTCAGAGGAAAATCCACTCCTCTTTGTGTTGTGAAGTTATTTGCCGACTCTTCCTCCACTAATTCTGTAAACGGAACAGCTCGATGGCTGTTATCCTTTATGTCACAGCTGGCATACACATATGGTTTTGGTATAAGTGGCACAAACGGGTAGAAAAATCCATTTTTCATGGTATACTGCATAACAACAATGAACTCTCTGTTGCCAGCTAAACAATGCCCATGAGATCTCAAAAAGGCATAGATGACAACAAGCAAAGCAATGTGTCAAAAATGTGGGCTGCCCCGGTTACATATTTGTGGCCAGCTGTTTTTGGTAGAGCTGTGTTTTGGACAGTCCAAATGAGTAAAAAAAGAATAGATAGAAAAATGTGGTGTTGGCACCTCATATGTATACATTACTGGTTGAATAAGCCTCATGCTCAGAGTCAGATAACATGTTCAAAGCCAAACATAACAGATTAAATACAGATCAGTTGCATTTTGGGTTCTAGTCAGACTATTGAAATACTGGCAAATACATACAGTGCAACTGTAGTTGAATACTACCAAGGGAACAGAGAGAGAGAGAGGGAGAGAGGGAGAGATGGAAGGAGAGAGGGGGTGGGTTGGAGAAGCAGGGGGAGGGTAACCAGGGGGTTGAGCCATCTTCACACAGAGAAAAGGAAGGAGCAAGAGAGACATGGTAAGAGCAGAGCAGAACCTCACAGTGTTTTCTCCCCGCAAGACAACGAGAGCTTCACAGATCCAAAGCTCCTGTGGATGAATAGCAGAATAGCAGTGCTTATGTATGGAAGGTAACTAACGTAGCCAGGAGAGCCCTTGGAGTGAGGAGATGAGATGAGAGGAGAGGGGGGGGGGGCAGGAGAGGAGAGGATGCAGCTGTGTGCGTACATGCGTGCGTGCGTGCGTCGTGGAGGATGACAGAGTGGGGCTCCACTTGTATGTTCCTCAGGTTGGACTGAGCAGCACAGGACGAGAACAGCATTAACATATGTGAGCGGACTCAAGCTGAGCTAAAAGAGCCTGTTGGACTCTCTGTAGGAGTAGTGTGAGTGTGAGTGTGCTCCAGCTGAGCTGCTGTGGGGCTGACTGGAGCCTTTGGACAACTTGTTGGGACGAGACGGAAAACCCTGAGCGGATAGGCAGGGGAAGGGGGCTCCTCCAACTCCCCTCAGAACTTCCACTCAGCTCTTTCCTTCCTCCTGTGGAGCGCAGCGGAGCGCAGCTCCCAGTGTGGGCCGCCGGGCAGGGCAGGGCAGGGCAGGGCAGGAGAGGAATGGTGGGGACTGGGCACAGCGGTGCCGCTGCTCTCCGTAGCCGTAGCCAGAGCAGCAGAGGCTGCAGTGGGTCTACTCTATAGATCTTCAACAGCTACAGCATGGGAGCCAAACAAATCAAATGGTAAGATTATGTACATCCATGCTAATCCTTTTTGCCTTGCTTTAATTTATTTTTTTAATTATTTTAAAATCTCATATATAGCCTCAGTTGTTAGCGAGGATTACCTGCCGATTTGAAGTGACTCTTTGTTAGAACACTCTAGCTTGCCTACTCTGAGTCAGTGCCCAGGAGACAAGGCAGTATCTGCTGATCAGCATAGCAGAGCAGGAAGTGCATGTGGAACACAGCACATGATGGGATGGAGTTAGCACACTGCCCCAATGGGAGAGCCTGTTCAGTTGTTTTTTTATGAAGTGCTTTCATTCATTTTCACAGAATATGTCATAGTTTCACTGGCTCTGCATCAAGCCCTGTTGTGCTCTTGTGAGTTGATATGCTGTTTAATAGCTATGTCCTGTCATCTTTTATCTGTTAGTGCCTATAAGGAGAATGATTTGGAAAGAGTCGCTCTGTGTATATTGACACAGAAAATGTTTTCTTTGTTATTTTCAGTCTTCTTGACAGCTGTTATCTGCAGGTTTAGTTTTGGGACGACTGGTCTGTTTGGTTGTTTAGGTAAAGAAAGTAAATACGCAGTTCCAGTGAGTTTCCTGTAATTTAGCTATAGCACAAAGATAAGCTATCTTTGTGTTGGGTCTTTCTGTAGTTGGCCCAGAGCTCTCTGAAACAGGAGTGGGGTCCCTTAATGGCCTGGGATATGTTGATGCGATCAAAACAAACTGCTGACTGCAGAAACTACTTTGAACTTCTTTCTCTTGTGAGTTTCCACCAGTGTCATGGGAAACAAGGCTTGGGAAAATGTGGCTTGTCTTCTGCCGTCTTGTGCTCAGAACACAAATACAGCTTAGTTGTTCAGCACTGTAACATCCTGTAAAACAGCTCTCCCCATGGACAAGGATCTGTAGCTAAGCAAATTGCCAGTGCAGTGTACGCAAACTCACACAAGCTGCTATTTTTGGTTGAGAAATTCTTTTGTTGTGTGTTTTCTGTAGGCTGAGGTATATCCTTTAAATATAGGCTTAAGGACTGCATTAGAGCATGGAGTGCTCTGCCATGCCACTTTCCCCTTAGGCTTCCCAAGCTAATGCAGTGCTGAAACGGTTATATAACGCTGCGTTCACTTAGTCAGGATTGTGCTGAATAATGAGTCGTGCCAGATATAGAAATCCCTGTGATCTATTATGCTATAGTCTGGCTGGTATGAGGTGTTTGCACTCTCACTGTCAGCTTTACTTAAGATATGAGGGTGACTCCATCTTGTTTTTTCCCCTCGATGAGAACTGACAGGGGACTGTCATCTTCTACGCTGACTCTTGGCTCTTGATTTGTTCTGTTCAGTTGTCATATCAGAGTGTCCGTTATTGGCACGACGGTGTAATTAAACTTTTGCTAAACTCTACTAATTGAAAGAGACCTGTCTGGGATACCCATACGAATCTTTGGCATATTTGGGTTTTGCTCTGCAGAGGCCATTGAAGCCCATTTCCCATGTCCCTAAAACACGGGCACGCAAATACAATCGCTAATAAGGCATGAACATGTATTTCTTTGGAATTGAGGAAACAACTGCATTTATAACTTTCGTTTTTGAGATTGCTATACAGGTTAGCAACTATGGTTTTGGGAAACGCACCCCAGGCTAATAAGTTAATTCTCAAGATGTCTGAATAAAAGATAAACTAAGATTTTAAGAGCTTATGGCTTTTATCATCACATCTAGACTTTAAAGGCAAAATCTTCAATTTTTAAAGGCTTGTGTTGCTAATTGAACTTTTTAGTTAGAATATTTCAGAAGTCAATAATTTATTTGGATTTATTTTATTGATGTTTAGGGGAAAAATAAATCCTTGTATTATCTGCACATATGTAAACAGAGATTTGTGTTGCCAGTTGTTCTTCTATGTGACATGTAGTGCGTCCTTTACTGTTGTTAAACAGATACAGAGTTGAGATCGATCAGAGTGGCTTTGTATGTTACGCAATGGCAGATTTCCCAATGGCTATCATAGCCCATGGTTTGTGTGTGTGTGTGTGTGTGTGTGTGTGTGTGTGTGTGTGTGTGTGTGTGTGTGTGTGTGTGTGTGTGTGTGTGTGTGTGTGCGTGCATGCGTGCCAAATTGAGGCACAGGGAACTGCATCAGCATTGATTGGTGTCCACTTTACTTGCATGTGGAATAAACAGACATCATTTACCAGTGACAATGACTGATGTGTCCTCCTGATGTGTCCTGACACTTACTGTTTCCCTCTTGCACCTGTTCACTTGTAGGACAATGGCTTCTTTGTGTTGGTCAAAGAGAATCCACATTGATATTTATGATCAGATTGTAAACAGATGTGTGACATGCATGCAGTATACTTATGTGCTTGCCTTATCCTATTGGAAGAGCTTCAATAATTCAGAACAGCTGACCTGCAAACAAGCGACTTTGAATTGGGTCAGTTTTACATAATTGATGAATCCCCAGATCAAACAGCATTACTGTGCCCGACACCTTTTTTTTTTCTGTCAGGACTTGATGTTACTGTGGCAACCGTCTCTAGCAACGAGCGTTCTCTTCGGTTGGTGGGCTGGGTTGAACTGTTTGTTTATTGATGGACTGGATTGTCGATTGGGTTTGATCGACTGTGATAGCTGTGTGGTCTCTCATAATACGTTTCCATGTACTTGAGTGATGAATTGATGAGTAATTGATTTTGTAAAATAACTGAGTTTATGTTTGTATCATTAAGCACAAACGTAAACAACAAAGAGCTCTCCAATGTACCTTCTCCACAGTACATACAGTACATAGTGACCCGTTGGCTTACTATTGTGCTATTTTCTGCCTCTTATGTGTCCTCAGCCTCAGGTCACCCAGCCCTACGCAGACTATTAAAGAAGCTCACAGTGTTTCAGAAGACCAGAGAGGGGCTGTTAAAAGCCAAGCAGTGGAAACCATTAAAACAGGTAATTTGTGTGCACATGGGAGGACTGCTCTACAACGTACTACTGTAGGCGTAACATTGGGTTCTGGACCACACTGGACTCAGGGTGGATGTTCTCCACACTCTGACTGCATGTCTCTGACTGACTCTTCCAGAAGATATGGTGAGGTCATCAGCGTGCGACGAGTTGTCTGGCTCCAGGCCTGATGGGTCCGCTGGGGGCTGTGTGTGGGAGGAGCAGCTGTGTGAGCAGCAGGAGCAGCTGGAGAAGGAGATGCAGGAGGCTCGGAGGATGGTGTCCAGTCTGCAGGTGTGCTAGAAAAAACACCACACACACATTTGCCTCTTTGCACTTGTTTTTCCCATTGGAATTACAGTGCAAATTTGTGAACAAATGCAACTATCGATAAGTTAAATCGTTTTGTGTAAGCTACACGTCAACTTAATTAAAGTTAAGTTAAATGAACTACACTAAACTGAGCTAAACCAATGTTTAGGATTTGTCAGGTATCTTAACCCATTCGCGCTGGATGCTGCATGACGCAACATTGACCCTCCCGCTGGATGCTGCGTAGCGCAACATTGACCCTCCCGCTGGATGCTGCGTAGCGCAGCATGCTTTTTATTTCATGTTTCCAGGTGCTACAGAGGCTTAGATATTAAATTTTGGTAGACGTTGACAATTTTTAGTATGTTTTCAGAAAACCCTCAGGAAATAAGGTTATTTAGTCTAGAATGCCATAGGATTCTATAGGCGTTTTTAGCAGGCATTTTAGGAGTAAATGGGTTAATGTGAATGCCTAAGCAATAGCAAAGAAAATGAGATTAGCCTGAACGCAGATCACATGATGCATATCACTATATGTGTGTCCTTTTAATGCAGGAGACCGTGGAGACCTTACTCAAACAGTTTGTGATGTTTTGTGAGGCAGTGAACAGTGGTGTAGTGTTTTGGGATTGGCGTGCCATTTGTGAGTGTGGTGTCATCTGTGTGGTTTTCTAGGCACTGCTTCTCCATGGGTCACTGCCAGAAGACGAGCAGGACGTGTCTCTGGGTTTTGCTGAGGGAGTGGACAACGCAGAGCAACAGCTGGTAGGATCTGTCTGTCAGCTTCCTTTATCTATCCACATGTTCTCTTAGTGAACCCCTTTATGGTTTTGTCTCTCAAAGCGCTCATGTAAGGTTTTTATTTTGATCTACAATGTAGTCGACCACTTTTGTCTGTTTTTTTGTTGTATATTTAGTTATTTGAAATGTTCCAAATGTTGATGAAAGAAATGAGAACATAAATGAATAAAGATGAGTGTGTACACTTTTTTAAGTAAAATCTAGTGAAAATCTAGTAGTTTAGTTTTTTCTTACCTGTCTCCACCCTCCCTGACTACTATGTCACAGGAGATCAGGTGTCTCCCCCCCTCCTCCCCTACCTGAACTTTGCTTTGTCTCCGTGGGGCCCACACATATCCGTTTACCCTTCTAACCATTGACGAGCTGTCCTCTATGGTTTCACTCCCTTTCTTTTCCCTTCTTTCTCTCTCAGTCCAAACTACCGTGTGAGACCTCTGTGTAGGAACACGCCCTTTGCTCAGTCCTTGCAGAGGGATCTTTGAGGCTGTTTGCAAAAATTGTGTGTCCGTTGTTTGTTTTTGAGCTAAGAGGATTTCTCTCCTGTTCTGCTACGCTGTATAGATCATAATCCGCAGTCGTCTGGACCAGAGTATGGAAGAGGCTCAGGATCTGAAGGTAACGTTCCCTGCTACTCTGTAGAAAGGACTTAACACATTTAAGTCCTCTGCCAATTTGTTTACTTGAGCAAGACTCAGGCATGTTCGAAGAAATGTGTGCATAGTGTCATACCTCAACTGGGTTTCAGGCATTTCTTAACTACATATTGAACTGAAAAAAAAGTTAATTGAACTGTGATTACAATAAATGATTGTCAGTTTGTTTGTGCACCTGTCTTACTTGGTGGTTATCGTGCATTAAACTCCTTGATTGATGTCTACCCTGCAGAGGGAGCTATCGAAATTTAAACAAGAGGCACGAAATCTGCTCGGTGTCAAGGTAAACCTTTCATTTGATTATGTTTGGTTATAGCAAAAGTAAATAATACTTGTTATCGAATGAAATTGTGTAAGATTTTTTAAAAAGTATTTTTTGTTTTGGTTAGGATGCCTTGCAGCAGAGAATGGCAGTACAAGAAGCGTGTGTCTTACAACTGAAACAAGAACTTCTAAGGACTACCATGGCCAGAGATGAACTGACTGGTCAGAATGTGAGTTTCTTTTTTTTATTTATTTTTTCTAAAACTAGTCCTCTGTATATAATTTATCTCTAGGTATTTTTAGACTTGGCTCAGAATCTGATAGCTACTGTTTTCCCAGGTGGAGTTGCAGCGAAAGCTAGAGGACCGAAACAAACTACTCAGTGATTACAAGGTGAGTTCAGCCCTATCCAAAAGTGCTCCGCTAAAACTACACTATACTGTTGTAGAGTTCAGCCCTATCCAAAAGTGCTCCGCTAAAACTACACTATACTGTTGTAGAGTTCAGCCCTATCCAAAAGTGCTCCGCTAAAACTACACTATACTGTTGTAATTCATGAGAACTACATTGCAGAGTATGTCCTCTCACAAGCATCAACGAGTTAATGCATTGTGGCATCTTTTGAAAGATATTCAGTCTAGTAAAGATAGCAGATGCTTTTACCCTAAACAACTTACACAGATTTGTAATGGTCAGATATCAAGACTGGGCGGGTCAGGTGATGGTTAACCACCAAACCAGCTTTGTGCTCGTTCCGTTGAGGTTTTTTGTTGTAGTTCCCAATCTGCTGACGTGTGCGTGTCCTTCGCCTGCAGAAAGAGCTGGGTCAGAAGGACAGACTGCTCCAGCAGCAGCAGACCAAACTGGACGACACCCTGCGGAAACTCTCAGAGAGCAGCCACCAGCAGGTAACTGACCATGCCACGTTTTAACCCGCAGTCAGGCGCAGTCTAGTGCACACTGACACTTAAAGGGCACTCGGCTGGGCAGCTCCCCAGATGGTGTGGTGCTCATGAGTGCATGTAATTCACAGACAAGCCTGCAGAGGGAGCTAGAGCGCAAGGAGCGTATACTGCAGGAGCTGATGAACAATCATGATCCAGAGGAGGTACTGCATGCATGAAAGCCACCTAGACCAGGGATGTAGTGGAGGCTAAACGCAAGTAAACGCAGTTTATCCACCTCTGAAATTTCAGAGATAGAGTTTATCCACCTCTCAAAAGAGTTTATTCACCTATTGCAACTTTTCACATTCAAAAATCCCACTGCATTATCCACATTCACAATATGTACACTAATCAACACTCTAGGAACCATGCAATACCACTGGTATTGTTACAAACATTGGACAATAGCCTCCACCATCATCAGCATGTTTTGAATGCCTTTTTAAAAAATCCGATACAGCATTGCAGCAGCATTGAGAACTCCAGTGAACAAAGCTATTATTCTCCTGAAACTAGGATTAAACGCCTTTAACATCCTTTTCCTCCTGGCTCCAGGTCCCTGTTGCCCACAATAATGGATACTCGGAGACGTCCATTCCCCAGACATACAAAGGGGTAAGAAAAAAAACGACCTTATTCAACTTTTTATTATTTTTACACTATGTAGCAGTATTATTTTATATACTGTATACCCTACTGTATATGTTTCATAAAGCTTCTTCACAGACGTCTCTCTATGAAATCTGCAGAGGAGGCAGTGTAATAACATGTACTAATACATAGGGGCTACCATGGCCAGAGATGAACTGACTGGTCACAGTCCTGTTCTCATTCATATGTCCAAACGTGTTCCTGGCCGTCCCCCTCCCCAGGCAGAGGAGCTGCAGCTGGTGCGCGATGCCCTGCGCAGCCTGAGGAGCAGCTTCAGTAGCCACGACCCCCAGCAGCACACGCTGGACACACTGGAGCAGGGCGTGGCCAGCCTCATGGACCGGCTGCACGCAGCCGAGCCCAGCCGCCCACACCAACGCAGGGTACGGCACGCTGAAGGCCTGCACACTTAGTGTCACATGGGTGAAGAGTTGATGTCGGACTGTGTTGATAGTGTTAATAATTAGACCATTTCACAACATGTAGCCACTGTGTAAACCAACTTCCACTGGAATTCCAAAGCTATCACTACTCGCCGGCTGTCTGCTGTCAAAGCACACCGCTTTTCCGAAATGTCTTCATCAAGTTTGCAGAGGTTTAGGTTAGAACATGTAAACAAACACTCTACCTATCTAGATAGCCACTTATATAACAGCACAGTCCACAGGAAAGACAGACCCAGGAAGCTGTTTTACCCTGCCAGTGAATGTGCCATTACCCTCAATGAGGCTGGACACCTGGACACTGAAACAGGCTTATTGTGTGCCAGCATGTATTGTGTACGCTCCAGGAAATGCTGATCAGATACTTTGTGTCTGAGAGACCTAATCACTTGTTGGTGTATAAAAGATCTTAGTGTTGTTTTATTCTGTTACAGGTCAGAGGTAAATCACCAGGACGTAAAGCTGCCCCCACAGACCATGACGCCTGGCCATCTGGCTCTACTAAAAGCTCCTTGGGCCTCGGACTGTATCATACTCACACAGGTTGACAGACACCAGCAGGATAGACAGATGGAGACAGAGACTCAGAGACTCAGACTATTCGGTGCCCCAAAGCTGAGCTGAGGGCCCCCAGTCAGCCTAGTGGAGACGGTGGAAACGGTTTTGGGGGCCCAGGAGAAGGTTTGTGCAGGGAGTCCAGGACCCCACCCCCCCACTGGCCAACAGTGTCCAAGTGTCTATGATCTGGACTTGGAGGAATACTGAATACTGAAAATGAAGAATGATGGTTGCGTAATTAACCTGTCTACATGCCACTGAAGCAGATAGTGGTTGTCAGGCCTATCCATCATGGACACGTTGTTGACTAACTCAAGTCAACCTTGTGACTCCTTTGCATGAGGTTATGAGTGGAAAATGACATAATTAAAAAAAGTATTACCATGCTCATAGGTTCATTTTGGAGTGCCAAGTGCATTTTCACACTTACCCTTTTCACACCAGGGAATTCCCAGGGTGGATGGACATGGGCAGTGTTTCGTGCTCAGGTCGTAGACCTACATAGTGAATATCCTTTGTGATTTGTGGGATCGACTGACATGTCTATATGTCCTTCATACAAACATGTACAATCACAAAATGGTGGATGTTGTAAAAACTAGCTACCTACTAGAGCATACGTAAAACTATTTGAAACTGTTACTTTTCTTAAGTAATGTTTACATGCTCTTGGTTGACTTTATAAGGGTATGCAACTGAAATGTCATGTAGCATTCACTGCCAAGCGAACTGGGTTCATATTGGTATCATTCACATGACCCTAGATATTGAATGTGAGAATGAGCACAAGAAATCCAAGTCTCTCACTCTGGACTGAAATGAGCTGTATGGAAATGACTTTGAAAACACATCTATGATAATAACGCCAACAGGTTTCACTACAGAGCTTGGGTCACCCTGGGATACAAAGTGTGGGTGTGGAAACGCCTGTTGGAACATTTCTGATGCCATTCCTGTTGTTATTCTACGTACATGTCTGCTGTTTATTCTGCACTCCTAGAAAAAAAGGTTCTGTATTCAAACATAGTGCAGGAATCATTTGTTGAGCTTGGGAACTTTTTTCAGGAACATTAATATTTATTTTTTTCAGAGCAGAATCTATTTAGATTGAAATTAATTATGTTTTCTATTATTCTGTTCCTATATTGTGCATCATGCAACCCATGGAGTTAATGTCATTAACTTATGTTTGATACATTTGCTACATCGCTATTATTACACTGATGCTATTTATAGAGGGAAAGGTTAAACAACATTAACAAAGATTCAAGCTCATAATGATTATTTCTGTTTTTTGGTAAAGTTAATTATGATTTTGCTCTTAATTAATGCATGATTTAGTATAAACTATGTTCTTCAAAACAATTTGATGCAGTCCTAGTTCTAAGTTTTTTTTCCAGTTCCTTGAATGGTTCCAAGTACATTATGTGCTCACAGGCCTAGTTTAGAATGAAGAGTAAACTTAATATTTGCATCTCATCAGAGCAGGAAACAGAGGCAGCCATTTTCTGGTCTTGGCAATATTTCACCCAGGGTTACTCTGGAAATATGAAACCCTTTTGTGCTTGTTCTGAATTGGCTATGGATGTTCCTTAGGTCCTCTAGAGCTTTTCAACTGCTAGGGGTATGAGGAATCTGTATTCTTCTCACGGTGTTTCGTATACAACCCTTTGCCTTTCCAGAACCAAGAAAGAACCTAGTCTAGTATGACGTGATGTACTCTCTTTTGAATTGCACTGGTATGGCCCATCCTGAAACACACAACTCTCTATGTGTGGAGGAGTTTGGGAAAGCAAATATTGAGGAATGTTCTCATTAAGAGTTGTGTTATGATGTTTAATGTGTGCTTTGTAACTCTGATCATGTTATTATTGCACAGAAACCTATGTTGTTTTTATAGGCCAAGTTGAAAAGGATTACTTGAGCTTGAGGCTTTGTACAGCTTAGCTTTTGTAAACAGTTTCACTTTATCACTGCAGTTGGACATTTTCAAAGAAAACGGATGATTTTCATGGAGATTGTTAAATTTGTGTATATTCTCGATTCACATTTAATACATTTGAATATAATAAAGTTACATCTTTTACAGATATTTTATTTTATTCTTACATTTTGTTACTTGAAACAACACACTTTGTTGTGTGAGTGAAGGCTAGAAGTTGATTAATCTATAATAAAGATGGTAGAGTATTTTTTGTATAATCTAACTAATGTAATGAGTCCATTGGGGGAACATTAAGAATAGATTCCATGGGGGGGAATCTAATCAATACTAGTAATATAATGCAACAGGCCACTCAAGCTGTTTGTTGTGCACTTCATGCAGCAATGTCCCCTGGTCTGCTGAGCTCTCTGAGCCTTTGCCACACTGCCATCTCCTAACCCTGCTGCCTTCCACAGGGAGTTGACAGCTTTGACAATCAGCTGACAGATCACAGCAAAATACCAACAAATGATACATTCTAAAAATAATAATAAAATATAAGGCTACACACACAGGGCACAAACTTTATGTAAAACACGTAATAACTTAATAACTGCTTTGTGAAGCAGGCTTTAGCAATCCTATGAAATTTCACATTTATTTATTTGGCAGATGCCTTTATCCAAAACCACTTACAGCAACATCCTGTAAAACATATGGTGGTGCTGCAAAATGACTTGTGACTGTGAAAGCTATTAATGTGACCTGCACCACCAACTGTAGTTACAGAAGACGATAAAACGATGGGGAACGCATGCTAAAAACTTCCTGAATGTAATTAAATGTAATAAAATAGTACTGAATGACCACAAGTCAAAATAATTGTATTGCACATCCTTTTTATTTAGTTACACCTAAACATATATTTATAAAGATGTATTTACAAAAGCACTGAGGGCTTCGGCAGCAAGGCTTGTTGCCATGGATCCCTTTCCAATACTTGATGTAGCAGTGGTCATCTTAAGTCTGTCAAAGATCAAAAATGATCAACAGAATGTCAGCACATAGTATGGTGACTTCCATTCAGCACTATGTCATGCTCAGAATAAAATGAACTTCACACAGCATTGGTTGGTATGCCTCTGGTATGTCTGTCTGGTGTCACCTTATGACCTAGACTGAATTTAACCTTGACCTGTCCTTGACCTTGACCTCATATGGCCTGGACTGAATTTAACGCTGACCAGTGAAATGGACAGACCCAACCAGACAAAATTTTTCCTCCAGGTAGAGACATAAAAAGTGACCCCCACACACCAAAAAAACAAAAAACCAGTAACAATGTCTTAACTCACAGCCTCCAACTCCTCCCTGTTTCTTTTCAGAGGACTGCGGGACCCTGGTCAGCCAGAGTCCATTCCAGTCGCTTGGCCTTCCTCTGCGCCATCACTAATATGCCGGGGTGTCTGTGTTTGCTGCTGCAGGGCGTTTGTGTGTCTCTTGTTGAGTGTGAGATTGTGGAGGTGAAAATACAGGCGCAAGGAGAACTTGTAATGGTCCTCCTCCATGTGGCCGAAGTGATGGCGGCTGAAGCAGAGCTCCCTGCTCAGCGGCTCTGTCATGGAAGAGTTGACCAGCGTGGCTAAATCAGGAGCCAGCTCCAGGTTCCTCAGCAGCTCCTCTGGATGCTTTGGGTTCCTTTCATGCAGGTGAGGATACAAAGAGAACCTTGCATCGGTGCCCGTCACGGGGTGCGGTGTAGAGTATCGGTCACTGCAGGGGAACGTGTCTGCACAAGTGGCCTGGGGCGTCACGCCGGCACCTGTGACCCATGGCAAACGGGCCTTTAGCCATTTCTCCTTTGCGGCCTGCACATTCTCCTCACGGTCATCACACAGACGACCATCATTTGGTTGGAAAAAGCGCAGATCTGTGCGATCGTTCACATGCTTTGCCACTCGCCCCGCAATGTCAGAAATAACTACAGTGGGAGGGTGCTTGAAACTTAACAGAGCATCCCCATGGTCCCGCGCCGACTCTGGCCACCACAATGGAGAGTGATAATATACAACAGAATGGATGCAGGTCAAGTAGAATATGCCACCTATAGTGGACAAAAATAAATGTATTTGAAACAAATACAAACACTACACATGATTCTTACAATTAGCCTGTAATAAAATAACATGTCATTGATGCTAAGAAAAAAATATTTGTTTGGCCTTACCCCCAGCCTTTTGAAGTTTGACAAACATGTTCGGGTGCAGCTCCTTATAGAGCAGGAGCTCCTTCAGTCTGTGCATTAAATCACTGATGCTGCCGGAGAGAGGGACTCCGAGGCCATTGCATGCCTTCACCAGGTCACTCCTCTTTGGCTACAGGGGGCAGAGGCAGTGCAGTAACACTGTTAGCTCAGCATTACATTAGAGAGGGAGTTGGCTTAGAAGAAATAGGCATTGTTGAAAACTTTCCACATGTTGTTATCGACACACCCCCTACTGAGTATTACTGGGCAGCCATTTAGCACTGCGGGTTCCCCTATTCGTCTACTACCAACAAACAGGGCCATGCTTCTGCCCATGACAACCACGTCACATAGTGCAACATCAGGCCGCCTGGCCATGCAGAAGTTTCCATTCTCCATACTGTAAGTCACTGCCATCCAAATGAGTTTGAAGCCTTTATTTTACAGCAAATGAACTACAGTGTTGTTAAACCAACTCACTGAATTTGATTCCAACACTTTCAGTATGGCGGCTTCCTCATCAGTCGCAAAGACAATCTCTGAGGAAGGTGATTGGCCCTTTTGAAATAAACCTTTCAGCACTTCAGTCTTCGGGACCACATCACTCACTCGGACCTCCTCACCAAGCCAAGGTGTGAAGGAGGAGTATGTTACAGGACAGGTGTATGGATTGGCAAACTTGGCACCTTCGGGATACAAAAGTAACATGTCAGGTGTGACGTGACAGATGGAGTCACCATGGTTTCCCCGCTATTCTTACCATCACAAAGTCCAGCAGCGACCATGCGTTTCTCAAGGGTCTGCCACCGGTCTCGCATATTAACGGCTGTGTCCTCTGGTTTAACATGGTTTCTGTATGGACGCTTGAAGTGGTCACCTGGAATAAGGCAGTAAAATATATACAAGTTGCAGGGCGACCACTTCAATTAGAAAAGCAGTAAATGTGGCAGATACAGTATGCCACCGGTTGTCCTACCTGGCACATCAAACAAGACCTTACAGTCAGCGTGTGCAATGAGAACAGGAGGGCTGGGGCCACACCGGACACAGCAATAGGAGTACTCATGCTGCCTGAGTGCGTTGAAGTGATGGAACGCCCTTCTGATCTCATCCACAGGGAGGCCCATTGACAAATGGCTCTCCAACGTTTGAATGAGCTGCCCGATGGCAATGTGATTCTACGAAGATATTCCAAAGACAACAAATGTGTATTTGTGGATATAATATCACCATTTTAAATCAAGATACCGTATGCACTGAATACACACGCACAAGTGACTTCTTAGGGGCACTTACCCCAAGTCCTGCTGTCAGCAGGGAACAGAGAGGAATTGTTACGATTGTTTTGCTGTTGAAATTATGGAATCCTGACCGGTAGTCCTGAAATCTCACGGGATGACTGCAGATACGGCACACTTTCACGTAGACAGATATGGCTGAAAAAAAAAGAAGATTATTCAAGTTAAATGACCACTGGAAACACAGAAACACAAGCGGAAACTATGAGCCTGACACTAGACAGCATCTGGTACTCAAGATGAAAACCTACCTTTGGTGACTGCGGACAAGCCATACACCGTACCATGGCACGTCACTAGTCTCCTCTCTCCCAAAGCTGGGGGACTGGGACCAGGGCAATATGGACATGTGGTCTCTGTGGGCTCAAAGCTCTCTGGCACTTCTCTCTCTTTGGTGGCCAAGTCGTGGGGCAGCTCGGCTGGGACTCTCTTGGCTCTCCAGATGTACTCAGTCACCTGTCTAATGTGTTTACGACTTAGGATTTCTGGAGCCGTGTCCTTTGGGTCAGTGGGCCCTACGAGCAGGTCTGGGTATTCCTCATCTGATAAGGGCTCAGGGCCCTCTAGGTCGCTCCACTGTGTGTCCTCAGCTCTCTCTCTCTCTCGCTCTTGCTCAGGCTCATGCGAGGACTTGTCTTTGACACAGGAAGATGCTAAACAAATACAGAAACGTAATGACAGAACACATAGAGAAGTAGAATGTATTTGGATAGCCACAGCTGACATTCACATGACTCTTACCTTTTTTACGGTGTTTGTGCTCCATGACTTTGAAACCTGAACCATTTTTACGGTATTCCTGTGCCCCGACTTTAAAACCGGTACCCTTTTTATGCTGTTCCTGCTTCCTGACTTTAAAACCTGCAACATAATAGAATGAAATTCAAATAGAGCATCATTACATTGAGGACAGCATATCAGCAGAACAAATGACCATTTGTACACACCGTGTGTGGACAGGTGTCTCATGAAGCTGACGGTGCGTGTCAGAACAAGACTACACGTAGGACAATGCCAATGGCTCCTGTTCTTCTCCAGCGATCCCATTTTACAAAAACAGGGAATGGTGAATTTTTCTGTAAGGAGAGACGATTCTTTATACCTTCCCTTTGCTGATATGTGCATTCCATACATGTATAACTTGAATAACTTGTATAATTCTATACAAATTATCTATACTATTTATACTTGTATAATCAAATTAAATAAGAAGCCATTTACAAAACAGGACTAGTAAGCATGCAAGTTTATTAAGAATGGGAACTGTAAAACACTCACTAATGCCACTGGCTTCGAAATGTATGGCATGATTTAAATGCCGAAAGCGCATGTGCTTTTGTGTGCAGCGGATAGGTTTACTGCAATACTTGCAGTTCATGGTGCCACCACTTCGCGCTTTATTCTCTTTTGAGGACACCTCATCAGGAAGCTCAGACGTCGTGTCCATGATGTCAGCGGGCTGCCTCACAAGCTTTTCTAGGTCCTCCTCGTCGAATGCTGGGCCTTGGTGCTTCAGCAGTCGTACTTCTTATGCCCGCCACATACAAATAAAAGAAAACCAAAACAGAAACATAAAATAATAATAATAAAAAAAATGATATATACAGTACATATACACCACTAATGATATATACAGTATATATACCCTACCGTACACTACCACTAAAGTTTGGAGTCACTAAGAAATGCCCTTGTTTTCATCATTAATGTTGTAAATGATTGTAAATGTTGTAGAAAGAAGCGGCTGGTCTTTAACGCAATATCTACATTGCCCATTATCAGCAACCATTCATCCAATGTTCCAAAGGCACATTCTGTTTACTAATCTGATATAATTTTTAGAGGCTAACGGCTCACGGCTCCCACACACAGCTGCGTGCTTCGCGTTGCTGGAGACGCATCCCATTCACTTTCATGGGCTCACGTGATCCGTTGCCGAACTGAATTGTGGGTCCGTCGCGTCGCGTTTCTCCCGCCGCTCGCGTTGAGGAGTTCAGCTGTTGCTGCACCGACAGACGGCACCGGCCAATCAAGCCAATCTACGGACGGCACCAACCAATCACATTACGGTTTTACTTCAAGTCATTTGCATAGCTACCGTCGGGAACACCCACTGGCATGCATTGACGGAACGCAGCTGTGTGTGGGAGCCGTCATACACAGTTGCGTGTAACTGAAGTGTGGGTCCGTTGCGTCGCATTGCTCCTGTCGCTCGCGTCGCTTGTGTTGAGAAGTTTAGCTGTTGCTGCACCGATGGACAGCACCAGCCAATCAAATTACGAACAAGCAAACAACAAACGGCACCAGCCAATCAAATTACGAACAAGCGAACAACAGACTGCACCAGCCAATCAAATTACGGTTATACCTTAAGTCATTTGCATAGCTACTGTCGGGAACACCCACTGGCATGCGTTGACGAAACGCAACTGTGTGTGGAAGCCGTAACAAAAAACATTGGAGAACCCTTTTGCAATTATGTAAGCACATAATGTAATCTGAAAACTGCTGCCCTGATTAAAAAAAACAATGCAACTGATCTCAGATGGTATTCTGTCTATAATGGAGTGGAATGGAAATTTCTAAGTGACCCCAAACTTTTGAACGACAGTGTGTGTGTGTGTGTGTGTATATATATATATATATATATATATATATATGTATGTAAGGGATAATGCCCGACGAGGTGTCCATTATCAGAAATAAATGGACGACGCGGAGTCCATTTATTTCTGATAATGGACGCATCGAAGGGCATTATCCCATTTATACCATGGTCACTTACGAAATAAATAAATATGAAATCAATTATTAATACTAAATGAGTTTTAGAGCTAAAATCGTTAGTTTTTTCAGCTGTTTATCGCAACACTGTGGAATGTTGATAAGTCACAGCTGAGCGGACTAACTCAGGCGTTGTCAAGCAACGTCATAATAATTTTACAGGTGTAGTATATCACGACACCCTTTTCAATCTAGACCATGGTATAAATATATATATACATTGACTTATTTGTGGCGGCCCACCACAATATCAACACTGACCACCACACAATGATTTTCCATGTTGTACTACTGTATTTAAATTGGATGGAAGTTGTTCATTGTAGAGCTATGTGTGCACCTTTGCACAGCCTCTCCTTGTCTCTCAGCAAAACTACATGCACTTTTAAAGAAAACATTAACAATCCTGCAATTGTTGGCATAAAAGTCGACTGGCTAAATTGCTGCGCTAATTTGTTAAAAACTGTTGCATTCAAGTTAATTCTGCAAACCTACCACCACAAACAGAATTCAATTCTGTGGGAAACACTGCCATGTGACTATGTACCTTTGTGTTTCTTCTTAATCTTCATGATTTTAAAACCTGCAACATGAAAAGAACAGATAAAAATGAAGATAGGGGCATATGAGTGATTACATCAAGAGCAGGAGATAAGCAGAGCATATGGCAATTTGTACAAACCATGTTGGGAAAGGTGAAGCTTAAAAGCATCAGTACGGCTTTTAGTAAGCTGACACGTAGGACAATGCCAATGGCACCTGTTTTTCTCGCACCATCCCATTGCACAAAAACAGGAAATGATGAATCTTTCTGTAGGGAAAGACAACTTTTTATACCTTCTCTTTGCTGTTATGTGCATTCCATATATTTTAAACTTGTAGATCTAATTAAATAAAAAAACATTTATGAAACAGGACAAAGCATACAAGCTGTTGAAGAATGGGAAGATACAAGAATGGGAACTCACCAATGCCATTGTATTCAAAATGTATGGCATGCTTTAAATGCCGATCCTTCATATGCTTTGCTGTGCACAGAACAGGTTGTCTGCAATACTTGCAGTTCTTGGTGCCACCACCAAGTTCTTCTATGTCTTCTGTAGGCAACACAGCAAGCAGCTCAACTGGAACCTTCTTTTCTCCAGATTTATAGTCAGTCTTAAGATACATGTGGTCTTCAGGAATTCCTGCAGCTACTTCCATGCTGTCAGCAGCCTTCCCTACAAGCTCGTCTATGTCTTCGTCATTCTGCTCCGGGCCAGAGCCGTCCAGATCGCTCTCTGGTCTCTCCCCAGCTCCCTCGGCCTCAGGTTCATAAGAGGACTTGTCTTTTGAAAAGGAAATTGTGAAACAAAAACAAACATAATAACATAACACAAAAATAGAATGTATTTGGATAGCCACAGATGACATTCCAGTGACTGTGTACCTTGCCCTTCCTGCTCAGTGATAATAAGACTTGAGACATGAAAAGTGCAGAATAAAATCAAAATAGGACATCATCATCAGTGTTTCCCATACATTGATTTATTTGTGGCGGCCCACCACAATATCAACATTG
Source organism: Alosa pseudoharengus (assembly GCF_046254945.1). Taxonomy (NCBI): domain Eukaryota; kingdom Metazoa; phylum Chordata; class Actinopteri; order Clupeiformes; family Clupeidae; genus Alosa; species Alosa pseudoharengus. Next base: position 39,120,588 of record NW_027468870.1, read on the forward strand.
ACCACCACACAATGATTTTCCTGGTTGTACTAAATTGTGCTTAAATCTGGTTAGAATCATAACCGCGCTGCACTAATTTGTTAAAAACTGTTGCATTCGAGTTAATTCTGAAAACCTACCACCACAAATAGAATTAAATTATGTGGGAAACACTGATCATTATGTTAAGGGAAGCACATTGGCAGAATCAAATGACTGTTAAACCATGATTGGGAAGATGGCACAGCAGAGGAGTTTTGAACATTCTAACAGAAGATTTTGTTCCGCAACAATGTAAGGTTCTAAAATTCCATGTTGATTTCAATGAACCCAGATATTCTTTACAACTCAATTTCCAACATTCCCATACCGACAAGGGTTAAAATTCTTACCAGTCTGACTAATGTGTGCATCATTCCTCTCTGGAGTCCTTTCTGTGGGGTAGATACACTGTTTCACCACTTGGGGTCTCCCTTGATATGCCCCCAACATGCAAAAAAGACAAACAACAACAAAAAAAGAAAAAAACATAAATGACATCAGAAAAGTAGAATGTATTTGGATAGCCACAGATGACTTTCACATGACTGTGTACCTTCCCGGTCAGTAACTTCAAATCCTGCAACATAAAAAGAACAAAACAAATTTGTAGGGACACATCTTTATGTGAATGGCAGCACATCAGCAGAACAAATGGTAATTTGTACAAACCGTGTTGGGAAAGGTGCCGCTTAAAACTATCAGCACGGCTCAGAATATGGTGACACTTAGGACAATGCCAATGGCACCTGTTCTTCTCTCGCAATCCCATTTCACAAAAACAGGGAATGGTGAATTTTTCTGTAAGGAAAGACACCTATTTAGACATTATACAATATCTTTGCTGATATGTGCATTCAATATATGTTTTACTTGTAGATCTAATTAAATAAAACCCATTTATAAAACAGGACAAAGCATAGTTGTTTGAGAATGGGAACTGTAAAACACTCACCAATGCCATCGGATTCAAAATGTATGGCATGCTTTAAATGCCGATCCTGCATATGCTTTACTGAGCACATAACAGGTTGTCTGCAATACTTGCAGTTCTTGGTGACACCACCAAGTTCTGCTATGTCTTCTATAGGCAACACATTAAGCACCTCAACTGGAACTGGTTTTTGATAAATGTGGTCTTGATGAATTTCTACAGTCACTTCCATGGTGACAGGGCCTTCCAGAATGCTCTCTGGTCTCTCCATGGCTGTCTCTCTCAGGTTCATATGAGGACTCTTGACAAATAAAAAATAACAATATAATAAAATAGACTGGCGAAAATAAGGTGTTTTTGTTTACAAACCAAGGTCTACCTCAAAAATGTCTAGCGAAATTATGCTTTGGTTTGAAGCAGTGTGGTTTATTGAGTTTTGCAGAGCTTTTGGGACCATGCTACATGATGACTTTACTCTGTACGTAATATACCGATTGACTGATTGACATCAACTTGGCTTGTGCTTTCAGAACGCATAACTTTTGCACACCTTCTGCTGAATGATATTACGTATTTCCGGTGGCATGTGTCTGTGGTGCTAAAAGATCTACGGGACGGCAGGAACTCTACTACATAAAATGAATCTTATTTACCGGACATAATGGAAGTTCCCCCTATCATTCAGACAACAAGCCAAGCTGAGAATTCACTGAATGAAAAAAAACATGCCACGTAACATTTGAACATACCCACTGCCACAGTAGGGGTTAGCGTCTTTCAGAGACGAACGACCATAGCAGAGCCCTTCTTTCTTTGAGCGTCACTGCCATACGGAAGTGACATAACGACTGGAATATAGGGAGGGAAAGTAATATCATTGCCCCCTACTGGTTGCGTTCCTAGCGGAGTAGAGGAGAAGCCCTTGGCTTGGAGAAGACAGGATTCTAGCTCGGTTTTTTAGAAAACTAGATGTACCGCAACGCGGTACAAAATATGAGCGCTGCTGAGTCCTGCACATTCTCTCCGCAAAATCACACTTGTCAATTTGTCTCCAACCCTATTCTTGCAACTTTTGTGTAAATGCGTGTGTGTGTGCATGTGTTTGCTTTTGAGTAGGCTATAGGCTACGTGCTTCTTTGTGTGAGTTTTCGCTTGTGTGTGTTGTTGTTGGTGGTGGGGAGGGGGGGGGGATGCTTGCCTGCATGTATGTGTGTGTTTAGTCAAACTAACCCCATGCATTTCTATGGAGGATTTTTTGAGTGCTGTGTCTCCTCATTAGAAAGTCTCTGGTTTAGTGTCCAGTGTACCGGCGGGCACGATCTCTTATAAAGCCAAGTGCATGACTGTAACTGTTTGCTTTCTGTTTGGTGTGCTGTTTACTGAGGGCATTCATATTATCATTGGTATCAATTGCAACAGCCAGAGAAATAAAAATCAATTTTACGAAGAGGCCAGGACCTTTCACCTACACGCAATCGCCAGCGTCATGAGACTCTAATAATGTATATAACACCAAGCACAGGTTAAGCAGCGCTTCCGTAGCACTATTGAGAAGACGTCGCTGTGCACATTAGTAATTGTGCCAGTATAGCATCGCTGGTTCGAATCCGGCATGATGCCGTGGCCTCTGCTGTCACCCGTTAATTTTACCATGCTGTCCGGTGGTCAGCACTTAATCGCGAGTCCGTTAGTGGACCGCTAATTGTTGTGCTGCTGGCTCAATGCCTTTCTCCCAGAAAACCAAGTCGGATTACCAAAACACAAAGGCAAAAACAGCATAAAGAGAGAGATCAAAATGGGGGCAAACAGCTGCTAATAAACTTCTTTCCAAAGAAATGTGAGCACAAACGTTTAAACATGAAATCGCATGGTGTTAAACTGCTTGAATATCTCCGCAATCGAACTGAGACAACCCATTGAGAATGAGCAGAAAATACACTTTCCTAGGTTACACAGGTAATCTGAAGTATCTCGTGAATGACCCACCTCCATCTCCATCGCTTTCAGAAAGACTGGCGCCAGCTTGATATGCCCTCTTGCTACGCTGATTGTCACTGTAGTGGTTCCTTTCGGTTGTCCTTAGTCTTAACTTTTTTTTATTTTTTTACTCAGTAACAGATGGGATTTGAGATGTAGCGAAGTACAATATTTTACACAAAATGTAATCAAGTAAAATAGAATTATCAATTTTAAAAAAATACTTAAAAAAAATACAAAATACACAAAAAAAAACTACTCAATACAGTAACGTGAGTAAATGTAATTCGTTACTTTCCACCTCTGGTTTTAGGTGTCTGTTTGTGTTTGCTTGTGAGTGGGGATAATGGGTGTGTGTGTGTTTATGTGTCTGTGTGCGTGTGTGTGCCTGTTTGCCTGCATGTGTGTTTTTATGTGTGTGTGTGCGCGAGTGCATGTGGCTGTGTTTGTGCATGCATACATGTATGTGTGTGTGTGTGCATGCTTGTGTACGTGCCTGTGTGTGTATGTCTGTGAGTCTGTGCATGTTTGCCTGTGTGTGTATGCATGGGGTGTAGTGGTAAAATAAGAGGTAGTGGGTAAATTATATGAATTCTGTGATCACGGTGGACTGCGAAATGTGGTATCGGATTTTTCAAAAAGGCATTCAGAACATGTTTGATGATGGTGGAGGTTATTGTCCAATGTTTACAATACCAGTATTAAATGGTTCCTGTTGATGAGTGTGATTTGTAAATGTTAAAAGTTGCAATTGGTGAATAAACCTTTTTGAGAGGTGGATAAACTCTAATAGAGGTGGATAAACTCTATTTCTGAAATGTGTTTATGTGTGTGTTTATGTGTTTATGTGTGTGTGTTTAGACTCTCCTTAAAATTCTACATGCACCATTATTGGACTGAAAAGCCGAAAAGCTGACAGAACTATATGCATGTTCAGATCTTATGTCCTCTTTGTGTTGATATATTTTTGTACCTGTGCAGTTGTCATCTGTAGATGATTGTTGTTTGCTAATGAAAAAATAAATATTAAAAAAACTGACCAAAATGGAAATTTGCCAGCCTGACGTCATCATACTCAATTCCCGACCTCAAATGTGGGTGTGGCTAAATTCGGCTGACTGGCTTAAAATTGTTTTGTAATGACGGAGCGGAATGTAAACCATGTGGTGATTACGTTTATGTTGGGGTAACTTGAGCTGCGCTCCTACTCACATGAAAAGCTGGCAGTTAGTTAAGTGTCAAAGCTAACCAGGTTAATAAACAAACCATGCTAAATATTTTTGGTAGACAACTTTTTATTTGGCTTCATAATATCCGAGCGTCCCTTATTAGACATTGGCGCTGGTTTTAGGCCTACCCCCAGTCCGACGCCCCTAGAATGTATTGTCACTTTAAGGTCTCCTTTTGCAACATTGAATGTAGGTCCTTGGTTATAGCTCCCTTTTTAGATGAATGAATTATCTAAATGTAAGAAAAAACACAAATTGCAATTCATTAAAATATTTTTGGTTTTGTGGTGGGCAAAGATGCGCCTCTTTACGACGTGTTTACTACAATAGTTACGGTTGCATTTGACGGCATCACCGGTTGCCATCACTACACATTGTCAGTCATATAGTTAACCTGGTAGTATAAGGCGAAGGGGCTGTTATTTCAAGAACAACCATGACATTTTAAAACACGTCTCTGATACGAGCAATATTTACAGACGTCGATCTTTTTCGTCAGACGTTCTTTTGCCATATCCAAACTCGTTGTTCACTGAGTTTTACTCAAACATGGCAACCTTATAATTCTCTTCCGGGGGACCAATCAACAATCGTAAAATGTGTGTTTGTTTTTAGGAGGAGGTCATTGGAAAGTGAGATTGCGCGGTCTGTTGTCGGGTCTGTCTGTCGTGGGGGGCAGCACTGAGGGTGTCAGAACTTCTGATACCGGATAGTATCTTCTATCCTGACCGCGTGACATATGCGCATCTAAACCAAAATGCTGCGTCTGCTTGTACGGTTAAGGCCATCTGCCAGCTTCTCACAGCGCTGTGTCCTCTCAGTCTCGGGGCGCTCTCGGACATCACCGGTAACATTATCGTGCCATCCGAAGGGGCTCCACTCTGGTGGATTATACCGAGCTCAGACTTTATGTCATAGTAATCATTTTTATTATGGGGTCACCAGCAAATCATCACTGTGGGACCAAAGTACCAGTTTCCGACTCAACAAACGATTCTACAGTTTACCCCCACATCAGAAGGTAACATCTATGTCAACGTTAGCCGTGGCTAATGCAACTGGTGGCAACATTTGATAAAGTTTGAGTGATGTTTCGAACAGAGCGTCACGCAACATAGATAAAATGCTCTGTCACATCTTGACCGTGAGGTTTAACCACAAACCACCAAACGAGTGTTGAAAGTACCAGTGCTACCAATGCACTCTCTTACCTTTCCATACAGCAAATCATAGGCCTCTATAAACCTCTCATATGCTTATGAATTACACATTTTATGAATTTCTCCTTGAAGTTTGTGATGCTGTTGTGAGTGCAATGCTTTACTACAAATATTTAGAAATCCTTGTTGCTCCTTGGAAGCAATTTTGGTGGCCCATCATTGCTTTTAACGAAATATTGCTTTTGTATTTTCATACAAGTCTTGACTTTGACATAGCTATAACTTTGTAGCATATTTTTTTACTTTTCCTCAGGTGGAGCTACCAGCTTTGTCCCCAACTATGCAGATGGGCACCATTGCCCGATGGGAAAAAAAGGAGGGTGATAAAATAAATGAAGGGGACCTGATAGCCGAGGTAGGGATCTGCTTCTCGCAAAGTCTTAATAATTACTTCAATTAACATGCTTAGGTGATATTCAAATTCAAGCCAAGATAATTAACACACAACTCTTTTTCTCCATCGATAACATCTGTTATGGTGTTCAGGTGGAAACAGATAAGGCAACGGTTGGATTTGAGATGCTGGAGGAGTGTTATCTGGCCAAAATCCTGGTGCCAGAGGGAACGAGAGATGTGCCCCTTGGGGCGGTCATCTGCATCACTGTGGACAGGTATGCCCATGAATGCTCCCAGTCACCCTCACACATATTACCTATAATACGCCCTGTCTAAACTCAATCTGAAGGACATGGCTTTTACCATTGCCATAATGCCATCTTTGCCCTCAGAAGGAAAAGGAAAAGTCACCAAACTGAGAAAATCACCAGTAGAGAAATTGTTGTATTTATCTGTGATCTTGTGATTCATGACACTTCCAGTGCTGACCACATCCCTGCCTTCAAAGACTTCTCTCTGGACAAGCTATCAGCTGCAGCTCCCCCCTCGGCAGCACCTCCTCCTCCCACCTCCTCTGCTCCTCCACAGGCTCCCGGGAGCTCCTACCCGGCCCATATGAAGGTTGGTGTTGGCTCTGTCAGAGTGCCTTGGCTGTTGGAGTTAGAAAGTCATATGCTCAAGATGTTAGAAAGTCATATGCTCAAGATGTTAGAAAGTCATATGCTCAAGATGTTGTATTTCTAAGCGTGCACTGCAGTAATGTGTTGTTATGGTTGGGAACATAGCTACTGTAATGACATTCAAAATGTAGCAAACCATTTTTATTTCTGGGAAACAAACATACTGTAGGTCAGATTTGTACAGTCTAAGTGAGGGAATGAAGAAAAAACCCAAACCAAGTTTGGAGTGAATGGTGTCTAACGATAAAGTAACCCTTGACCTCGGCCCTCTCTCTGCAGGTAACACTTCCTGCCCTCTCTCCCACCATGACCATGGGCACCGTCCAGCGCTGGGAGAAGAAGGTTGGCGAAAAACTGAGTGAGGGAGATTTGCTGGCAGAGATTGAGACAGACAAGGCAACTATTGGTAAGTTTTTATGAACTCTCTCTTGATCTTGTTTCCTGTTTGCCCTGCATGACAAGTACTCATTTCTTTCTCTGTGACTAGGTTTCGAAGTTCAAGAAGAGGGATACCTGGCCAAGATTATGATTGCAGAAGGAACCAGGGATGTTCCCCTAGGAACTCCGCTCTGCATCATTGTGGAGAATGAAAGTGACATCAAGGCATTTGCGGACTACGTAGAGACAGGAATCGCTGCAGCTCCTACTCCTCCACCACCGGTGAAGTGTTTAGAATGCAAATATGTCTCGAAGTTGCAGTCTTTATGATTGAATTCTGTAGTTATATATACACCGAACAGCCATAACATTATGACACTGATAGGTGAAGTGAATAACACTGATTATCTCGTTATTATGGCATCTGCCAGTGGATGAGCTATATTAGGCAGAAAGTGAACATTTTGTCCTGAAAGTTGATGTGTAGGATAAATGGGAAAAATTTAATGATTTGAGCGACATTTACATTCATTCTTATGTCATTTATATTACAAGGGCATTGTTACATTGTCCCCGGAGCAACTCGGGGTTAAGTGCCTTGCTCAAGGGCACAACGATGGAAGCCGGAAATTGAACCCACAACTTTTCTGGCTACTGCATGGCTAGACAACTGAGTCAGAACATCTCCAAAAGTGCAGCTCTTGTGTGTTGTTCCGAGTCTGCGGTGGTCAGTACCTATCAAAAGTGGTCCACAGGTGGAAAAGCAGTGAACCGGCGACAGGGTCATGGGCAGCCAAAGCTCATTGATGCACGTGGGGAGTGAGGGCCTGTGTGGTCCAGTCCAACAGACCAGCTACTCTAGCTCAAATTGCTAAAAAAAGTTAATGCTGGCTCTGACAGAAAGGTGTCAGAGCACACAGTGCATCGCAGTTTGTTGCGTATGGGCCTGCATAGCTGCAGACCAGTCAAGGTGGTCATGCCGAACCCTGTCCACTGTCGACCTTTGGGCAATGTTCTGCTGGGAAACCTTGGTTCTGCCATCCATGTGGATATTCCTTTGACACTTACCACCTGCCATAGCATTGTTGCAGACCATGTGCACCCTTTCTTGAAAACAGTATTCCTTGATGGCAGGATAATGCGCCCTGCCACAAAGCAAAAATGGTTCAGGAACACAACAACTAGTTTTGGTGATGACTTGGCCTCCAAATTCCTCAGATCTCAATCCACTTGAGCATCTGTGGGTGCTGGACAAACAAGTGCGATCCATGGAGGCCCCACCTCATAACTTACAGGACCTAAAGGATCTGCTGCTAACGTCTTGGTGCCAGATACCACAGCACATCTTTAGAGGTCTAGTGGAGGCCATGCCTTGACGGATCAGGGCTGTTTTGGCTGCAAAAAAGGGACCACTACAATATTAGCCATGTGTAAATGTATATAAACATAAACAAAGTCCTTTTAGGCAAGTCCCTCCACTCGGCGGCCATTTGACAACGCTTTTTGGGCACTCGTTGGGCATCCATCTCGGCAGAAAAACGCGTGCACAAGGCTTCACGACACCAATCTTGCTCACAACACATGATTGGCACGATGTCTTCACAACACACCATATGATTGGCTCAATGTATTCACATCACACCACATGATTGGCTCAATGTATTCACATGTCAACGTTTTGCCGAGGAAGGGGTGGGATATGTGTAGACAACGGCCATATTGGCGTGACAAACTAGCCCAATGCATTTCTATGGAGTATTTTTTGAGTGCTGTGTCTCCACATTAGAAAGTCTCTGACATAAATTATATGGGGTCATAATGTTATGACTGAGCGGTGTAGTTAAATAAATTATAAATAGACAGCGTTTGCTGTGTATTATCTGTGTTATAGTTAGTGTATTATTCTGTTAAGAGTCACTGTATATATTTTTTGCATTAAATCAAACTGTGGCTAGAGGATTGACTTGATGGCTTGAATACTCCACCAGGCGCCCGCTCCTCAGCTCGCCTCACCAGCTCCAGCTCCAGCACCTGTGGCCGCCACCGCTGCTCCCCCTGCCACGCCTCGGACAGGCCGGGTGTTTGCCAGTCCACTGGCCAGAAAACTGGCTCAAGAGAAGGGCATTGACCTGGCACAGGTGTCTGGTGAGTTCTGAAACTGTGAAGCAAGCACATGTGAACCTCTTCTAATGGCCTACCTACAATTTAGCACTGAGTGTCATTCACAGGGCTTAAAGTTTTCAGGCACTATGCCTGAATTAAGGCATGGGCTGGGCCGTTTAAGATTTCAAAATAGGCAATATGCCTACAGGCCTATGACATCTTCAAAAATGTCTGATAACTTCAGGCAGACTTTTTTTTTGTTGCTTTTAGCCCTGTATTCACATCAGCAGTCATCACCAGATGCATGGTTTCTGTTGGGCCTGGTCTGTAAATATCTATTTCAACACAGGTTCAGGCCCAGATGGCAGAGTAACCAGGAAAGACATCGAAAGCTTCGTTCCAGCCAAAGCTGCGCCTGTGAGTCCATTCAACTGTGTTGTGGTCACTGTAAATATGACAGCTGTACAAAATGGAAAGAGAGGGAGCACGTCACTGAATATGTTTCTCTGACCACAGCCTCCACCTGCTGCCACTCCCGTGGTGGCTCCTGCTGCCCCCACTGCTGCCCGCTCTGCCCCAGCTGTGGCGGCCGTGCCCACGGGCACCTTCACCGACATCCCCATCAGCAACATGCGCAAGGTAGGCATCAGTTTGTGGACAAAATCTCTATTGTAATGAATTAAGGCACTAATAATAACCAGTTAGTTAGTTAACTAACTAATCTATTCTATAAACTAACTTCTGTCTGTGCTGGTGTTGTTGTGAAGGTTATTGCCCAGAGATTGATGCAGTCTAAGCAGACCATCCCACACTATTATCTGTCGGTGGATGTTAACATGGACCAAATTTTGGAACTAAGGAAAGAACTCAATATGGTAAGGGACTTTACCAGGTACTGGGAGTATGGTAGAGAAAATGCATGATTATACTTAATGTGTGTGTGTGTGTGTGTGTGTGTGTGTGTGTGTGTGTGTGTGTGTGTGTGGATGGTGGTTACTTATTGGAATCCTTCCTTTTTCATTCAGGAGCTGAAACCGGAGAACCTCAAGCTTTCTGTGAATGATTTTATAATCAAGGCTTCGGCTTTGGCCTGTCTGAAGGTGCCTGAGGCTAACTCCTCGTGGATGGACACGGTCATTCGCCAGTGAGTGCCTGTCCTGTCATTGCTGATAGTTGAAAATCGATGAATTTGTATGTTAAATTTTGATTCCAAAAAATAATCTAACAGTTTTTAGGAAATGTGGAACATTAATGTAGATCATTAGTTAATCTGTAAATCTACCTTGAACACATGTTGTGAGACAAGTGCTAGTGTTTATTTGAAACTTTAGTGCTCCTTCTGTTTATTTGCAACATAACCCCTGAAGGAAACAATTGTTTTGCTTTTTTTTTTAGAGCAATACAATTGATTGGAAGGTCATGTTGTTACAGAATCTAGTTGTGGCTTTACTGTCATAATTTATAATGTTAAAATAATATAAATGATAAGGTAGCCATTGTTTGGGTGCGCAGCCATGTCTGAACACCTCAGCAGTGCTATTGGAATCAGGAGAAAATGACCAATGCCAATGCCAGGTCACTGTGGATCGCTAATCTCTGGGTTTCCATGTGTCCTTTGCAGGAACCACGTTGTGGACGTCAGCGTGGCAGTAAGCACTCCAAATGGCCTGATCACTCCCATCGTCTTCAACGCCCATATTAAAGGCCTGGCATCAATCAGCAAGGACGTGGCCTCCCTGGCAGCCAAAGCACGTGAGGGAAAACTGCAAACTCATGAATTCCAGGTGAGCATTCTTTTTCTTCATCATGTCGGATAGATGGGTGTCTGTTTCATTAACATAGTCATTATTTTGTTCAATGATTTAAGATAAATGAAATAAATAAATGTGTCTTTTCAGGGCGGCACCTTCACCATCTCCAATCTGGGCATGTTTGGAATCAAAAACTTCTCAGCCATCATCAACCCTCCCCAAGCCTGTATTCTTGCTGTGGGAGGGTCGGAAAAGAGACTACTGCCAGCAGACAACGAGAAAGGGTAAATGAGAAAGTTGTTCACTTGTGCAGAAATGAGTATTTAAACTTTAACCAAATTCTTTGTTTCACTTCCTCACTTTGACTCTGTGATGTTATCATGCTGACTCTCTCAACAACATTTTAAGCTTCCATCATTTTGCACATTATTTCTTTGCCAATATTTACCTTTGTGGGGTCGTTGTGACACTGACTGCAGCGCCTATACCACATAAGGGTCCAAATGGCCACGGGGACCCGGGTCATTTCCCAGTCCCACCTCATCTCTCTCTCTCTCCCACTCACTTCATGTCAGTCTCTCACTATCCTATCACAATAAAGGCACAAATCTATTATGGTTATGGTTATGGGATTTTGCAAACGCCTTTGTCCAAAGCGAGTTATTAAATATTATATTATTAAAAAATGTACTTAAGTATGCCTTGTGGACTCACACTGGCTTGCTTGCGCAGGTTTGATGTAGCCAGCATGATGTCTGTGACGCTGAGCTGTGACCATCGGGTGGTGGATGGGGCAGTGGGTGCCCAGTGGCTGGCAGAGTTCCGTAAATTCCTTGAGAAGCCCGTCACCATGCTCCTGTGAACAGTGGATGCCGGGACTCGCTTCTGGAAAAACACCAAGGACACTTGAAGACTTGAAGAGACCTTATAAATATAGGGTTTCACTCCTTATTGTTTAGAAAATAACTGTAACAACCTCACTTCACCTCTATTTTCCCTTTTTTGCAAACTGATATATTCATTTATTGTGTATATTTATTAAGTGTTTATTTTCTCAGAGCCAGAAAATCATCAAACATCAAAACTTACATGTTAGAGTGGAGATCCATTTAATGAATTACGAGAATCAGCTGATGAAAGTGGTATAGCTACAGTATATTTTTGTCTCGTTTAACAGAATACTTGTTACAAGAAACTCCAGTCTGTACATTTCCTCAGCAGCTATCATTTTAGGCAGAGGGGTAAGTTTTTGTTACTTTGCACATGCCATGACACTTCCATATTTTGACACATATTATTGTTTAATGGTTACAAATAGCATGCATTTGTCCCAGTGTTATTCCATTACTACACATGTGGGGCCACAGAGAGCAGTGGGTTTACTCTACTGTAGCTCTTGGCTTATATGGGCAACTACAGAAAGAGTCCACATTTGAAATGCAAAATGCCATTGCAATGTCAATGTTGATTAATTTCATACAACATTTTCTACTCCAGTCAGAGCACAAGGTGCCTTGCTCCTTTCTCTGTCAATTGCGATGTTTTTTTAATGTTATTTTATTTTATCTTCATGTTGAAACGCACAACAAGCAGAACATTGTGAACTGCAGTCAAATACACTTAACAATTATAAAATATGTAGGTCAAAGTGTAATGTACATATTTTGAATATGACATTTAGAGTGAAAGAAATATATAAAGTTGCAAGCTTTGCTTAAGGGAACAAACATAATATTCCAGCTGAGAACTTAATGGGAGGAACTTAACAGACATGGCAAAGAAATTGTGGTCATATGTATTATTTTTCCAAAAAATACATCGGAAAGTTTATGAGAAATAATAAAAGTGTGGATTATTAACTGCAATACGATTTTTACTGCCATGATTTTTTCTGCAATGTTTTATTGTTTGTATCCGTGTTTTAATGTGTATCCAGCACAGTATTCTGTAGGCATTTGTGAAAAGACAACATAGCTCAGTCTCCATTAGTTTGCGACAACATAGCTCAGTCTCCATTATGTATGCAAATTCACTTCCTGATTAACATCAACCAAGTCTGTTCTTTTGTTCTTCATTATAGGCCTACTCTACAATGTTTATTTTATATCAGAGGTTTACCTACTCAGAAATTATATGGGAAGAATGGTGAAATGAATGCAATGGAATTTGGTTAACCATTTCAAATTGTTCAAGTTCAAAATGATCAAATTCATATTAATTTGAATTAGGAGTTCTGAATAAATTTTTTTAATTTCTAAAACTACCCCTTTATAATAAACATCACCATCAAATGTAAACAAAAATTTGTGATGAAATTTGAACCTACCAAGTAATTTAACATCAACAATGGTCAAGATAAAAATACGTTTGTTAAGGAAGGTCCGCTTGTCAAAATCAACGTCTAAATGTGTCCTGAATGGTGTGCTGACCACAGGCAGAAATGCAAACATTTTCATTTATCTCTTCATCAATCTCTTATGGCACCTAGTGGCGGTAGTACTTCATTACAGGAAGTGACGAAAGAAGCGGAAAGTGCTACACAAAAACTACGCGGCAAAACTTCTGACTATTTAAATATTATAAGAGCAAAGTGGGTTGTTTTCCAGATCCTACAACCAGACGCTGTAGGGGACTTTGTGGTAACACAAAGGAAATTGGGCTGTCACTTCTGTAATTCGCGATTTCAGGAACTTCAGGGGGTACGTAAACTGCATTCTGTTGCAAACAATGTTCGACATCGTACTGGACTAACTAGCTATTACTACTATATTAACGTTAGCGTTGTTAGCAATTTAGATAAATAGCTGTTGGTCTGAAACTTGCATTCATCCGACTAACATCAGTCAACAATTTAACGATTACGACGTGACTATCATACCTTATATTGAAAGATGTATGTAACTTAACTCTCATTTCAGTTTAGTCACGCCTCTAAATCTGGATCTACTACCCAGTTCAAGTTCATGGGTGATTTTGTTGTCTTACAACGGAATTAAATTGTAATGTAATTTAAAAACTAACGTCAAAGTATTTGTTTTCTTAGATATGGTTTTACTATTTCACGAAATATTCCGAAACTCAGACTAGACCCCTTGAAAGTTGCTCACCACATTGATTGAACCGGTGTAGTTGCACACATCTGTCCATTCGAAGTCTCAGTCTGGTCTGTTCTTTGTAAGGTAACGTTGGGCCATTTCTGTTTGAGAGTTGAGGATAACCCATCTTATGTTACTACTTACCTTTCAGATCATGGCAGTGCCCTTCGTCCAAGACTGGGATGTAGTGCAGGATCTTGGAGAGGGGGCATATGGAGTGTATGCATGTCAAATCCATATTCTTCCATTCACACAGTCTTTATGAGCACCTTATGAACAGCATAGCTAATAACATTACATCTTTTTATCTTCTATCTTCAGGGTGCGACTACTAATGAACAGAAAGACTGATGAGGCAGTAGCTGTGAAAGTCCTTGACACCCAAACTAACTCTGACTGCCTTGAAGTTGTCAAGAAGGAAGTTTGCATCCACAAGCTGTTGACACATATCAACATAGTGCGTTTCTTTGGACACAGAAACGAGTCTAATTTACAGTACATATTTCTAGAGTATTGCAGTGGAGGTGCACTCTTTGATCGTATCGGTAAGTACATATTGTTGTACTGCTTGTGAATGCAAATCTGTTTCCCTGAGACCTGATGCCTTTCCATCTGATGTCTGATACCTCACTCTAACATTTGATGATGTCCTAATATGTACACTGTACTTCTGTGATAAATATGGCACCAAGTGGGGCATTCCGATTTTTCTTAAGTGATTTCCCAAACATGCATCTCATCCGTGTGGCACTTCTTGTTACCCATAGAGCCAGACATCGGAATGCCAGAGAAAGATGCCCATCGTTTTTTCCAGGAGTTAATTGCAGGAGTGGTGAGTGCCATCACAAATAACTGTAATTTTACGGAGTTGAAACGTGTACTTGCATTAAGACATTTTTTCTTCTCTGTTTATCTACATATATTATTCACTGTTTATTTTTGTTGTTAAAGGAATACCTCCATGGACTAGGAATTACACATCGCGATATCAAACCAGAAAACTTATTGCTAGATGATAAAGGTGAACTATGTTAATGTATATATCTATGTTTTGATTAAATCTACTTGTGACTGTGTAAATAACAATAAAAAATATCAATTTCTAATCACTTTTTACTTTTCAGATACTTTAAAGATTGCAGACTTTGGGCTAGCAACAGTCTTCCGTCATCGAGGCCGAGAGAGGTTGCTTGGGCGGGCTTGTGGCAGTCTGCCCTACATAGCACCAGAGGTCATGTCACGGTCACAGTTCAGAGCCCAGCCTGCAGACACATGGTCTTGTGGCATTGTACTCACTACTATGTTAACAGGAGGCGAGTTTACTGGTTTTTTCATTGACGGCATCTTGCACTTGCGGAACTGAAGCTAATTAAACTCTATACCACTTACTTATTTTGGAGGCTATCTTTTTTCAGAGTTGCCATGGGATCAGCCAAGTGATAACTGTCAAGAGTATGCAGACTGGCTTCAGACGAAGACCTATCTCAACCCATGGAAGAAAATTGATGCCATGCCCCTTTGTAAGAAGGTTTTTAAGTGGTAATCTGTATAGTTTGTGTGTGATGGCATACAGTCAGTAGGATAGTATTACAAAGTAGTACTTGATATTCTTGCAGTACCCTGGATGCACAATACTCAACATTGTTGTATTGCCTTGGGGAGGCTTACCTGCTAGTAATAACTGAATGTCCATTTGCTATTAAACTTATGGATTGGCTGCCTCAGTAGTGTAATGTAATTTTATTTCACAAAATGAATAGAATGGATATTATAATAGATATGGCTGAACATTTTCCAGTATTGGTCCAATTGCTCTTTTTTAAATAATTGTCACAGATTGGTGTCTATCAGTGAGATTGTTTATTCTATGCATTATTTATTGAGTTCTTGTTTCCCTATGGACTCAGGCCTCCTCACTAAAATCCTGCTTCATGACCCTAAAAAGAGAATTGCAATTGCTGAAGTCAAGAAACACCCCTGGATTTGTAAGAAATTCCGATCAGGTAACAATGTTAGCAATGCTTACATTTTTCCCCACTTTGTCTGTGAAATATGAAAATGTTTTCTTATACTACTGTAGATAAAAAAAGAGTTTTCAGACCCATTGTAATAATATATAAAGAACAAGCATCACATTTCCCAACATCTTGGTGCTTTGTTTCTGTTTTCTGTGTTTTATACTATTATTTATGCTTAGAATGATGTTATTAATTTCATAGAGTAAAGTCAGTGGGTTTTGTTTTGGATATTAAAAACTATATATTACACTTTGCACATTACAACATAACATATATTGGTGATCTTAAGATGGGTGGTCTCGCCTCCAAGGCCAAATAATAAAGCTTTTTTTCTTTTTGTTTATTTATTTATTTTTTAGGAATCAATCAGTCACCCAACAAAATGCTGGATTCTGGACGCCGTCTTGGACGGACGAACAGGTCAGACTGCCAACGATGTCTGTAGTAAGCATTATACTTTATTTGAGAACATAATCAGATTGTGTGTGCTCTGTTGTTCTCCTCTTCCTGTCTCAGTGATGACCGAACTCAGATCTCCAGCTCACAGCCGGAGCCCCAGGATCTCTGGGAGCTCACTGGCCCTGTTAGCTACACTGATGGGACCATGGTCAGCTTCTCCCAGCCAGTCTGCCCAGACCACATGCTGCTCGGAAGTCAACTGCTCGGGACACCTGGAGCGAGCCAGGTAGACCCTAGCTTTTATGCCACCATCAGTATACTAGTTTTGTTATGAAGTGTAAAACGCTCTGGCTTTTAAGACCTTCTTTTATTATTAAATTATATATTACTTCATAATAAGGGAAAAAAAACATGCAGTGCTTCCCACAGAATTGGATTCAATTTGTGGCGGTAGCTGACTTGGATAAGGGGGGGGGGGGGGGGGTATTAAGATCGTCTTGGTAGTGTATAGGTCTAATACAGGGGTGGGCAACTAATTTCCCCAAGGGGCCACATGACAAACTGGGACTGTTGAGGAGGGTCGGACTCAAAATACCGAACTCAAGTCTGAACTCAATTCTGTTCAATTCTATTCTGTTCTTGTATAACATTAAGTAAAGCATATGGTTTTGTTTACTAGTCGTAAGAACAGATGAAAATGTGAGGGAGACAAAGGAAAAACAGCAATATTTAATCTATGTCCAGTATTTAATCCTCATTCTCGAAAATGATTTTTTGACATTGACATTTTTTCAGTTTTCAAAGACTGATATAAAAAAGTACTACAATATCTATATAATTAGGCTAGGTCATGAAAATGTGAAGGAGTCAGTACCTACAACCGATAGGCCTGTGCCACCATTTCATCAACACTCGGCAATATTTCATCATTAAATCATTACCATCATTAAATTAACTCTATGCAGAATTAGAGTACGAAAATGTGGAGCAGACAATAGTAGGCTGTCATTAGTTAATCAACATGCACAAAGAAAATTATTTTAAAAATGTAGGCTATGTTTTTGCTTTAACTTTATGCACATAACTGTGATTGGTGAACTCGCTCTGTGTGTTGAGCCGGCTGCTTCAAGCAACCTGTGGGTAGTAGCAGCATCATACTAGTTCGCTAACATAAGCTTTGCAAATAATTACGGGGTTATCCGATTGTAAACTGTCTATCTGCCAGTAACGTTTTGAAATGAACACTTCGTATCGCCAACGAGCAGCAGTAGGAGTTCGTTCTAACAACCTTTGCGGTAGTGAGCGACGCAGACATAATAAGAGACACAAAACTTTGAATGAAAGGTTTACGCCGACGTAAAGTCAACTGCATTGTGTCGACGCAGAAGCATAAATTCTATTCACCAGCACATAAGTGAGGGTGTTTACGTCGTAGGCCTATGCATCCACGCACAAATGGATGGGCGTACAAATAGCAGTCGCTTTCAAAATAAAAACAACGATATTGATTTGCATGCATTATCTCTATGCTAGGCTCTTGACTATTGTTCTTTCACGGACCTTGCGCGGGCCGGTCAGGGAAAGCCCACGGGCCGGATGTGGCCCGCGGGCCGTATGTTGCCCATGTATGGTCTAATAGGTCTAATTGAGTGCCTGTCACTTTAAGACGTTTGAGGGAACCCTTGCAATTGTAACACAGTTGAAAGGCTGCTGATGTGTGGATGCAATTCATAACGTTTTCTACATAGTTAAAATAAAAAGTTCACGTACTTCTCCTTGGGACAAGCACTTTTGAATTTTGGAAAACACTTTTCCATTTACATCGGGTTTTTGCAAACATTCAGTGTCAGAGTCAATAAAATGAGCCCTTCAACGAAATTGACAAGCAGCTGTAAGTAGGCTATGCTAAATTCAACATCCAAACAGTAGGCCTATTCTAACGTTAGCTTTGAGATACTACTTGATTTCAAAACTTAACTTAGTTTAGTCTCTTCAATGTAGCCTACTATGTTGTGATAAGACCTTAGCAGAGTTCACTTCAATGCAGCAGTTTTGAACAAATTTGCGCAGCATGGTCACGATGCTAAGCGGTAGTGCTGGGCGGTATGACCAAAAATGTATATCACGGTATTTTTCAAAATTCTTACTGTTTCACGGTATATGACGGTATTTTTTTTCATGCATAATCAAATGTTCACAGCATTTTCTACAGGTTGAGAGAGGAATTGCTGCAGTACATTGACTAAGGATGGTCTATTTTACTGTCATGATGTAGAATAACTCCACACTAGTGGTAATGCAGTTTTGCATGGCCCCAGAAAATGATGCTGTTTACAAAGAGCCACTCATGATTCTAATGAAGAATCTAATCAGAATGCAAAGACAATTGCAGTCAAAATACAGAACTTTTACTGTGCAAATTTCACAAGTACATCTTGTATAAAACCAATACAAAAAGTAGTGCAACTTGCAATAATTATACTTTTTTGAAAATGATACAATTTAAAATAAAACCTCTCTGTTAATATGCTTACTCTGTCAAATAGGCCTATCAGAAATGTATTGTTATTGTGTGGTTTACATGACGTTAGTGGTAGGCTAACGTTAACTTCATGTGGATGTGGGTGTCTTGTTAGCCTGCCATGAGCTTCGGTTCGGTTCGGTTCGCTAGGCAAAACATTAACAAAAAAGTCCGTTTTGGTGCACTGATTACAGTCAGGATCATTTCTAACTAGCCAGCTAGTATTACCCAGTGCATGTCTATAACATGCTTTACTTGCTACCTGGATAATTTCAGCGAATATTCTTAAGGTGAGATGAATGATAAGATCATTAAACTTCACTGTGTTCGGTGGGTTGCTAACTAACGACATCACCTACTACTAGCCAGCTAGTTACAGCTGTTGAACAATCTCAATAGAATTTTCGTGACGGTAGGCTAAATCCTTTTCAATGCAGTATCCCTTAACGTTTTTCCTTAACAAAAGAAACAATTTAAGGTATTATTCTGTGCAACACCCTTAAATAAACCCCTTACCTAAGAAGAAATTAAGCCTTAAGGGTCATACTTCAGGGGAAAAACTTAAGGTGTTTTGTGTTTACCCTCACAGTGGCACCATGCGTGCGTGTGAAAAAGTCCCTTCTGAAACACTGTCGCGCGGCGCAGCGTTCCAAATGTTGTGTAATCAAATACACCGGTATGGCGGTATATTAAAAATTCATAGCATAACGAAAATATACACCGGTATACCGCCCAGCACTACTAAGCGGATTTAATAGCAATTTAGCCAGACGTCTTCTATGCAATGCTTCTATGTGGCAACAACAATCCTTCAACAATTGTAAATATTTAGTTAAATGCACATGCAGAGGAGTGGCAGCGGGCTACGAGAGAGAGCGGGGCGGGGCAAGGAAAGGCTGCGTGCGTAAAAAGCGCAGCTCAATGGCAATGCAAGGATTTGACCTTATATTTAATTTAAATTAAATTAAATTAAACATAGAATATTAATCTGTGGCGGCCGATTTTTATTTTGTGGCGCCCCGCCACAGATTAGTCAATGTATGGGAAACACAGACATGTTTCAGTTATTATATATAATTATTTAATTGATTGTGTATACAGTAATTCATGAATTGTGTATGAATAAGATGCAAAAGGAGAGTATGATGATTTGTTTCTTTCTGTTGTGCCCGTGTCAGAATCCCTGGCAGCGGCTGATTCGGAGGATGACCAGGATCACTACTGCACTGTCGGCTGAGGAGGCGAGCAAGGACCTCAAAGCTGTCTGTATATCACTGGGACACACATGGAAACAGACATGCACCAATCAGGTACAAAGGCTTTTCCTACCACCAGTATCCATTTGACCACTGATGTGGCATACGAAAGGGTAGATGTTTGTAGTCGCAGTTTATGTAATAAGGGCTCCAGGGCTTAGTGAATGAGGTAGGAATGGGATACGGAATACAGATGAGAGTGGCACATTTTTTATTATTATTATTATTATTATTACTTTACATTTTTTAACCACATGAACATGAGCACAGCCGTTGAACTTAAATTGATCCTAATGTTCCATCCCCTGATGATCCTTTTTGTCACTTGCTTCGTAGGTGACCGTCAGCACAAATGATCGTCGTAACAACAAGCTAATCTACAAGGTTTATTTCCTGGATGTGGATGAAGGAACCCTAGTCGATTTCAGACTTTCAAGGGTAACGTGAACCAGCCTAAGAAAATGACGACTAAGATTGTTTATTGTAAGTGTGCACTTTCCTCTTACAGATGTTGCCTAAACTACTGATTCCTTCTTTCAGGGTGATGGATTAGAGTTCAAGAGATACTTTGTGAAGATCAAAGAGAAGTTTTCCCACATCCAGAAGCAGAAGGCCTCTGTTTGCTGATGAAGGATGAGTCTGTTGGAGGCTGTTTGCTGTTTCATTTTGTATCATGACGACCAAAACCCAGCACACATTCAGTCAATTATGTCAAATACAAAAAACATGTTTGCAGTGTTAATAGTTTATAACTTACATTAGTTACACCCAGAAGACCATGTGAAATAAAAGCTCAAGACAAAATATTGGTGAGTTGAAAGAGTTCTTTTTGAAAGTTATTTTTCCCCATACTGTATCAAGACATTTGGTATTGTATTTAATATGTAAACTTTTTATATGTTTTTGTCTGTGTTCTTATTTGTCCTCTGTGTGTGGCCTACACTTCAAGTTTGTCTGGTTGTGGAGTTGCAGGCTAATAAACTTAATCCAAACATAGCATGATGTGTTAGGGTTGTGTAATATAATAATTTCCATGTCATCCAACTAATGTGTTATGTGAGAGTGTATGACTCCCAGTAATCATAGTAGCTTCTGTCAATCTAGTGCCCCATCCTATGGGCTCAACGTTTTGGACAGCATGAACTCGATAACGATAGGTTATGTAGTTGAGGGCTTGTGTTTTTATGAAAATGTCATTACTCACCGGTAGTTACTCAATACACAAATACAAACAAAAAATGTATCATCTCAAACTCAGTCCAAATGTATGCTATCCAAAAATCAAATGTGTGTTTTAACCAATTCCATGAGGTGTGTTACAGGAGAAAAAAAAATATTCTGTATTACTGGTAAAACCAAGATCTTGACGTACTCTATTTTGATTGATGAATTGTAAAATTAGTTGGCTCTTAAGTGGATAAAAAACGAATACATGAAATTTGACAGATATGGAACTTGCAGCCGTAACTGTTTTATGTAGATGAAAGGCCTTGTAATGTTGGTCTTGCGGCTTCCATGACTGGTCCTGAAAAAGAAAATGTCCTTGCAATGAGTAATACGTCTTCAAGCTCATTGTTGTCGCACTCAACAAATCAACAAAATGGATTGTTATGCAAAATTAAGATTTTGATTATTTGGCATAAGTCTTATACTGCCCTACAAAGGCAAAAGGCAGTAACTGCATTTTTGGTCAAAAATGAGTTATTGTCATTTTTGGGATATTAAAGACTTCCTTTATCATGCGGATAAATATCTATACTCAATTTGACTGTTTTTTAGAAAAAATAGAGGGTTGTGTTCACAGTAACTCCCAAAACCATACTGCCGTACAAAGGCAAAAGGCAGTAACTGACCAGAGTGTCAAACTGAGAAAAATGACTTCAAAGTATTTTGTTTTGTCTACACAAATGTATTATAGGTAGAGCAATGAAAATCTGGTGACTTGTTGCCCTGATGAAGAAATGTGTGTATATCAAAAATCTTGTGCTCAAAGTTGACCTTTGACCCTTATTTGTCAGATACTGTACTCTGCCTTTGTATTATGTACTAAAAAATAAGGAGTCGTGCAAAGGCAAAAGGCAGTAACTGGGGCATTGAGGAGACAAAGAAAGAAGACTGTAAAAAAACTTTGTCCTCTTATGCCCCCCAATAGAAGGGCTTTCTGGCTCTCACTTCTTGTGGAGGAGTGACAGCATAATTCAAGTCAAGTTTATTGCATCCAAAACAATGGAAATTACATTGCTTATGTTATGCCCACCGTCATAAGAAACCTCAATTCACTTGTTTTTATCTCAATACATGAATTTTAATCCATCCATTAATTTGATATCTTTGCGTTCTCTTTCAAATAAATTATTGTTTTTAATTATCAGAGATAGTTGTTGTATCTATTCATACTGTACACTCTTGTGTCACCTATCTGCAGTCACCCTGTTGGTTTTGCTGCACACAAAATTGAAGTTATTTAGTCTACGCATTGTCTCCAACTGAATGCACTCCCAGCACTGGATAACAACAACTAAATGTAATGTGTGTCATCTAAAACAAATGCCATGATTTAGACTTTATTGAAGGTGATCTTCTATATGGTGGTAAAATATTGATTATATGTCAGTTACTGCCTTTTGCCTTTGCACGACTCCTTATTTTTAGCACATAATACAAAGGCAGAGTACAGTATCTGACAAATAAGGGTCAAAGGTCAACTTTGAGCACAAGATTTTTTTATATACACACATTTCTTCATCAGGGCAACAAGTCACCAGATTTCCACTGCTCTACCTATAATACATTTGTGTAGACAAAACAAAAACTTTAAAGTCATTTTTCTCAGTTTGACACTCTGGTCAGTTACTGCCTTTTGGCTTTGTAGGGCAGTATACTGGATGATTGTGCCACCTGGAATGTGTTCTCGGCTGATATCTTCTGCCCTCCCCGAGATCTCATCCTCAGGGAAGTTTATGTTCTCCCTAGACAAGCTGTTCCTACATATTGGGTAAAAACACAAATGAGGACCTTAACCTTGATTTTGATTCCAGAAGAGGTATTCTTTTCATAATATGCATGAACTGTAAGATACAAAAAACAACCTTTAACTTTTGTACTTACGTGCCGAACAGCAACTCATGCAGGCCTAGAGAATTTAGAAAGAGATGGGTTTGGTCAGAATGATCATAGTCAGCATTAATGTGTGTCTATCAGAAATGACAGTAAAACAGCTTTTTTCCCATTGTAAGGGGAATGCACACTCACGTGGGTTGTTGTTGCGATTCCTCATAATATATATGAAGAGCAGCACTATGACCACTACAGCTATGATCATGCCCCCGATGGCTGCACCAATCACAGCAGAGTATGCCGTGAAGGGTGGGTCAGCTGCAAACACATTCACATAATGACATTTTGCCAACAGTCTCTGTCTATGTACTTTAAAAAAGATTACATCAAAATATGACATGTTTTTTTGTTGGACATCTTTTTATTTATTTTTTTGTCGTACAACCTTAGGATGGCAACCTTAGTAGGCTACTAACCTGGGCTCTTTACATCTGATGGATGTCCTATAGTGCGATGATTGACCGCCATGAGTCGGACTGCATAGAGGCCAGTTGGGTCAAAACCACTCATCTTGTAAGTCTGAGTGCTGGGGTCCAGGTTCACTGCCACTTCTTGCCACTGAGGATCAGCGTCTCGTTTCCCTGCAGACTGTGGTAGCCGACGGCGCTCGATAATGAAACCAGTGATGTCTCCCTGAGTCTTTAGAAACCACTCCATGTCCACCTCTGTCCGCTGACGGCTACTGTAGACAAGCTTACTGATAGTCACGTTGGGTGGCATTGGATATCCTAAGTAAAACACAGGATAGATTATGCAACATATTTATAAGATTGAAAAAAAGACAAAAAGTGAAGAAAAACTAAAACAACCTCAATGGGACTCTCTTGGTAAAATAAAGAATAAATAATAAAAAAAAATCCTCCTCAATGTATCATCTACATTTTAGTAATGGACTAAGTGCAGGGAAATACAGGAAAGTCCACCTAATCCTTACTCTTGACCAGCAGGTGAATGGGAATCTCTGTCCCCCCCACTGCGTTGGTAGCTGAGCACCAGTACTGTCCACTGTCTCTCAGGCCGTCTGTCTCCCTCACCGTGAGGTTGGACCAGGCCGCTGCATGCTGCAGGACGTACTTGGAGGGGGTTTCTATGACGTGCTGCTTCAGGTTGTTGTACCAGGTGATCTCGGTGGCTGGATAGTTTGCCTTCAGTATGCAGGTGAGCTGCACGTCACTCCCCTCATACACAGAGACCATGCTGCGCTGGGTCACCAGCACTGGAGCCTCTGGAAGATATTCAAAAATATGTCTGCTATATATTCAAAAAATGTAAAAGCTAAATTGAAAAGGATTTTAAAGAATGGAATATTTAATTGAAATGAATGGATCATAATGTTGTAATTTACAAAGCCTATGTCATACATACAGTATATTGAGGAAATGCCATCTCAATATTGCAGCGTAGCAGTATTTCATATGGTTTATTGCTAAAGATATTTTTCTGCTGCAGGGCTTACCTAGCTTCAGGACACACTGCTTCCTCTCTGAGAACAGTGGATGCTGAGCGTGACACACAAAGGACTTGCCACTGTAGGTGGCACTGGAGTGCAGCACTAGAATATTGGAGTTCTCCTCAGATTTGCCCTGGGCTTCTCCCATGCTGGAGGCCCACCATAGCAACGCTCTGGGAAACCCCCCCTCCCAGGAGCATGAGAACATCAGGTACTCGTTGTTGCGGGTGGCGTAGGCGTAACACTGGGGTTCCCCTGGAGGATGCCCTTAGAACCACAGGAAATGTAGGATGTTACAGTCAATATATATATATATTTTTTAAAGAAACCTTCCATTCTTTGATTATTGTACTTTGATTATTGTATGTACATGTTAAATGTCATGCTATTACCATGATTATCAGTAGAGCTGCTAGTCCTATGAAAAGCAGCATATCACCCACAGCCTGTAACACGATCTATTCTCTAATCTCTAAAGTAAATGCATGTAAGTAAAACTCACGACTCACATGTCCTGGTGCTGCAGCTTGTTGATACATTCAGGGCAACATGTGACCCATGACACACAAACACAGAGTTGTTTGCAGTGGCCGGCCCTCTCTGGATGAAGCTGACATTGGCATAACCCTGTCTGGACATGCCTTGCAGGAATGGACTCCAGCGCAGCAAGGCGTGAGGGTACCCCCCTTCCCATGAACACCAGAGGGTCAGATCTGTGTAGTTGTTGGTTGGAAGGATGGTGCACAATGGAGTTCCATCTGGGGGATCTGTAAGATTAGCAAAAGTGTGTGTGTTACGTAAATGGGTGCTTGGTGTTTTTTTGTTGCTATTTTACAAGTTAGCTATTCCAACTTTGCTGCAAATAAAGGTGCTTCTTATTTCCCACTCGAGGGGTGACAATACCATCCTTCGACCCATAGATAAGAAATCTATTTTATGGCACTGTAGGTCATGGACATTTATAAGAATGTCATGGGGGCAGAGGGCACCATGTTGGAGCTTTCAAGACTCCTAAAAACAGGAGGTAGAGCTGCAAAAGGCACTGTTAACGGGAAGGGCAAAATGTTCTTTTTTTGTCAGCTGAACTGACATGAGACTCAGGTGGTTTCATGGGTTATGAAACAGCAGCCTGGGAGCTGAATTCCTCTGCAGGTATTAAACAAACTATAATTTCACAGCCCAGTTCCTGTTCTCATAATAGAACAAATTAGAACAAACCTACACACTGGCCCTATGGGACGTGAGGTCATGAAGGTGGGCATACCCTACCCTTTTTCGCTTAGGTCAGCCCTGGTTTTCTGAAGATAAAAATATAGTTTTAAATAGAAATACATCATTCTAAAGATGCATGTAACTACAGAACTCATCAACCATGTATTAACAATGTCTATCTGACATTTGAGAGTTTTTTTACACCAAATAATATGTTATACAGTATGTCTTGCAATCATGCTTTCCTCAAAAGAGACCTTGTTAATTATCAACTGCATAACCAAAGCCCATAGAGACTAGAGACTCACAGTAAACAGTGAGGGTGATGCTTTTCTTGGAGCGAGTGTTAAGGTTTGTGTTCTGAGCCAGGCAGGTGTAGTGGCCTGAGCTGGTCCTGGGGATGTTGCGGACGGTCAGCATTTGTCCCGCGTGAACCTGGGAGTTGTTGTAGAACCAGACATACTGACTAGGAGGGTTAGAGGACGCTTGACACACGAGGGAGACCGTTTCCTTCTCCAAGGCAGAGTAGCCCTGTTCTGTGACGGAGCGTGGGGTGACCTCGATGTGAGGCACATCTGGCCCAACTGTAGAATGAAAAACATTCAACTGTCTCTTCCTCTGATTTTCACACAGACAAAATAACACATGTATACAGCAGAGCCCATAGGGTGATGGTAGGGTTAGAATAGCACAATAGCACAAGGTCACTTGCAAAAGGTAAAGGAATGTTATAGTTGCTATGGTCACTTACAGACAACATTGAGTGATATGCGTTTACTTTGTTCTTGGCTGACCTCGTTTCCCACAATGCACCTGTGCCAACCCGCATGGTTACGTGTAACCATGGTAACATTGACCAGGTTGTTGTTGGTGCCCTGTGCCAGGATACTGGTTGTGCCCTCTTTACTTTCCTGCTCCCAGAGGTAGCTAATGGGTTCAGTGCCATTTTCTAGGTCGCAGCGTATCCATATGGATGAGCCCTCGGCTGGAGAGGAATGGCTCAGGACGATGGATGGTTTTGTCACAGGCACCGCTTCAGGCACTTTCTCCTCAGAGGGATTCCCCAGGGTGAGATGATTAACCGCTCTGATTCTGACGGCGTAGAGTCTGGTCGGGTCGAGGCCTCTCATCTTGTAGCTTCGAGTGCCAGGTGCCAGTTTGGATGCCACCTCTTGCCAGGGAGGCTCAGTTTTTGTTTTCCCGCTGGATAGAGGGAGCTGCCGGCGCTCAATGATGAACTCAGTAATTTCACCCTGAGCTGTTGTGTCCCAATTCAGATTGGCTTCTGTCCGCCCATGGCCACTGAAGATTATTTTGCTGATGGTCACATTGGGAGGCACTGGATGTCCTAAGATAAAATATAACAGGTGTTAGTTTTGGATACTGAATTCAATATAAGCTCATGCATTGGAATCCATGTTAGCATGAAACATCTTTCTATGAGTAGCCTGATTGATTGGCATGAGAGAAGTATTGTATTCATGACAGAGGCTAATCTACAATTTTAAGAGTGTAAAACCTGCAAATAACATTCAAAGCACACTTAAATACATCTTACTGTACGTATGGAGAAATGTAAAAAATTAAATATTAACATTCTTACTGTTCACCAGCAGGTGAATGGGAATCTCTGTTTCCCCCACTGCGTTGGTTGCTGAGCACCAGTACTTCCCGCTGTCGGTCTGGCTATCAGTCGCTTTCACGGTGAGATTGGTCCAGCCTCCTGCGTGCTTCAGAACATACTTGGAGGGTGACTCTATTACATGTTGTTTCAGGTGGTTGTACCAGGTGATGTTTGAGGGAAAATAGTTGTCCCTTGCTGTGCAGGTGATCTCAACATCGCCCCCCTCGTAGACAGAGACTGTGCTGCGCTGTGTCTCAAGGACTGGAGCCTCTAAGGGAAGAGGAGATTTTAACATTGGAACATATTGTCACCAGAGAAGTCATACAAACAATATGATGGACAGTGGTCTTTCAGATTCATTTCAATTTGTTTAATTACCCATTCATTATTTACTTTTTTATGCTTTTTCACAATTTCACCAGCTGAGATGAAATCATTTTAGACCCACAATTTAGTTTTTTCTTCATTCTTGTTGATTTATCTTACGGTGCGCACACACACACACACACACACACACACACACACACACACACACACACATGCACTAATCAAAGTTACTGTAACAGCCCCTGACTACAGCCATTCTTACCTAGTTTCAAAACACATGATTTCTGCTGGGCAAGTAATGGGTGTTTAGCATGACACACAAAGGACTGGCCACTGTGGGCAGCACTGGGGGGCAGCACTAGAGTATTGCTGCTCTCCTCGGATTTCCCTAGAGTGTCTCCACTACTGGACAGCCACCAGAGCAATGCTCTGGGCAAACCTCCCTCCCAGGAACAGGTTAATACCAGCTTCTCATTGTTTTGCGTAGCCATGGCAGAACATTGAGCTTCACCAGGTGGATACCCTAAAAGTTTAAAGTATAATATGACGGTCAAATATTCTTTCAGTGGGTTAACTGAATACATCTAATATGTGTGATATTTTAAGGTCAACATCTCATTTTCAGTGACATCACTTAATATTTCGGAGTAATTTAAGAATATTGTCTAAAGAGTAAACTGATCCCTCACATGTGCTGATTCTGCAGCTCCTGGATGTCTTCAGGGCAACATGGGAGCCATGACACTCAAACACAGAGTTGTTTGCAGTGCCCGGCCCTCTATGGGTGAGAGTGGCATTAGCGTAGCCCTGCCCATTTGCCCCTGGCAGGAACGGGCTCCAGTGTAGAGAGGCGTGAGGGTATCCCCCTTCCCATGAACACCAGAGGGTCAGATCTGTGTAGTTGTTGGTAGGACGAACTGTACAGGATGGAGATCCATCAGGGGGATCTGTAGGAACAATAACCCTACGTTATATTGTCTGTCAATTTTCTTTACACTCTAAAGAGAAATTAGCATAAGCCTTTTAGACTAACTATAAAATACATCCTCATCTGTGAGGGGGACATGGTATGATAACACTGACATATTGATAAATTGATGTTTGATACAATTTTTGGCATTTTCTATAGAACATTAACAAAACATGATGTTGGTAAATATGAGAAATGAAGTCAGTGTAACTCACAATAGACCAAGAGAGAGACGGTTTTCTCAGAGCTGGTGTTGATGTACTTGTTCTTAGAGAGGCAAGTGTAGAGACCTGTCTGCCCACGCGAGATGCTGGGGAGACTGAGCATTGGTCCACTGTCCACCTGGGAGCTGTTGTATAACCAGACATACTGGCTTAGAGGATGAGAGGATGCTTGACATGTGAGGGACACTGTTTCCCTCTCCAAGACAGAGTAACCTTTTTCCGTGACAGAGTAAGGGCGTATGTCAATTCGAGGCAAATCTGGTCCAACTGTAGAGGAAAAACATATTTTATGAATCTGCCCCTCACCTTCTCAATTTATGTCTTTTTCTCCACATATGCAAACACACATATATACTGAAACCGACAAAAATACATAACAACCTTCATAAAGCTTTAAAATGACAAAAACTCGAAACAATGAATGACAAAATAATGAGTTGACACCTACAGAAGACATCCAGCCAGAAACGCTCACTAAGCACTTGGTTCACTTCATTACGTGCCAAGCACCTGTACCACCCAGTGTGGTTGCGGGTGACGTAAGCAAGGTCAAGCACGCTGTTGTTGCTCTGTGCCAAGACACTGATGGCGCCCTCCTTATTTTCGTGCTGCCAGATGTAGTCAATGGGTTCAGTGCCATTTTCAAGACCACAGCGCATCCGTGTGGATGAACCCTCTGCTGGAGAGGAATCGCTAGGGACGACGGACGGCCTCGTTACTGGCACTGCAGGGTACAGAGCAAGTTCAGGGCTAACATAGGACAACACACAATAGTGTATACAAGATACATAGAGCTCTGAAGTTCACCTGCAAAAAAGACCCAAAGCTGCCATCTTTGCCTGTATAAGGAGATCCGGGTAGCCTACCAGAGTTTCAGCTAGAAAAAAATGGTGCCGGTCAATGTGACCGGCAGAGGTTTCGTTTTCCGGACATGATGATATGCCGGTCAAATATCCTATTATCCCTTCTTAATTAGTTAAATTGAGGAAAACTGGAGACAGGCTATGTAGCTTAAAGAATTACATAATCAGGCTGTATAGAATGCAACATGTTCATTAGCCTAACTTAAACATGCCTAACAAGATCTAGCCAGTAGCTATCTTTTCATGGACAGCAAGAGTCCGCTTCGTTCGTTGTTTTAAAAAGGCTACGTTGTTTGTTGCTGCTACCGCCGTTATCTCCAGTGGTGACTGTTTAACTTACACAGATGCGCACACACAAGAATGAGCGCTCACACCACTAGGCCTACCCCCTAATGCTATGCCTCTTTATTTGATAACAATAAATTAAGAAATGTTTCCTATTCTGGGAAATGTTTAGTTTCTTTTTCTTTCGGCCGCGGTTCAATGATACGTTTAATTGTGCCAGAAATTATCCGCGGACCAGTAATCGCCTCGTCGAGGAGGCCCTAACCCTGCAGATCATACAGAGAACGCATAGGCCTACTGTATGCTTTGGGTAAAGAACACTTTGCATGTCCAGTGTACACGGAGAATGACAGTGTCTTGGAGCGGCCGCACCCCCCGCAACTCCACTGCAATGTCACTGATTCCGACAGATACGCCCGGCACTTCTGCTTTTTATCTGGTGGTGGTGGAGTTGACCGGACATCTGAGGCTTCAGACGTTACCAATTTATCATCATCCATCGCGTCTGGCCTCTAAAAAAACTTTTAAGGCTAGTCTGCCTGGCCTGGGCCTGGCCATGTTTGAACCGCCTCACTAATTTTTCGTTGTTTAACATGGACGTTTTAAGCGTGCGCTTCCTATTTGAAATGCAGCATATGCGTGTTGTTTAGGCCTACTTTTCAAACGGTAGAGCCTGTTCATTCAAAAACATAGCCAGAGGACGTATAATATAGGTTTAGGCCTACATATTAAGGCTTATTCTCAAATTCAGATTGCGTTAGGGGACGGGATTATTAGCCAATTTCAATCGGACAATTTGACCGGAGAGATTTAATTTTGTCGGACATTTCATTTTTTTTCCGGCCAATGTCCGGTAATTACCGGACAACGGAAACCCTGCCGGGTACCATCTTTGCCCATATAAGGATATCCGGATCATCTTTTCCCTTACATGGGAAGCTTTGGGTCCAGAGGAGACACACTCTCTAGCACTAACCTAATACACGTAGATATATGTAGTAATAGTAAAGTCTGGCTCCTTGGGCAGTGTCATAAAGTGCCTGGCATGTGTAGAGTCCCTGTGCAGCCAGGGGCAGCTTGGCAATGGAGATGGAGGCACTGCTGTCGTTGACACTCAGCTCTCCCAGTGATCTGGTCAGCCGCTGTATCTTAGGGCCTCTGCCAAAGTTGTAGACCACTGCTCGGAGGGTCTCCGTGCCTGGCTTGGTGAAACCCCAGATGTAGACATCTGGAAGGGAGGGACCACACTCGAGGATCACTTCCTTTTCCACAACACCGCTTTTCTTGACCTCTGTGTACACCACTTCCCAAGGGTCGTGGACCTCCAACCCTAAAGGCAAAGAGTTGAGATTTTGACCATTAGTCTGGCTGGCAAACACAATTGTTAAACCTCAGAGAGTTTATTGTCATGGTTACCATAATTCTTTGCTTCTCTGTACACAGGTTCTTCATCACTGTGTGTGCCATTCAACCCTGAACACAGAGAACAGGTCAAATTTTTCATTAAGTGCCGAGGAAAATACAATCATTTATTATTCATTTTTTCATTATTAGAGGGGATGCATCCCCTCTATTGAAATCCGAAAACTTCTTCTTATTATTATTTTTCTTTTTACCTTTTTGTGCGCGCTATTCAGCCCAAACCGCTTAACGTACAAATTTGGTTCAAACACCGTTCCGTAGATCTTCCAAGGCTTTACCGTCCAATCCATTTCTCATTTTTGAGAAGTTTATACTTTTTGAGATATTTGTAATTAAAAGTGTATTTTTCCCCCATAGACTTGAATGGGGGCTGTGATGTCATAATAGAGCCAGCTGTGCTCGTTAAGTAGTTCTCAGAGCAGTTCCCAGGCTAATCAGAACACTGGCACAGGTGTCACCTGTGAGGAATTCAACTGTCTCAGCCTCTAAGCATACAATCTAGCTATACCTGAACTACACATCCTGTTAAAGTGTTTCCTGTGTGTCAAAATAAAAGTCCCAGCCATATCTCATGCATTCAGCATTATATCTCCAGAACGGCTTGACGTACATGCTTCAAATTTGGTACGAGTGTTTTTATGGACTCAAAGGTGAAGTGAGTTGATGTTGGAGGTTGAAGGTCAAATGTCAAGGTCAAAAACACCTTGAGTGTGATATCTCAAGAATGCCATGTCACACAAGATTCAAATTTAGTTACTCCAAAAGCACCTTTGCAGGTATCACAATTACCCTACCAACCAGCTAGCAGCAAGCTCAACAGCCCCACCAACACCCTAACCAGCAGATTGCATCCCCTCGTGTAATTCCTCGGAATTGCATTTCTAGTTAATCTCTGTATTTGTGCTATGAAAAACAGTACAAATAAATCCATGATGAATAGCAATCATGATTAAAAATTAAGTGGAAATTGATTGCACGTTGTACATTTTTAAAAATACAGAATTGCTACGAAAGTATGTATGTTAATTGTCTTTAGTAATAGCTACAGAATGTTTGAACAGAGGTGTGATGGTATGATAGTATCGTCCAAATATCTCACACATGCAAAGACCACAAGGAACTACTGTAGGGAGTGCTCCAATAGGCCAAATCACTTGTGGCAGGAGTCAACAAGTCAACAAGTAGTGCTAATGTTGCTTATTATACCTTTATGATGTACAACATAGTTGTATTAGACATACATTCAAAAACATTATGTATCAGCAACTTGCTACAATGACACTATAGGTATTTATGGCGTTTGTAACAAACGGAAGTTCGGGAGGAGCATGACGGAATTTGCCACGCCTTCTTCAATCAGACAGGTTATTTATTCGCAGTCTGCCTCTATCTGCCGAAGTTGCAGCATCGCCGTCACTCCGCTTGCAAGGAGAGCTACTCCGCGGACCATATCTTTAATTAGAGCAGAGTTGGATGTAGGATCGATTGCCCTCGTTTCGCAAGGAAAGCAGACCTACGTCGCCTTCTCCAACAATCAGTTTATCTTTCCTCTCCTACTATAGCCGATCAACCGAGCACCAGCGCCGCATCGCGGAGCTCCGTTTCTCCGGCGTCTCCCCCTCTGTTCATGCAACACGCTTTTCAACTCCGCAAGATATGGCAGCCCGCGTGCAGCCCTGCCCACGTGCACTACCTTGTCTTCCGCTACTGCGGCCTCTTTCTCTATTCCTAAACAGCTTTCCCCCTGCTCACTCAACACAGCAAGTTATGGCAGCCCGCGTGCAGCCCTCTACCTTGCCTTCCGCTACTACGGCCTCTTTCTCTTTCCAGCTAATCAACCCTCCCCACTTTTCTCTTTGCCTACCTAGGGTGCTGCGCAACCTCCTCCCCCTTCCCCCGTAGCGACCGCGTCGCTACTTTTTCCCCTTTCCCCATCATCTCCCGCCGGCGCGAACCGCGTTCGAGCCCGCGTTTTTCCCCAGCCAGGGACCGCGTCCCTGGTTCTCCCTAATCTATGTGGTGATCACAAAATGTATTTAAGGGAGCATCGCTTTAACTCAATGCCGGCGTTGGCCGTAAGACAGCTGATACACAGGAGCTGTTGCTCTGTCGCTTATTGCCAAGAGGGCAAGGAAGGAATTTTTCTCCTTTAAATGTCGGAGTTTTTTCGCCTTCCTCTGTGTTCATTGAGTGTCAGCATATTAAAGCCCTTCCCTATCTGACCAAGGGAGCACCTGCACCTGCGTGTAGCTCTGCCCTGTTCCTCGGAATCCTCTCTAATAATGTGTTGCTGCTCATCACTTCTCTTGCCGTTATAGCTACCGCAGTTAGCTACAGCAGCCTATTTTAATTGCTTAGGCCTTACTAGCCTACTAAACATTGGGGTGCATTAGATGTTGAACTTCACACCGCGCGTGTTTGGGCTGTCATTTTCAACATCTACTCTCTCCTGCAGCCCTATACAATTTGGCTAATTAGTTTTTCCATCGCATGATAAGATCCCCCTCCAGACTACGGACGCTCCGTTACTCGCTTTCAAACGCAGCTCAACGCTGTTCTAACGCAAATCGGAATCCCAGCAGGCAGTTACATATTTTATGGTGCAGCCACCAACGCGGCAAATAACGGCCTGTCCGATCAAGCGCTCAAAACTCTCGCCCGTGGTCCTCCGACGCCTATCACTCTTATATCAGATCAAGTCTCTCTGATCTGAGGGAATTAGCGCACCTCGCGCTCTTGCGTCGAATTTGTTCGCGTGGTCCTGGCTATAGGGTCCTTCATTTTTAACGCATTTTTTGGGGTGTATTGCGGAATCCTGCACGACTCCTGCCTGCGCAGTTGACTCCTGCACGATCCCGCAAATCACTTCAGGACCCTGGCCAGAGACTTCGCCAAACATGCTTTTCTATTATGCTATTATATCTGTTTGCAAATTACGGATGTGAACTAGTGAAATGGCGTTTGTAACAAACGGAAGTTCGGGAGGAGCATGACGGAATTTGCCACGCCTCCTTCAATCAGACAGGTTATTTATTCGCAGTCTGCCTCTATCTGCCGAAGTTGCAGCATCGGCGTCACTCCGCTTGCAACCCACCACCCCCCCCTTACGCCTCCCGTCTTCCATAGTTCAAGAATAAGGGGGTGTATTGCGGAATCCTGCACGACTCCTGCCTGCGCAGTTGACTTCTGCACGATCCCGCAGATCACTTCAGGACCCTGGCCAGAGACTTCGCCAAACATGCTTTTCTATGCTATTATATCTGTTTGCAAATTACGGATGTGAACTAGTGAAATGTGGATTGGATATTTTGCAGATTATTTTGTGGTTTTGTTGGATCTATAAATGCATTATAGAATTTCATTAAAACACACACATACAATAATAACAATAATACAAAAAACGTAACAAATACATTGATAGCTTTGATGTTTGAACCCCTTAATTACATAAACATGATGAAACTGAAGGATTTTGGTACATTTCCTGTCCCACCACTTAAATGTCAAATGTACATATCCAAAATATCTAAATGACTATTTTTTGTGAATAATGTACTTGTTATAAGACAAACTGTAAAATTTGGTGGAAAAATAAGCTCCTTAGATATTATTAAAAAGACCGAATACCTTTGGACCACCTCAAAAAATGGCCATTTTCTCTTGTCCCACACATTGGGTGACTAACTCCTTTGCCAAATTTAACAATTAAAATAAGCTCTAAATAAATTACTTCCTCTTGTATATTGTTGATATTCATCTACTTTACTTATGAAAACAATTGCTTTGATCTACATTGTATTGCATGTTACAGTTTTTATGCTATTAAGTTGTGCCCCACAACATGCGCGCAACCCTGTTACCATAAGGAATTTTACCTGGCAGAGAAAGAGTTAAAAATATTTGTCTACTGGCACAAAGGAAGTTACAACACAAGGACGTTTTCTGCCCACATGGCAAGACCAAAGGGAAGTGCTCTAACAATTTTCAGGTTTTTTTTCCAAATATGTTTGTCCAAGTTGCGTGTGTCACTCAGTGAACGCAACTCTGTTACTCATATTGTACGACTAATATTGAGTAGAGTCAAAATTTACTTTATATACTTATATAACCATGTTTGTCCTTGATCTTGTATACATAGCTACATTTTACAGTTAGCATCTGTTCCTGGGGTAAACCACAACTTAGCCTAGATTTGCAACCCTGTTACTCGCAACCCTGTTACTGTAAGTTGCATACCAAGCATAGCATCTAATGTAAAAAAAACTGCTTCGATACCTGAGCTTGACGAATCAAACTTTTTGATAGTCTATTACCTGTAGTTAATAAATATATGACTAAAAATGATCAAATTGAAGATACATTTTTCAGAAGTGGCCACCCCTGAAATGTACCAAAATCCTGGAATGTCCCTGAAAGCATTCTGATGGCCAAAGCCATTACTCCATCACAGAGTGTTTGGATGCAGTTTGGTTTAAAATATGAAAGACTGTCCGATACTACTGTGAACTGTCTTGTGTATTTTTTACACTTTATCACTTTGCCTGGTAACAATGTTTTCATAGCAACAGATAAGTGGTGGTTGCTAAAGTTAAGTTTTATTGTAGTTCAAAACCAGAACCATGAATACAATAGATATTTATCAGACTATGACACCCTTTCACATTACAGTACATGCCCTTAACCCATAGATTAGAAACAGATTTTACCGTGTAAGAGTGGAAGCAGTATCACAAAGAGGCAGATGTCTATTTGCCCTATAGGTTTCCGCACCATTGTCCCATGACGCTCCTGTGTCCAACGCTGAGCCTAAGAGAAACTGTCTTGTACAAAGTGTGTACGGATGAAAGAGAGAAGTGGCTTTTCTCATTCAAACACACTCTCTAGTGTGCCTGTTGCCTTAGTGAGAGAGCGAGCGTAAATCAGGCTGAGTGAGGGATACTGGCATGTCTCACAATTTATCTGGCTTTAATAATTAATGCAAAGATGCACTGGAGCAGAATGGCCTGGTTTTGGGTGACACTGTGATACCTGTATGCCATCTATTATAGAACACGGCGGCAGAGCAGACTTCTCTAACATTCCAGCACACTAACGGCAGGTAATGCATGATCACTCACACCTACTGTAGAGACAGCTCAAAGACCTCTTTGAACATTATTTCAAAACATTATTTTTTTAAAGGAACATAGCCTATTCATTTGCAGGGTAAGAACACCAAAGAACAGGCATGAATGAAATAAAGATTTAGGGAGGGAATAGATAATAGAAGTTTTACAATAAAAGTATAAAACTATGCTTTTGTTAATAAATTTAATGTTTGATTTCACTTGATTGTGAGAGGCAGATGAACCCACCTTATATTATGAATGATTAGGATATCACTGTGCCGTGCTGTGAAAGATACTCAGCTTCCGGAACATATCAACAAAAGCAGCAACTGCTTTTTCAGTGAAAGAGAATTTATTGTCAATAGAGAACACAGGCAATGAGAAAATAGAAAATGATTTGAAAATGTATTTCGTCTAGACAGCAGGCCCGGAGTGGGTAATCGGGAGAATCGGGAGAATTACCGGTGGGCCGCTTCACTTTTGGGCCGGTCAAGGGGAAAAATATTGGCATTTGTCACGTTAATCTATCTTCTCTTAAAGTTGGCTAAACACGTTCGCATTCTATGCCTAACACCGCAGCCTCTGCATGGGTTGTTCTCCCCTCCCAAGAAGAGTTAATTGGTTGGGTCCATATAGCCCGTCTTTCCTAAAAAGTTTTCTCAGATACCAGCCGGGCCGGCCCTACCGTAGTGATAAGCAGGCGCGCCTGCAGGTGTACGTCCGTACGCACTGTGCGTACCATCAGGCTACTCAACAGCGAGAGAAAATTTCCCTTGTGTGTGTGTGTATTCACACCAAATTGGCCTACCATACCATCAGAACTATGCACAGTATCCCATTAGCTGCATGCCATCAGGCTATTAACCATTTTCTATTACGTAAAAGTTAGTGAACACGTTATCAAAATTAACGTGCACA
This sequence comes from Alosa pseudoharengus, assembly GCF_046254945.1. Lineage (NCBI taxonomy): Eukaryota > Metazoa > Chordata > Actinopteri > Clupeiformes > Clupeidae > Alosa > Alosa pseudoharengus. Next base: position 39,158,023 of record NW_027468870.1, read on the forward strand.
CATTTTGTTTTTAGCAGGAGAGAGAATACGCACGCAGGCACGCAATAGGCTACTTGTTGTTTTCTTTTACTCGGCTATATGGTTATCTACGGAGGGGTCATCGCAAAATGTTTTGCATGTTGAGAGAATGTGCGCTCGTTTTACTACATTGTGCGCTCGTTTTACTAAATTGTGCTCTCATTTAACTAAATTGTGCTCTATATTGTGCACTCGTTTTACTAAATCGTACGCTCGTTTTACTAAATTGTGCGCTCGGTTTACTAAATTGTGTGCACAATTTACTATATTGTGCTCTCGTTTTACTATAGTGTGAGCTCATTTTACTAAATTGAGCTCTCATTTTAAGCATAGTAAAATGAGGGCACAATTTATTAAACGAGTGCACTATTTACTAAAACGAGCGCACGATTTACTAAAACGAGGGCACGATTTATTAAAAGAGAGCACAATTTGTGAACATGGTTATAGAACATTGTGTGCACGATCTACTTAAACGTGGCCACAATTTGTAAAACGTGCACTCAATATCGTCTTGACACATGTAAACATGAGCACGTTATAGTAGGCCCTATATTCGAGATCTCGATCTACTAAAACGCACCCACGAATAATTAAAACGTGGGCTCGAAGAAATTAAATTGTGTGCACAAAAACGTAGTGTGGTGTCAAGGGGTATTCCCGGGAATGACGTCGGGAGGTGTGTCGCTTGTAGTGATGTAGAGGGAATCTCATCTTGATTGCAGTGCACCTGGATATAGCCCCGTTTAGGTAGGCTCAGAGCCATATAAAAAAAGAGTTGCGACACTCCCATAGACTTCCATAGGAAACAATGGCGGCGCTTTTTCCACGCTACTTCCGCTTTATGCTGAGCTCAACAGTTCCAAACTTTGACATTCACGGCTGTAGCCCCATTGACTTACATTGCTTTCTGCCTGATATTGTCAGTGGTAAGTAGACGAATGTACGACGTTTTTTTAATTGTCATATGCATTTCCTATACCAACTGCACTAGTAGATACTGGTATTGTTCTTTGAGGATTTTGTGCTGCTTGTTTAACTGATATTTATAGCTTAAATGTTGACCGAAATTTTAAAGCCAAAAGTTAGCCTGCAAACCTTGATGTGGAGAGAGGCTAGCTTAAAGATAATGTTCCTACGTCAATAATGAATTTCAGACAAAACACATTTGGTTAGCCTATTGTAGTAGGGCAACTTTAGATGATAGGTTGGTTGTCCACAGATTTTTATTATGTTTATAATGCTATATTTTTCAAACCTGATTGCGTTAGCTTACTAGCTTACGTTAGCTAGTCAGCTCATTCACATACATAGTGTTAACGTTAGACATGCTATAAGGGGGAACACGAAAGCTGTTCTCATATTAAATGCTACATTGATAAAATACATTCCATACAGCATGGTAACTCTATATTCAGATGTGCAGGTTATCAATGGGTTTGTGATTAACGCTCTTCAGGTGAAAAATGGAGGAAATTAATGTGATTATTGTCTTTAAATCTGATATAGGCTTGCTAGATGGCGAGTTGTATGGCGTTATGAACTGAACCGTGGGCTGAACATGACATGATATAGGCTAGTGTCCACGACTCGTGAACGAGGGGATTTCAATTATGAATTTCAGGGGAAGCAGTAGGAGCAAAACCTAGACTATTATAAGTTATTGTTGTTGTTACTGGTGCGTGGCTCTTGTGTCCCTTGCCAGCCCAGTCCTGTGCCACTACTGTTCACTGTTCCAAACGGGACAGTGGCACAAGCAGTAGGCGAGTGTGGCACGAGCGTGGTCGTGGGACAGTAGGTATAGTGTCTGTATAGTAGCCTAGGAGTTTTTGCTCCAACTGATGATCGGTTTCAGTTCATTTAGTTTTCAGTAATTGTACATTTCGTGTTGGTGTTCTTGGTGTAATTTTGATTGCTTTATCTGCCAAGTAATTTGTCAAATACATAGCGAAGTTTGCATGGAAGAGACTGACGTGACAAGAAGGCATTGCCTTTCATTAGGTCAGTGATCTTTGTAAGTAGGACAAATGTCTTTTTTTGGATAACTGAAAAGTGTAGTCAGGTTAATAGGGCATAGATCACTCTGAAAGTAATCCCCAACAAAATCATTCTTCATGTTGTTATTGTTATAGTTTTTGTGTGGACTTGTGGCACCCCCAACCAGCCTTGCAAATGGTTAGCTGTGTATGGGTATGTAAAACTCTTGCTGGCCTCTTGCTGGAGATGGCCTCTTGCTTAGGTTTCTGCTACTTACTTAATGTGTTGTCCCAAGTATACACTGAGTGTTACCTGCTTTGTTCTCTCCCTCCATTCTCCACTGTGCCTGTTCTGCTTATCCAGGACCAAGGATGCAGAGGACAAAAAGGGTGTGCGATATATGACTGGAATGGTCAGATAAGATAATTTTTTATGTTTGAGGTCCACACGATGGGGCCCTTACACAAATGGAGTTGTGTTGATCCAGCATCTTCCACACCTCCCATAACACTCCCGACTCCAGCCAAATGTTGCATCCTCCTTACCATGTCCCTCTTATAGGTGTACAGAGTACAGGGCTACCCATCCCTTCCACATTGTGTCTTTTGTGTAGTTCACACATTGTTGTTCAAACTTTGGAAACCTAAATGAGTGTCAGACCTTCTTTTTATGTTGCAGTGTCACCATACCTCCCTCCCAGTCTTTTTTGCATTTGTTCCTGTTCTTGTTTTAAACACACATTGAAAACTTAATAAAAACATCAATCTTTTCATGCTGTAGTCTCACCAGCCGGCTGAAATATAAGTATTTTATTGAAATAGTTGATTGCTTATTGAGTTATAAGTGTGTTATTGAAACAGTGGGTGTCTTATCTTGCAGTATGAATCAAATTTTTCACATTTAAGTTGTTATTGATTCTTATTTAGCCTATGTGTTTTTGACATGTTTATGACTTACTCTTAAAATGTTACCAAGGCTGTGTGGTGCCCACCTTTATGCTATTTCTCTTAAAGAACTGAACAGATTTAATGCATTGATCAAACTTTTAAAATTTAAGCTGTTAGGCTACTGAATGCCATTTATATATTTGATAGACGTTTATTGCTAGTCTTACAATGATCAAAGTTGTGCAGATTTGGGGGGCGGGGGGGGGGGGGGGGGGTGCGCATCTTCATCTTCATCTTCATCTCACCAAACGAACTGAAAAGGACACTGGATCTAATGTTCACACACAAAAAGGATACAAAATGCATAGCCTACGTTTTGACAATGTAAGTAAAGTATATGTAGCGTGATACAGGCAAATGTAGGAATCCAATAACAGCTAATGTCCAGCAAGGAAACAAACGTTCAATGTTAGAACTACCAAAGAACATATTTTAGATTGATGTTGCAAACTAATTATACTCGCAATATATAATTGACACTATAATGTAAGCATGCTAACACGTAATAACACTCGTTTTTGGTTTGTTGTAATGTTTCACGTTCAATAACGCACTCGCTGCTGTCTATCCCATTGAAATAACACGACACGCAAAGAGCTGTTTGGAACTGTTGAAGCGTACGTGAACCACGTGACCGCGTGGCGGCGACTTCAAAGAGTGTCGCAACTCTCTTTTTATATGGCTCTGGGTAGGCTGTAGGTGGGAGGACGAATGACCGTCGCAGGAAGTTGCGTCATAACAAAGGGACGCTAGACCCTCTTGTAACAGCTGTACTCGGTGATACTGCAGACTCGTAAAAGTAGTTAGAAAATAAGGCAGAAAAACGACAAGTTTCCTCATGCTGCTTCCATATGTTGGAATATGCAAAAATTTACAAACAATCAAGAGGATGCTTTCTTGTATGTGATTTCTGCAACAGTGATACTGCAAACGTGTTGATAGCTTATTGTTGAGCCTATTTTTATGCTGTAGCCTAGTGTAAAGCATGTCACACTAGCCTAGCCTACAGAAAACTAATTGATGTGATATAATGATAACTTGTATGCCTACAATGGTTTATTAAACATCGTAGTCATTTATTTAGCCAGTCATCATGTTCATGTTAATGAATAGTAAGGACATCTAAACGATACCAACATTTAAATAAACCAACATTTCGCGCAATATCTGCCGTGAGTCCCTATGCGTGAGTCACGAGCTCCTCCCAGCTGACTGGCAGATCACGTGGACAGTCAGTCGCGATCGATTATTTAATAAATACATGTGAATTACGAATAATAATAAAAAGATTCTACCTAATGTGACTATTTTTTCCATGAACTGTAAAAGAAAACACGTTTTTTCCCACTGTATTCTCCATAAAGAGTAAAGTAAATTATGTACTTATTTCTGGAATTGACGTCACTTCCTGGACTCGTCTGAGGCTGGTCTAATGGGTCATTTGTCTCTATAAGACTTAACTCCTACTGGGTGGGAGAGCAGATGATTGTGTGTGTTTGCACAGGCCCCTTGCCATCATCGTCCAGCTGAATGTTTGCCGAAGTTTTGAGTGTCCAAGTGTATGCAGAGCTGTGGTGTTTATCGCGAACGGTGTGAGCTGGGCTACTGTACATAGCCTGAGAAGCTGAGCATCGTGAACGCCACTGTTTATGTCTCCCGTTTCATAGTCTGTATCAAAGCTTACCTCGTTGTGTGCATCATTGGTGTGCGGGTGGGTTATATGGTGAGGCCCATCGGGCGCTAGAGGGAACCTTATTGTATTGGGTGGGTATTAGGCTACTACTAATACACAGTAGCCTATTTTAGTCCAGTCATTTTAAGCCAAAATAGGGGTCAAGGTTGAACAAATTGCAACACAAGCAAACTTAACTGATTTTGAATCCTCAATATGTCCTGAGTAAGGGGAAAAAAGCCCCGAAGAATCCCGATAGGGGAAAGTTTCGAAAAAGACCCAAATATACCCTATTCATGCGGCTATACAGTATTTTTCTCACGTGAATAGGGGAAAAAAATTTACCTTCACATATCACCATGAAAATTACTGAGTTGATTACTTACATCAAGACAAACAAAAAATGTATTATAAGTTTTTTGAAATTGTTTGTTAACATGGGCAAACAGGGCATAATGTAATTACGTATAGTTAATTTATTAGTGGGTTTGATCCAGCAAGACCACTATTGTTCTTCTTAAGTTTACTTATTAGTGGGTTCAGCCATGCTGTGGGCTTGCAGAGCAAGCCCACTATTGTTCTTCTTAAGTTTTCTTATTATTAGTGGGTTTGATCCAGCAAGACCACTATTGTTCTTCTTAAGTTTTCTTATTTAGTGGGTTTGATCCAGCAAGCCCACTATTGTTCTTCTTAAGTTTACTTATTATTAGTGGGTTTGATCCAGCAAGCCCACTATTGTTCTTCTTAAGTTTACTTTATTTATTAGTGGGTTTGATCCAGCAAGACCGCTGTGGGCTTGCGGAGCAAGCCCACTATTGTTCTTCTTAAGTTTACTTATTATTAGTGGGTTTGATCCAGCAAGACCACTATTGTTCTTCTTAAGTTTACTTATTAGTGGGTTTGATCCAGCAAGACCACAGCATGGCTTTGCCATGCTGTGGGCTTGTGGAGCAAGCCCACTATTGTTCTTCTTAAGTTTTCTTATTATTAGTGGGTTTGATCCAGCAAGACCACAGCATGGCTGAAAGCCATGCTGTGGGCTTGCGGAGCAAGCCCACTATTGTTCTTCTTAAGTTTTCTTATTATTATTATTATTTATTATTCCTGTTCACCCACTTTTTGGCCGAACTACTGCTCCTAGACCGTTTGAGCTATCGACGCGGTTCGAACTCCAAAAATTCAGGCCCGAACCGGTGTAACTTGCTTGTTGATTTCGTGTCGCTGGCCCTTGTCGTTTTCGCGGTATTCCCGTTTTTCTGCGTTTTTTGGGCCCATTGAAATGAATGGCGGAATGTTCAGAATTCAAATTTCGATTGTGACATCACAGCTCTAATTGCTTAAGCTTGCACCTGGAAGAGTTCTAAGCCACCTGGCAGAGCTATAATGGGCTGGGCTGGGCTGTCTGTGTATATGAAGGTGTGTGCATGTAACTTTTGACCCATATGTCCGATTTTCATAAATGAGGTACCGTTGGAATCCTTGGATGAGGCCGAGTTCCATGCCCCTGATCGATCAAACCCACTCTTGCAGTTCCTCGGAACCGCAATTCTAGTTATTTATTATTCCTGTTCACCCACTTTTTGGCCGAACTACTGCTCCTAGACCGTTTGAGCTATCGACGCGGTTCGAACTCCAAAAATTCAGGCCCGAACCGGTGTAACTTGCTTGTTGATTTTGTGTCGCTGGCCCTTGTCGTTTTCGCGGTATTCCCGTTTTTCTGCGTTTTTTGGGCCCATTGAAATGAATGGCGGAATGTTCAGAATTCAAATTTCGATTGTGACATCACAGCTCTAATTGCTTAAGCTTGCACCTGGAAGAGTTCTAAGCCACCTGGCAGAGCTATAATGGGCTGGGCTGGGCTGTCTGTGTATATGAAGGTGTGTGCATGTAACTTTTGACCCGTATGTCCGATTTTCATAAATGAGGTACCGTTGGAATCCTTGGATGAGGCCGAGTTCCATGCCCCTGATCAAACCCACTCTTGCAGTTCCTCGGAACCGCAATTCTAGTTAGTGGGTTTGATCCAGCAAGCCCACAGCATGGCTGAAAGCCATGCTGTGGGCTTGCGGAGCAAGCCCACTATTGTTCTTCTTAAGTTTTCTTATTATTAGTGGGTTTGATCCAGCAAGCCCACTATTGTTCTTCTTAAGTTTACTTATTAGTGGGTTTGATCCAGCAAGACCACAGCATGGCTGAAAGCCATGCTGTGGGCTTGCGGAGCAAGCCCACTATTGTTCTTCTTAAGTTTTCTTATTATTATATCTTCCTATTCACCCACTTTTTGGCCGAACTACTGCTCCTAGACCGTTTGAGCTATCGACGCGGTTCGAACTCCAAAAATTCAGGCCCGAACCGGTGTAACTTGCTTGTTGATTTCGTGTCGCTGGCCCTTGTCGTTTTCGCGGTATTCACGTTTTTCTGCGTTTTTTGGGCCCATTGAAATGAATGGCGGAATGTTCAGAATTCAAATTTCGATTGTGACATCACAGCTCTAATTGCTTAAGCTTGCACCTGGAAGAGTTCTAAGCCACCTGGCAGAGCTATAATGGGCTGGGCTGGGCTGTCTGTGTATATGAAGGTGTGTGCATGTAACTTTTGACCCGTATGTCCGATTTTCATAAATGAGGTACCGTTGGAATCCTTGGATAAGGCCGAGTTCCATGCCCCTGATCAAACCCACTCTTGCAGTTCCTCGGAACCGCAATTCTAGTTATTATTATATCTTCCTATTCACCCACTTTTTGGCCGAACTACTGCTCCTAGACCATTTGAGCTATCGACGCGGTTCGAACTCCAAAAATTCAGGCCCGAACCGGTGTAACTTGCTTGTTGATTTCGTGTCGCTGGCCCTTGTCGTTTTCGCGGTATTCCCGTTTTTCTGCGTTTTTTGGGCCCATTGAAATGAATGGCGGAATGTTCAGAATTCAAATTTCGATTGTGACATCACAGCTCTAATTGCTTAAGCTTGCACCTGGAAGAGTTCTAAGCCACCTGGCAGAGCTCTAATGGGCTGGGCTGGGCTGTCTGTGTATATGAAGGTGTGTGCATGTAACTTTTGACCCGTATGTCCGATTTTCATAAATGAGGTACCGTTGGAATCCTTGGATAAGGCCGAGTTCCATGCCCCTGATCAAACCCACTCTTGCAGTTCCTCGGAACCGCAATTCTAGTTATTATTATATCTTCCTATTCACCCACTTTTTGGCCGAACTACTGCTCCTAGACCGTTTGAGCTATCGACGCGTTTCGAACTCCAAAAATTCAGGCCCGAACCGGTGTAACTTGCTTGTTGATTTCGTGTCGCTGGCCCTTGTCGTTTTCGCGGTATTCCCGTTTTTCTGCGTTTTTTGGGCCCATTGAAATCAATGGCGGAATGCTGGGGCTTTATGACATCACAGCACCTCATTACTTGCACCTGGTAGAGCTCTGCTGCTAGAGTTGATTACTTGCACCTGGCAGAGTTCTAAGCCATCTGGCAATGTCTAATGGGCTGGGCTGGGCTGTCTGTGTATATGAAGGTGTGTGCATGTAACTTTTGACCAGTATGTCCGATTTTCATGAATGAGGTACCGTTGGAATCCTTGAATGAAGCGCGAAGTGCTGTCTCATCTTTTTTTTAAAGCCAAACCATGTTGATACAGGTCATTAAAAAAAATATATATATATTTTCCAAATCCATTCAGCCCAGTTCAATGCCTTGCCAGCACTAAGTGTAAAGGTCATGTAAAGCCAAACCATGTTCATATAGGTCATTAAAAAAATAAATAAATAAAGTATTTCACCAATCCATTCAGCCCAGTCCTATACCCAGCTAGCTCCAGTTGAACTTAGTCATGTAGTCATGTGTACAGTTGTATAGATTATTACATTGAGAAACACACTTTCATACAGATATCATGCATATCCACGCAGCATTACTAATCAAGTTACTCATCGTTGCCCAGCAAGAAGTCCACAATCAATTCAATTGTCTTGCCACGATCTGTGGAGCTTACAGACAACATTATATTAATACAGGTTCTGTATGCTATTTAAAGCCGATCTAACGCTGAGTCCCTTCTAGACGGTGTGTTGCAATGCATTCTGGGTGCTGTGCTGTGATTCGACGGCTCGTCACCTGACCCACCAAACAACAACTCTCTGGGATGTGGCAAATATCGCGTAAAAACCTTGTTGCCGGAACAACAGGGAAAAGGCAACAGGATAGCAGCACGAAAGGTACACAGGATACACACGGAATTTTGATGGACGTCCTTATCAGTCTATGGTCTAACTTATAAACGTGTCGGGTCAACGTCAACGATAAGTAAGTTAGGCTAACGTAAACGTTAGCTATTTGCTGTTGTCATATGCTAGTGCTATATGCTTTAGGCTACGTGATGGCCATTTATCACACTAATTTTAGGTACTACTTTTACGAGGTCTGTAGTTCTGTCAAAATGTATCATATCGTTGAACAGACTACAAGGTTATCTTCCTTAGACTTCGTAGATGTAGTTACTACAATTTGGAAGCGAATTTCGAAGTGTAAATATGGTTTTAGTGTGTAAACAGACCAACCGCGATTTTGCAATGAAGTGAATATGGAGACTTTTATGTAGGACTACTAGGCTACTTTCACGAAGTCTGTAGTTCTGTCAAAATTGATCTTATCTATGAACAGACTACATGGTTATCTTCTTTAGACTTTGTAGATGTAGTTATTACAGTTTGGAAGCGAAATTCGAAGTGCAAATATGGTTTAAATGTGTAAACAAGACGCCTGATGTTTAATATATGTTAATGAATGGGCACAGTATTATTGTGTACAGTAATGGGCTATCAGTAGTATGTAAACAGTTCATGTGTTATGTGATTTACATAAACTAACAACAGAAATGTTAAAAGCTGGTATTGTGTTTCCTGAATTCTTACATTCAGGCATTCAAATGAAATGTAATTAAATAGCATATCAATCATGCAACAATGCAAAAACAATGAAACTAGTGTAGGCCTAATTATATTTTACATTAGTAAAGCAGTACTCTGATGTGCATGCTTTCACAAACTTTTGTAAACAATCTTAGCACTTTAAACATTGACTGTTTTGAAGTGCATGTAGGCAATATAGTATAAAAATAATAATTGTGATATCATTACAATTTGATAGGGGTTGGGAGGAGGGGGTGGGTTCATGTAGGTGGGCCCTATGACCCCAAAGTATGCCTTGACTGGGCCTCAGGTCAAAGAAGTTTGAGAAATGCTGATGTAGACAACAAAGCAGCAAGGAGGCGTCGTGTGATCATTTAAACAAGTTTTATGACGAGGTCGATGAGGGTGGGAAAAATCGTACATTTCTGTGCAAACTTTGCCCGCACTTCAGTCACATTGTCTTTTAAGAAAATGCAGTCCTTTTTTCGGTTCCAGCAGCCAACAACCTCAGAACTGACCCTTCAGGCCTCTCAGGAGGCGCTGGCCTTTAACCGCAGCCAGAAGAGAGTCAGCAGAAATTTGATTGCCTTTAAAAAATCTGACTTCTTAAAAAATCTTAAACTGGCTGCATTACGTGATTATTTCTGAGATTCTGATACGTTTTTAACCATGACCTATACACAGTTCTGGTTTGAAAATGTATCTCTTAAAATAATCACTTTATGCAGTCAGCTTAAGATGGCTTACTAGCAACTAACTAATTACCCTAGCAACAACCTAGAAACCACCCCTGTAATGTCAACCTAGCGACCACCATAGCAACCAGCATAGCAACCATGTTATTTATGCGTTTTAGCTTATTGGATGTTGCGTTAATGCAGACAACTTTTGATCCGTGTGCCCGATTTTCATAAATGAGGTACCGTTGGAATCCTTGGATGAGGCCGAGTTCCATGCCCCTGATCAAACCCACTCTTGCAGTTCCTCGGAACCGCAATTCTAGTTAGTGGGTTTGATCCAGCAAGCCCACTATTGTTCTTCTTAAGTTTACTTTATTTATTATTCCTTTTCACCCACTTTTTGGCCGAACTACTGCTCCTAGACCGTTTGAGCTATCGACGCGGTTCGAACTCCAAAAATTCAGGCCATCGACGCGGTTCGAACTCCAAAAATTCAGGCCCGAACCGGTGTAACTTGCTTGTTAATTTCGTGTCGCTGGCCCTTGTCGTTTTCGCGGTATTCCCGTTTTTCTGCGTTTTTCGGCCCCATTGAAATGAATGGCGGAATGTTCAAGGATTCTAATTCGATTGTGACATCACAGCTCTAATTGCTTAAGCTTGCACCTGGAAGAGTTCTAAGCCACCTGGCAGAGCTCTAATGGGCTGGGCTGGGCTGTCTGTGTATATGAAGGTGTGTGCATGTAACTTTTGACCCGTATGTCCGATTTTCATGAATGAGGTACCGTTGGAATCCTTGAATGAAGCCCAGTTCAATGCCTTGCCAGCACTAAGTGTAAAGGTAATGTAAAAAAAGCGAAGCGCTGTTTCATCTTTTTTTTAAAGCCAAACCATGTTGATACAGGTCATTAAAAAAATAAATAAATAAAGTATTTTCCCAATCCATTCAGCCCAGTCCTATGCCCAGCTAGCTCCATTTAAACTTATTTATGTGTACAGTTGTATAGATTATTACATTGAGAAACACACTTTCATACAGATATTATGCACATTCACGCATCATTACTATTCATGTTAAGTTACTCATCATTGCCCGGCAAGAAGTCCACAATCAATTCAATTGTCTTGCCACGATCTGTGGAGCTTACAGACAACGTTATATTACTGTAGGTCCTGTATGCTATTTAAAGCCGACCTAACGATGAGTCCCTTTAAGACGGTGTGTTGCAATGCATTCTGGGTGCTGTGCTGTGATCCGACGGCTCGTCACCTGACCCACCAAACACAACGATGCTTGAACCAGAGCACTTGAACTAAACGTAGTAAAAATAAATAGCTACCAAGGCTCCAAATAGCAACACACTTACACCGTAGCATAATGAGGGTATCTACATGTAAACCGAAGCATTCAGAACTGTGTAAGTCTACAGGCAGTTTATTAAAAAGAACGTCAACGGGTCAACGTCAACGATAAGTAAGTTAGGCTAACGTAAACGTTAGCTATTTGCTGTTGTCATATGCTAGTGCTATATGCTTTAGGCTACGTGATGGCCATTTATCACACTCATTTTAGGTACTACTTTTACGAGGTCTGTAGTTCTGTCAAAATGTATCTTATCGTTGAACAGACTACAAGGTTATCTTCCTTAGACTTCGTAGATGTAGTTACTACAATTTGGAAGCGAATTTCGAATTGTAAATATGGTTTAAGTGTGTAAACAGACCAACCGCGATTTTGCAATGAAGTGAATATGGAGCCTTTTATGTAGGGCTACTAGGCTACTTTCACGAAGTCTGTAGTTCTGTCAAAATGTATCTTATCGTTGAACAGACTACATGATTATCTTCCTTAGACTTCGTAGATGTAGTTACTACAATTTGGAAGCGAATTTCGAAGTGTAAATATGGTTTTAGTGTGTAAACAGACCAACCGCGATTTTGCAATGAAGTTAATGGAGCCTTTTATGTAGGGCTTCTAGGCTACTTTCACGAAGTCTGTAGTTCTGTCAAAATGTATCTTATCTATGAACAGACTACATGATTATCTTCCTTAGACTTCGTAGATGTAGTTACTACAATTTGGAAGCGAATTTCGAAGTGTAAATATGGTTTTAGTGTGTAAACAGACCAACTGCGTATTTGCAATGAAGTGAATATGGAGCCTTTTATGTAGGACTACTAGGCTACTTTCACGAAGTCTGTAGTTCTGTCAAAATTGATCTTATCTATGAACAGACTACATGGTTATCTTCTTTAGACTTTGTAGATGTAGTTATTACAGTTTGGAAGCGAAATTCGAAGTGCAAATATGGTTTAAATGTGTAAACAAGACGCCTGATGTTTAATATATGTTAATGAATGGGAACAGTATTATTGTGTACAGTAATGGGCTATCAGTAGTATGAACAGTTCATGTGTTATGTGATTTACATAAACTAGTAAACAAGACATGTTAAAAGCTGGTATTGTGTTTCCTGAATTCTTACATTCAGGCATTCAAATGAAATGTAATTAAATAGCATATATATACTCTATCAGTGTATGATGCTTGCATGTGGGAAACATCCCAAAACAACGGCACCCATATAATTGCTGTTGTTTTGAGAAGTATTTCTCATGCAAGCATCATGCAACAATGCAAAAACAAAGAAACTAGTGTAGGCCTAATTATATTTTACATTAGTAAAGCAGTACTCTGATGTGCATGCTTTCACAAACTTTTGTGAACAATCTTAGCACTTTAAACATTGACTGTTTTAAAGTGCATGTATAGCAATATAGTATAAAAATAATAATTGTGATCTCATTACAATTTGATAGGGGTTGGGAGGAAGGGGTGGGTTCATGTAGGTGGGCCCTATGACCCCAAAGTATGCCTTGACTGGGCCTCAGGTCAAAGAAGTTTGAGAAATGCTGATGTAGACAACAAAGCAGCAAGGAGGCGTCGTGTGATCATTTAACCAAGTTTTATGACGAGGTCGATGAGGGTGGGAAAAATCGTACATTTCTGTGCAAACTTTGCCCGCACTTCAGTCACATTGTCTTTTAAGAAAATGCAGTCCTTTTTTCGGTTCCAGCAGCCAACAACCTCAGAACTGACCCTTCAGGCCTCTCAGGAGGCGCTGGCCTTTAACCGCAGCCAGAAGAGAGTCAGCAGAAATTTGATTGCCTTTAAAAAATCTGACTTCTTAAAAAATCTTAAACTGGCTGCATTACGTGATTATTTCTGAGATTCTGATACGTTTTTAACCATGACCTATACACAGTTCTGGTTTGAAAATGTATCTCTTAAAATAATCACTTTATGCAGTCAGCTTAAGATGGCTTACTAGCAACTAACTAATTACCCTAGCAACAACCTAGAAACCACCCCTGTAATGTCAACCTAGCGACCACCATAGCAACCAGCATAGCAATCATGTTATTTATGCGTTTTAGCTTATTGGAAGTTGCGTTAATGCAGACAACTTTTGATCCGTGTGCCCGATTTTCATAAATGAGGTACCGTTGGAATCCTTGGATGAGGCCGAGTTCCATGCCCCTGATCAAACCCACTCTTGCAGTTCCTCGGAACCGCAATTCTAGTTAGTGGGTTTGATCCAGCAAGCCCACTATTGTTCTTCTTAAGTTTACTTTATTTATTATTCCTTTTCACCCACTTTTTGGCCGAACTACTGCTCCTAGACCGTTTGAGCTATCGACGCGGTTCGAACTCCAAAAATTCAGGCCCGAACCGGTGTAACTTGCTTGTTAATTTCGTGTCGCTGGCCCTTGTCGTTTTCGGGGTATTCCCGTTTTTCTGCGTTTTTCGGCCCCATTGAAATGAATGGCGGAATGTTCAAGGATTCTAATTCGATTGTGACATCACAGCTCTAATTGCTTAAGCTTGCACCTGGAAGAGTTCTAAGCCACCTGGCAGAGCTCTAATGGGCTGGGCTGGGCTGTCTGTGTATATGAAGGGGTGTGCATGTAACTTTTGACCCGTATGTCCGATTTTCATGAATGAGGTACCGTTGGAATCCTTGAATGAAGCCCAGTTCAATGCCTTGCCAGCACTAAGTGTAAAGGTAATGTAAAAAAAAGCGAAGCGCTGTCTCATCTTTTTTTTAAAAGCCAAACCATGTTGATACAGGTCATTAAAAAAATAAATAAATAAAGTATTTTCCCAATCCATTCAGCCCAGTCCTATGCCCAGCTAGCTCCATTTAAACTTAGTTATGTGTACAGTTGTATAGATTATTACATTGAGAAACACACTTTCATACAGATATTATGCACATTCACGCATCATTACTATTCATGTTAAGTTACTCATCATTGCCCGGCAAGAAGTCCACAATCAATTCAATTGTCTTGCCACGATCTGTGGAGCTTACAGACAACGTTATATTACTGTAGGTCCTGTATGCTATTTAAAGCCGACCTAACGATGAGTCCCTTTAAGACGGTGTGTTGCAATGCATTCTGGGTGCTGTGCTGTGATCCGACGGCTCGTCACCTGACCCACCAAACACAACGATGCTTGAACCAGAGCACTTGAACTAAACGTAGTAAAAATAAATAGCTACCAAGGCTCCAAATAGCAACACACTTACACCGTAGCATAATGAGGGTATCTACATGTAAACCGAAGCATTCAGAACTGTGTAAGTCTACAGGCAGTTTATTAAAAAGAACGTCAACGGGTCAACGTCAACGATAAGTAAGTTAGGCTAACGTAAACGTTAGCTATTTGCTCTTGTCATATGCTAGTGCTATATGCTTTAGGCTACGTGATGGCCATTTATCACACTCATTTTAGGTACTACTTTTACGAGGTCTGTAGTTCTGTCAAAATGTATCTTATCGTTGAACAGACTACAAGGTTATCTTCCTTAGACTTCGTAGATGTAGTTACTACAATTTGGAAGCGAATTTCGAAGTGTAAATATGGTTTTAGTGTGTAAACAGACCAACCGCGATTTTGCAATGAAGTGAATATGGAGCCTTTTATGTAGGGCTACTAGGCTACTTTCACGAAGTCTGTAGTTCTGTCAAAATGTATCTTATCTATGAACAGACTACATGATTATCTTCCTTAGACTTCGTAGATGTAGTTACTACAATTTGGAAGCGAATTTCGAAGTGTAAATATGGTTTTAGTGTGTAAACAGACCAACCGCGATTTTGCAATGAAGTTAATGGAGCCTTTTATGTAGGGCTACTAGGCTACTTTCACGAAGTCTGTAGTTCTGTCAAAATGTATCTTATCTATGAACAGACTACATGATTATCTTCCTTAGACTTCGTAGATGTAGTTACTACAATTTGGAAGCGAATTTCGAAGTGTAAATATGGTTTTAGTGTGTAAACAGACCATCCGCAATTTTGCAATGAAGTTAATGGAGCCTTTTATGTAGGGCTACTAGGCTACTTTCACGAAGTCTGTAGTTCTGTCAAAATGTATCTTATCTATGAACGGACTACATGGTTATCTTCTTTAGACTTCGTAGATGTAGTTACTACAGTTTGGAAGCGAAATTCGAAGTGCAAATATGGTTTAAATGTGTAAACAAGACGCCTGATGTTTAATATATGTTAATGAATGGGCACAGTATTATTGTGTACAGTAATGGGCTATCAGTAGTATGTAAACAGTTCATGTGTTATGTGATTTACATAAACTAGTAAACAACATAAATGTTAAAAGCTGGTATTGTGTTTCCTGAATTCTTACATTCAGGCATTAAAATGAAATGTAATTAAATAGCATATCAATCATGCAACAATGCAAAAACAATGAAACTAGTGTAGGCCTAATTATATTTTACATTAGTAAAGCAGTACTCTGATGTGCATGCTTTCACAAACTTTTGTGAACAATCTTAGCACTTTAAACATTGACTGTTTTGAAGTGCATGTATAGCAATATAGTATAAAAATAATAATAATTGTGATATTACAATTTGATGGGGGGTGGGAGGAGGGGGTGGGTTCATGTAGGTGGGCCCTATGACCCCAAAGTATGCCTTGACTGGGCCTCAGGTCAAAGAAGTTTGAGAAAGGCTGATGTAGCCGACAAAGCAGCAAGGAGGCGTCGTGTGATCATTTAAACAAGTTTTATGACAAGGTCGATGAGGGTGGGAAAAATCGTACATTTCTGTGCAAACTTTGTCCGCACTTCAGTCACATTGTCTTTTAAGAAAATGCAGTCCATTTTTCGGTTTCAGCAGTCAACAACCTTGACTATTCGAAGATACTAATCTATTGTGTACAGTAATGGGCTATCAGTAGTATGTAAACAGTTCATGTGTTATGTGATTTACATAAACTAGTAAACAACAGAAATGTTAAAAGCTGGTATTGTGTTTCCTGAATTCTTACATTCAGGCATTCAAATGAAATGTAATTAAATAGCATATCAATCATGCAACAATGCAAAAACAATGAAACTAGTGTAGGCCTAATTATATTTTACATTAGTAAAGCAGTACTCTGATGTGCATGCTTTCACAAACTTTTGTAAACAATCTTAGCACTTTAAACATTGACTGTTTTGAAGTGCATGTAGGCAATATAGTATAAAAATAATAATTGTGATATCATTACAATTTGATAGGGGTTGGGAGGAGGGGGTGGGTTCATGTAGGTGGGCCCTATGACCCCAAAGTATGCCTTGACTGGGCCTCAGGTCAAAGAAGTTTGAGAAAGGCTGATGTAGCCGACAAAGCAGCAAGGAGGCGTCGTGTGATCATTTAAACAAGTTTTATGACAAGGTCGATGAGGGTGGGAAAAATCGTACATTTCTGTGCAAACTTTGCCCGCACTTCAGTCACATTGTCTTTTAAGAAAATGCAGTCCATTTTTCGGTTTCAGCAGTCAACAACCTTGACTATTCGAAGATACTAATCTATTGTGTACAGTAATGGGCTATCAGTAGTATGTAAACAGTTCATGTGTTATGTGATTTACATAAACTAACAACAGAAATGTTAAAAGCTGGTATTGTGTTTCCTGAATTCTTACATTCAGGCATTCAAATGAAATGTAATTAAATAGCATATCAATCATGCAACAATGCAAAAACAATGAAACTAGTGTAGGCCTAATTATATTTAGATAGATAGATAGATACTTTATTGATCCCCAGGGGAAATTCAAGGTCTCAGCAGCATACATACAACACAACACATTCTTTAACAGCAGAAAGAGTAATTAAAGTGTATAATATAAAAACACAACTAAGCAGTAAGGACAGTAGAAGATAAGAATATGCTAAATATACTAAAATACAAATTATACTAACACTTAATACAATATATAAAAATATACTAAAATACAAATTACAAAAATACAAATTATACTAACACTTAATCTAAATCAATTCTAAAAACAGTATCCACATAGTGGTGATTAATAAATCAGAGGCGCTTGCAATGACTGAGGCAGGGACTAAGCCTGTGATTCTCTGTGCATAGTAAGGTAATATTTTACATTAGTAAAGCAGTACTCTGATGTGCATGCTTTCACAAACTTTTGTAAACAATCTTAGCACTTTAAACATTGACTGTTTTGAAGTGCATGTAGGCAATATAGTATAAAAATAATAATTGTGATATCATTACAATTTGATAGGGGTTGGGAGGAGGGGGTGGGTTCATGTAGGTGGGCCCTATGACCCCAAAGTATGCCTTGACTGGGCCTCAGGTCAAAGAAGTTTGAGAAATGCTGATGTAGACAACAAAGCAGCAAGGAGGCGTCGTGTGATCATTTAAACAAGTTTTATGACGAGGTCGATGAGGGTGGGAAAAATCGTACATTTCTGTGCAAACTTTGCCCGCACTTCAGTCACATTGTCTTTTAAGAAAATGCAGTCCTTTTTTCGGTTCCAGCAGCCAACAACCTCAGAACTGACCCTTCAGGCCTCTCAGGAGGCGCTGGCCTTTAACCGCAGCCAGAAGAGAGTCAGCAGAAATTTGATTGCCTTTAAAAAATCTTAAACTGGCTGCATTACGTGATTATTTCTGAGATTCTGATACGTTTTTAACCATGACCTATACACAGTTCTGGTTTGAAAATGTATCTCTTAAAATAATCACTTTATGCAGTCAGCTTAAGATGGCTTACTAGCAACTAACTAATTACCCTAGCAACAACCTAGAAACCACCCCTGTAATGTCAACCTAGCGACCACCATAGCAACCAGCATAGCAACCATGTTATTTATGCGTTTTAGCTTATTGGATGTTGCGTTAATGCAGACAACTTTTGATCGATCCGTGTGCCCGATTTTCATAAATGAGGTACCGTTGGAATCCTTGGATGAGGCCGAGTTCCGTGCCACTGATCAAACCCACTCTTGCAGTTCCTCGGAACCGCAATTCTAGTTTATTTATTATTCCTGTTCACCCACTTTTTGGCCGAACTACTGCTCCTAGACCGTTTGAGCTATCGACGCGGTTCGAACTCCAAAAATTCAGGCCTGAACCGGTGTAACTTGCTTGTTGATTTCGTGTCGCTGGCCCTTGTCGTTTTTGCGTTATTCCCGTTTTTCGGCGTTTTTTGGGCCCATTGAAATGAATGGCGGAATGTTCAGAATTCAAATTTCGATTGTGACATCACAGCTCTAATTGCTTAAGCTTGCACCTGGAAGAGTTCTAAGCCACCTGGCAGAGCTCTAATGGGCTGGGCTGGGCTGTCTGTGTATATGAAGGTGTGTGCATGTAACTTTTGACCCGTATGTCCGATTTTCATAAATGAGGTACCGTCGGAATCCTTGGATGAAGCCCAGTTCAATGCCTTGCCAGCACCAGTTCTAAAGGTAATGTAAAAAAAGATGAGACAGCGCGAAGCGCTGTCTCATCTTTTTTTTAAAGCCAAACCATGTTCATATAGGTCATTAAAAAAATAAAGTATTTTCCAAATCCATTCAACCCAGTATTATGCCCTGCTAGCTCCACTCAAACCTAGTCATGTGTACAGTTGTATAGATTTTAACATTGAGAAACACACATTTATACAGATATTGAGCACATCCACGCATCATTACTATTCATGTTAAGTTACTCATCATTGCCCGGCAAGAAGTCCACAATCAATTCAATTGTCTTGCCACGATCTGTGGAGCTTACAGACAACGTTATATTGCTATAGGTTCTGTATGCTATTTAAAGCCGACCTAACGATGAGTCCCTTTAAGACGGTGTGTTGCAATGCATTCTGGGTGCTGTGCTGTGATCCGACGGCTCGTCACCTGACCCACCAAACACAACGATGCTTGAACCAGAACACTTGAACTAAACGTAGTAAAAATAAATAGCTACCAAGGCTCCAAATAGCAACACACTTACACCGTAGCATAATGAGGGTATCTACATGTAAAGCGAAGCATTCAGAACTACAGGCAGTTTATTAAAAAGAACGTCAACGTCAACGGGTCAACGTCAACGATAAGTAAGTCAGGCTAACGTAAACGTTAACTATTTGCTGTTGTCATATGCTAGTGCTATATGCTTTAGGCTACGTGATGGCCATTTATCACACTGATTTTAGGTACTACTTTTACGAGGTCTGTAGTTCTGTCAAAATGTATCTTATCGTTGAACAGACTACAGTTTTATCTTCCTTAGACTTCGTAGATGTAGTTACTACAATTTGGAAGCGAATTTCGAAGTGTAAATATGGTTTTAGTGTGTAAACAGACCAACCGCGATTTTGCAATGAAGTTAATGGAGCCTTTTATGTAGGGCTACTAGGCTACTTTCACGAAGTCTGTAGTTCTGTCAAAATGTATCTTAACCATGTAGTATGTTTATAGATATCTTCCTTAGACTTCGTAGATGTAGTTACTACAATTTGGAAGCGAATTTCGAAGTGCAAATATGGTTTAAATGTGTAAACAAGACGCCTGATGTTTAATGTTAATGAATGGGCTATCAGTAGTATGTAAACAGTTCATGTGTTATGTGATTTACATAAACTAGTAAACAACATAAATGTTAAAAGCTGGTATTGTGTTTCCTGAATTCTTACATTCAGGCATTAAAATGAAATGTAATTAAATAGCATATCAATCATGCAACAATGCAAAAACAATGAAACTAGTGTAGGCCTAATTATATTTTACATTAGTAAAGCAGTACTCTGATGTGCATGCTTTCACAAACTTTTGTGAACAATCTTAGCACTTTAAACATTGACTGTTTTGAAGTGCATGTATAGCAATATAGTATAAAAATAATAATAATTGTGATGATATTACAATTTGATGGGGGGTGGGAGGAGGGGGTGGGTTCATGTAGGTGGGCCCTATGACCCCAAAGTATGCCTTGACTGGGCCTCAGGTCAAAGAAGTTTGAGAAAGGCTGATGTAGACGACAAAGCAGCAAGGAGGCGTCGTGTGATCATTTAAACAAGTTTTATGACAAGGTCGATGAGGGTGGGAAAAATCGTACATTTCTGTGCAAACTTTGCCCAAACTTCAGTCACATTGTCTTTTAAGAAAATGCAGTCCATTTTTCGGTTTCAGCAGTCAACAACCTTGACTATTTGAAGATACTAATCTATTGTGTACAGTAATGGGCTATCAGTAGTATGTAAACAGTTCATGTGTTATGTGATTTACATAAACTAACAACAGAAATGTTAAAAGCTGGTATTGTGTTTCCTGAATTCTTACATTCAGGCATTCAAATGAAATGTAATTAAATAGCATATCAATCATGCAACAATGCAAAAACAATGAAACTAGTGTAGGCCTAATTATATTTAGATAGATAGATAGATACTTTATTGATCCCCAGGGGAAATTCAAGGTCTCAGCAGCATACATACAACACAACACATTCTTTAACAGCAGAAAGAGTAATTAAAGTGTATAATATAAAAACACAACTAAGCAGTAAGGACAGTAGAAGATAAGAATATGCTAAATATACTAAAATACAAATTATACTAACACTTAATACAATATATAAAAATATACTAAAATACAAATTACAAAAATACAAATTATACTAACACTTAATCTAAATCAATTCTAAAAACAGTATCCACATAGTGGTGATTAATAAATCAGAGGCGCTTGCAATGACTGAGGCAGGGACTAAGCCTGTGATTCTCTGTGCATAGTAAGGTAATATTTTACATTAGTAAAGCAGTACTCTGATGTGCATGCTTTCACAAACTTTTGTAAACAATCTTAGCACTTTAAACATTGACTGTTTTGAAGTGCATGTAGGCAATATAGTATAAAAATAATAATTGTGATATCATTACAATTTGATAGGGGTTGGGAGGAGGGGGTGGGTTCATGTAGGTGGGCCCTATGACCCCAAAGTATGCCTTGACTGGGCCTCAGGTCAAAGAAGTTTGAGAAATGCTGATGTAGACAACAAAGCAGCAAGGAGGCGTCGTGTGATCATTTAAACAAGTTTTATGACGAGGTCGATGAGGGTGGGAAAAATCGTACATTTCTGTGCAAACTTTGCCCGCACTTCAGTCACATTGTCTTTTAAGAAAATGCAGTCCTTTTTTCGGTTCCAGCAGCCAACAACCTCAGAACTGACCCTTCAGGCCTCTCAGGAGGCGCTGGCCTTTAACCGCAGCCAGAAGAGAGTCAGCAGAAATTTGATTGCCTTTAAAAAATCTGACTTCTTAAAAAATCTTAAACTGGCTGCATTACGTGATTATTTCTGAGATTCTGATACGTTTTTAACCATGACCTATACACAGTTCTGGTTTGAAAATGTATCTCTTAAAATAATCACTTTATGCAGTCAGCTTAAGATGGCTTACTAGCAACTAACTAATTACCCTAGCAACAACCTAGAAACCACCCCTGTAATGTCAACCTAGCGACCACCATAGCAACCAGCATAGCAACCATGTTATTTATGCGTTTTAGCTTATTGGATGTTGCGTTAATGCAGACAACTTTTGATCCGTGTGCCCGATTTTCATAAATGAGGTACCGTTGGAATCCTTGGATGAGGCCGAGTTCCGTGCCACTGATCAAACCCACTCTTGCAGTTCCTCGGAACCGCAATTCTAGTTATTTATTATTCCTCTTCACCCACTTTTTGGCCGAACTACTGCTCCTAGACCGTTTGAGCTATCGACGCGGTTCGAACTCCAAAAATTCAGGCCCGAACCGGTGTAACTTGCTTGTTAATTTCGTGTCGCTGGCCCTTGTCGTTTTCGCGGTATTCCCGTTTTTCTGCGTTTTTTGGGCCCATTGAAATGAATGGCGGAATGTTCAGAATTCAAATTTCGATTGTGACATCACAGCTCTAATTGCTTAAGCTTGCACCTGGAGGAGTTCTAAGCCACCTGGCAGAGCTCTAATGGGCTGGGCTGGGCTGTCTGTGTATATGAAGGTGTGTGCATGTAACTTTTGACACGTATGACCGATTTTCATAAATGAGGTACCGTTGGAATCCTTGGATGAGGCCGAGTTCCATGCCCCTGATCAAACCCACTCTTGCAGTTCCTCGGAACCCCAATTCTAGTTATTATTATATCTTCCTATAAGCCCACTTTTTGGCCGAACTACTGCTCCTAGACCGTTTGAGCTATCGATGCGGTTCGAACTCCAAAAATTCAGGCCCGAACCGGTGTAACTTGCTTTTTAATTTCGTGTCGCCGGCCCTTGTCGTTTTTGCGGTATTCCCGTTTTTCTGCGTTTTTTGGGCCCATTGAAATGAATGGCGGAATGTTCAGAATTCAAATTTCGATTGTGACATCACAGCTCTAATTGCTTAAGCTTGCACCTGGCAGAGTTCTAAGCCATCTGGCAATGTCTAATGGGCTGGGCTGGGCTGTCTGTGTATATGAAGGTGTGTGCATGTAACTTTTGACCCGTATGTCCGATTTTCATAAATGAGGTACCGTTGGAATCCTTGGATGAGGCCGAGTTCCATGCCCCTGATCAAACCCACTCTTGCAGTTCCTCGGAACCGCAATTCTAGTTTATTATTCCTTTTCACCCACTTTTTGGCCGAACTACTGCTCCTAGACCGTTTGAGCTATCGACGCGGTTCGAACTCCAAAAATTCAGGCCCGAACCGGTGTAACTTGCTTGTTAATTTCGTGTCGCTGGCCCTTGTCGTTTTCGCGCTATTCCCGTTTTTCTGCGTTTTTCGGCCCCATTGAAATGAATGGCGGAATGTTCAAGGATTCTAATTCGATTGTGACATCACAGCTCTAATTGCTTAAGCTTG
Source organism: Alosa pseudoharengus (assembly GCF_046254945.1). Taxonomy (NCBI): domain Eukaryota; kingdom Metazoa; phylum Chordata; class Actinopteri; order Clupeiformes; family Clupeidae; genus Alosa; species Alosa pseudoharengus. The sequence continues at coordinate 39,181,424 of NW_027468870.1, forward strand.
CACCTGGAAGAGTTCTAAGCCACCTGGCAGAGCTCTAATGGGCTGGGCTGGGCTGTCTGTGTATATGAAGGTGTGTGCATGTAACTTTTGACCCGTATGTCCGATTTTCATGAATGAGGTACCGTTGGAATCCTTGAATGAAGCCCAGTTCAATGCCTTGCCAGCACTAAGTGTAAAGGTAATGTAAAAAAAGCGAAGCGCTGTTTCATCTTTTTTTTAAAGCCAAACCATGTTGATACAGGTCATTAAAAAAATAAATAAATAAAGTATTTCACCAATCCATTCAGCCCAGTCCTATGCCCAGCTAGCTCCATTTGAACTTAGTCATGTGTACAGTTGTATAGATTATTACATTGAGAAACACACTTTCATACAGATATCATGCATATCCACGCAGCATTACTAATCAAGTTACTCATCGTTGCCCAGTAAGAAGTCCACAATCAATTCAATTGTCTTGCCACGATCTGTGGAGCTTACAGACAACGTTATATTACTATAGGTTCTGTATGCTATTTAAAGCCGACCTAACGCTGAGTCCCTTCTAGACGGTGGGTTGCAATGCATTCTGGGTGCTGTGCTGTGATTCGACGGCTCGTCACCTGACCCACCAAACAACAACTCTCTGGGATGTGGCAAATATCGCGTAAAAACCTTGTTGCCGGAACAACAGGGAAAAGGCAACAGGATAGCAGCACGAAAGATACACAGGATACACACGGAATTTTGATGGACGTCCTTATCAGTCTATGGTCTAACTTATAAACGTGTCGGGTCAACGTCAACGATAAGTAAGTTAGGCTAACGTAAACGTTAGCTATTTGCTGTTGTCATATGCTAGTGCTATATGCTTTAGGCTACGTGATGGCCATTTATCACACTCATTTTAGGTACTACTTTTACGAGGTCTGTAGTTCTGTCAAAATGTATCTTATCGTTGAACAGACTACAAGGTTATCTTCCTTAGACTTCGTAGATGTAGTTACTACAATTTGGAAGCGAATTTCGAAGTGTAAATATGGTTTTAGTGTGTAAACAGACCAACCGCGATTTTGCAATGAAGTGAATATGAAGCCTTTTATGTAGGGCTACTAGGCTACTTTCACAAAGTCTGTAGTTCTGTCAAAATGTATCTTATCTATGATCAGACTACGTGATTATCTTCCTTAGACTTCGTAGATGTAGTTACTACAATTTGGAAGCGAATTTCGAAGTGTAAATATGGTTTTAGTGTGTAAACAGACCAACCGCGATTTTGCAATGAAGTGAATATGGAGCCTTTTATGTAGGGCTACTAGGCTACTTTTACGAAGTCTGTAGTTCTGTCAAAATGTATCTTATCTATGAACAGACTACATGATTATCTTCCTTAGACTTCGTAGATGTAGTTACTACAATTTGGAAGCGAATTTCGAAGTGTAAATATGGTTTTAGTGTGTAAACAGACCAACCGCGATTTTGCAATGAAGTGAATATGGAGCCTTTTATGTAGGACTACTAGGCTACTTTCACGAAGTCTGTAGTTCTGTCAAAATTGATCGATCTTATCTATGAACAGACTACATGGTTATCTTCTTTAGACTTTGTAGATGTAGTTATTACAGTTTGGAAGCGAAATTCGAAGTGCAAATATGGTTTAAATGTGTAAACAAGACGCCTGATGTTTAATATATGTTAATGAATGGGCACAGTATTATTGTGTACAGTAATGGGCTATCAGTAGTATGTAAACAGTTCATGTGTTATGTGATTTACATAAACTAACAACAGAAATGTTAAAAGCTGGTATTGTGTTTCCTGAATTCTTACATTCAGGCATTCAAATGAAATGTAATTAAATAGCATATCAATCATGCAACAATGCAAAAACAATGAAACTAGTGTAGGCCTAATTATATTTTACATTAGTAAAGCAGTACTCTGATGTGCATGCTTTCACAAACTTTTGTAAACAATCTTAGCACTTTAAACATTGACTGTTTTGAAGTGCATGTAGGCAATATAGTATAAAAATAATAATTGTGATATCATTACAATTTGATAGGGGTTGGGAGGAGGGGGTGGGTTTATGTAGGTGGGCCCTATGACCCCAAAGTATGCCTTGACTGGGCCTCAGGTCAAAGAAGTTTGAGAAATGCTGATGTAGACAACAAAGCAGCAAGGAGGCGTCGTGTGATCATTTAAACAAGTTTTATGACAAGGTCGATGAGGGTGGGAAAAATCGTACATTTCTGTGCAAACTTTGCCCGCACTTCAGTCACATTGTCTTTTAAGAAAATGCAGTCCTTTTTTCGGTTCCAGCAGCCAACAACCTCAGAACTGACCCTTCAGGCCTCTCAGCAGGCGCTGGCCTTTAACCGCAGCCAGAAGAGAGTCAGCAGAAATTTGATTGCCTTTAAAAAATCTGACTTCTTAAAAAATCTTAAACTGGCTGCATTACGTGATTATTTCTGAGATTCTGATACGTTTTTAACCATGACCTATACACAGTTCTGGTTTGAAAATGTATCTCTTAAAATAATCACTTTATGCAGTCAGCTTAAGATGGCTTACTAGCAACTAACTAATTACCCTAGCAACAACCTAGAAACCACCCCTGTAATGTCAACCTAGCGACCACCATAGCAACCAGCATAGCAACCATGTTATTTATGCGTTTTAGCTTATTGGATGTTGCGTTAATGCAGACAACTTTTGATCCGTGTGCCCGATTTTCATAAATGAGGTACCGTTGGAATCCTTGGATGAGGCCGAGTTCCGTGCCACTGATCAAACCCACTCTTGCAGTTCCTCGGAACCGCAATTCTAGTTAGTGGGTTTGATCCAGCAAGACCACAGCATGGCTTTGCCATGCTGTGGGCTTGCGGAGCAAGCCCACTATTGTTCTTCTTAAGTTTTCTTATTATTATATCTTCCTATAAGCCCACTTTTTGGCCGAACTACTGCTCCTAGACCGTTTGAGCTATCGACGCGGTTCAAACTCCAAAAATTCAGGCCCGAACCGGTGTAACTTGCTTGTTAATTTCGTGTCGCTGGCCCTTGTCGTTTTCGCGGTATTCCCGTTTTTCGGCGTTTTTGAGCCCCATTGAAATGAATGGCGGAATGTTCAGAATTCAAATTTCGATTGTGACATCACAGCTCTAATTGCTTAACCCTTACAAGCCCGACCATTCTAATTTCGTTAAAATTTTAACGATGACCAATCATCTAATATCTCAGCTGTCCAATGACTGATTTTATTTCTGAAATCTTCCCCGTAATGCTGACAACATAAGCTTCAATTTGATATGATTGGTTAAGGGGTTTATGGCGCGAAATGTTTTGGATACTTGAAGATGAGTCTTGAAAAAATATTTTCACTTGAGTCAGTGCATTTCACGTGGACAGCCGGATGCCACCTGCACTTAAGTTGGAGTTTGCCTCGACTGGAAACCACAAAGCTGGATAAACTGAGGTAATATTGTTTTTACATCGGTTCTAGTTATGGTTTATCTTAATTTGAAGTCCTTAAATCATGTTATTTGACAGTAATATGCTTTCTCATCAGCGTCAACATTATGGCTTAGCGGGGGGCTAGTGCATCGTCACGTAACTTTAGCTAACTGTATAATTCTGAACTGCTTGCAATATTATCGTTTGCTTTTGATGTCAGTTATTTTCATTTGACAGTTTCATTTAAAAACCTGTTAGTATATAACCTGTAGGTAAGTTTGTTATCTAGTACCAATTTGCTTGTTAGGTAAGCCTTATATTGGCAAGACAGTATAGCAAACCAAAGCTGAATAAATCAATGGGCGCCGCGTTTCTAAGTTGCGTTCTCTTACATGAAATAAGTTGAGCGATATTTTTACTCCTCTCAATATGTAACGTTAGCAGCTAGTTGTAGAAAATAAGATGTAAAATCACATATTCTGTCAGAAATGTAATTAACTTATTGCCTTTCCTCCGGTTGTTATCTGTAGTGTAGTCTGTAGTGAACTATTTTAGCTTGCTAACTTCTAAATGACAAACATCAGACGTGCTTGTCTCAACATTTTCTAAGATGGCATGACTTGAAATAGATGAAGCACAACTCCTTAATATTTAGTTATAGAAAACATGATGTGAAATCACATATTCTGTCAGAAATGTCATTATTGCATTTCAGCAGTTTGTTACTAGGTGAAATGTAATCTGTCTTTATCTTGATGCCAGCCAGGCAATCAGATTTAGGGTAGCTAAACCCATGTGTAATACAATGACTTTTCATAGGCCTACTTAGAAATATTTCGAGTATATTCTGGGGATGCTTCAATAGTTTAGGCTACCTCTTCTTTTGTGTGCATACATGCACAAATCTGTAGTTTTGTCATTTTATTTTTTACATTAATAAAAGGTATTTGTATGATTTCGCTCTTGTTTCAGATGGAGGATGACAAGACCTACACAGACCTTCTCGCAAGCCTGAAGAGGTAGCTGACTGCTCATGAGCTTGCGCTCACAATGCTGAAGACCATGAGGGGATGGAGGAAGAAGGTATAGATTTATGTGCCATGCGTAGGATGGTGCAGACTAAAAAACTGTGTGAAATAGACTTGTTATGTTCTTTTTTACTCACATTGTTGTCCCAGGCATATGTGGTTTTACCGGAGGGAATGGGAGCTTGTGCTTAGTAGGCCATCATATGCAAACAGTGCAGGGGCATGGGACAAAGACCCCAGAAGAGTTTCACAGGTTTCTGGGATTGATCATTTACATGGGGTTCACTTCCCTCCCTAATATCCATTGCTACTGGGGAACCAAGTCTTGGCAGGGATCAGGGGACATTGACCAAATGATGAATACATATTGTGTACTCCAAAAAACGCAGAATACCAGAAAGCACTTTTTCTCCATTGACATTGCCGTTGTCAGTAGCTTCTTGTTATTTCAAGTTTGACAATGCAATGCAGAATCTGGTGTTGAACCTAGGTTTGGTAGCTACAACCAGAAAGAATTTGGAGGAAATCTATCACAACAGCTGGTAGGCATTTCCGTTGAAATTTCAGCCTCACCTTCAGCTGCTCCAACTACTACTCTGTCGTCTTCCCATCAAGTACATATTCCTGTACAGCAGGAGCTTGTTATAAAACAACGTACATAATAAAACTAAAGTAGCTTGTATGGCCCTGGAGTGTAACGGTAGGCGAATTTGTTTTATTTATAAACAAATTGCTGTCAGATTTGGCATTCTGCAAAAAGGGATGCGTTTAGTAATGAGTCATAGCTCTTCTGTGTTCAACCTTCAGGTTCCCCACCCCACCTTTCCCTATCCTCCTCTGTAAGTGTGTGTGTGTGTGGGTATGAGTTTGTGTGTATATGTGTGTATGTGTTTATTCTCCACAGGCTTGTTCTAAGTATGTAATCCACTTTCAAATGTTTAGAACACATTGAGTTTTGAGTGATGTTGATTGTATTCCTAGCTTTTCATGAATAATAATACATTTTATATATGTATATAATTTTCATATTATACTGATTTATATAAGGAAGTTGTATTTGTTGAATCAAATGTATTTTATGTCTCTTTTCCGAAATGGTCTTCAATGAATACAGTATACTTACTTCCTGTATTACTGGTAAGGTACAGTATGTTTTTTTTAAATGTCATTCTTATTGACTGTAGCATTTGCTTAAATACAAATAAATGGTTTATTCTTATAGACCAAATACATCTAAACCATTGTTTCTGACTTGATTATTAGTTTTTATGCATACTTTTATGTTGTTGGTGAGAAAGTGAATGTGAATTCTGTCAACATTCTAAATCCCGTTTCCTGCATTTTTTTACACTGATCACTAAAAATATCATAACTTTTGAAAGGTTAATGATATTCCAATACAGTTTTTTGTGTTAAATAGCCCACAACTTGCTGAACATTTCATACACTCTATATTTTTCTCTATCTTGTAGAGAAATATGATGAAAATTCATTTTTATGTGAATGAAATTAAATTTTGACAAATTCCGGATATACATTTGGAGAGGATTTTCAAATACTGTTCATTACTATATCAACATTACCATATGTATTTTACATAATTTCATAGAACTGATCCTTCTGATTACAATGGTATGTATATCCCATTGATGGTATGTATTATACTCAAGAAATAAGGTTTTTTGTGTGAGGAGGTCATCCAGCACCAAAAATGGAATGTTCGGCACGGGCACGAAAGGGTTAAGCTTGCACCTGGAAGAGTTCTAAGCCACCTGGCAGAGCTCTAATGGGCTGGGCTGGGCTGTCTGTGTATATGAAGGTGTGTGCATGTAACTTTTGACCCGTATGTCCGATTTTCATAAATGAGGTACCGTTGGAATCCTTGGATGAGGCCGAGTTCCATGCCCCTGATCAAACCCACTCTTGCAGTTCCTCGGAACCGCAATTCTAGTTAGTGGGTTTGATCCAGCAAGACCACAGCATGGCTGAAAGCCATGCTGTGGGCTTGCGGAGCAAGCCCACTATTGTTCTTCTTAAGTTTTCTTATTATTAGTGGGTTTGATCCAGCAAGACCACAGCATGGCTTTGCCATGCTGTGGGCTTGCGGAGCAAGCCCACTATTGTTCTTCTTAAGTTTTCTTATTATTTATTATTCCTGTTCACCCACTTTTTGGCCGAACTACTGCTCCTAGACCGTTTGAGCTATCGACGCGGTTCGAACTCCAAAAATTCAGGCCCGAACCGGTGTAACTTGCTTGTTGATTTCGTGTCGCTGGCCCTTGTCGTTTTCGCGGTATTCCCGTTTTTCTGCGTTTTTTGGGCCCATTGAAATGCATGGCGGAATGTTCAGAATTCAAATTTCGATTGTGACATCACAGCTTTAATTGCTTAAGCTTGCACCTGGAAGAGTTCTAAGCCACCTGGCAGAGCTATAATGGGCTGGGCTGGGCTGTCTGTGTATATGAAGGTGTGTGCATGTAACTTTTGACCCGTATGTCCGATTTTCATAAATGAGGTACCGTTGGAATCCTTGGATAAGGCCGAGTTCCATGTCCCTGATCAAACCCACTCTTGCAGTTCCTCGGAACCGCAATTCTAGTTATTAGTGGGTTTGATCCAGCAAGCCCACAGCATGGCTTTGCCATGCTGTGGGCTTGCGGAGCAAGCCCACTATTGTTCTTCTTAAGTTTTCTTATTATTATTATTATTATTATTTATTATTCCTGTTCACCCACTTTTTGGCCGAACTACTGCTCCTAGACCGTTTGAGCTATCGACGCGGTTCGAACTCCAAAAATTCAGGCCCGAACCGGTGTAACTTGCTTGTTGATTTCGTGTCGCTGGCCCTTGTCGTTTTCGCGGTATTCACGTTTTTCTGCGTTTTTTGGGCCCATTGAAATGAATGGCGGAATGTTCAGAATTCAAATTTCGATTGTGACATCACAGCTCTAATTGCTTAAGCTTGCACCTGGAAGAGTTCTAAGCCACCTGGCAGAGCTATAATGGGCTGGGCTGGGCTGTCTGTGTATATGAAGGTGTGTGCATGTAACTTTTGACCCGTATGTCCGATTTTCATAAATGAGGTACCGTTGGAATCCTTGGATAAGGCCGAGTTCCATGCCCCTGATCAAACCCACTCTTGCAGTTCCTCGGAACCGCAATTCTAGTTATTATTATATCTTCCTATAAGCCCACTTTTTGGCCGAACTACTGCTCCTAGACCGTTTGAGCTATCGACGCGGTTCGAACTCCAAAAATTCAGGCCCGAACCGGTGTAACTTGCTTGTTGATTTCGTGTCGCTGGCCCTTGTCGTTTTCGCGGTATTCCCGTTTTTCTGCGTTTTTTGGGCCCATTGAAATGAATGGCGGAATGTTCAGAATTCAAATTTCGATTGTGACATCACAGCTCTAATTGCTTAAGCTTGCACCTGGAAGAGTTCTAAGCCACCTGGCAGAGCTCTAATGGGCTGGGCTGGGCTGTCTGTGTATATGAAGGTGTGTGCATGTAACTTTTGACCCGTATGTCCGATTTTCATAAATGAGGTACCGTTGGAATCCTTGGATGAGGCCGAGTTCCATGCCCCTGATCAAACCCACTCTTGCAGTTCCTCGGAACCGCAATTCTAGTTATTTATTATTCCTGTTCACCCACTTTTTGGCCGAACTACTGCTCCTAGACCGTTTGAGCTATCGACGCGGTTCGAACTCCAAAAATTCAGGCCAGAACCGGTGTAACTTGCTTGTTGCTTTCGTGTCGCTGGCCCTTGTCGTTTTCGCGGTATTCCCGTTTTTCGGCGTTTTTGGGCCCCATTGAAATGAACCGCGGAATGCTGGGGCTTTATGACATCACAGCACCTCATTACTTGCACCTGGTAGAGCTCTGCTGCTAGAGTTGATTACTTGCACCTGGCAGAGTTCTAAGCCATCTGGCAATGTCTAATGGGCTGGGCTGGGCTGTCTGTGTATATGAAGGTGTGTGCATGTAACTTTTGACCAGTATGTCCGATTTTCATGAATGAGGTACCGTTGGAATCCTTGAATGAAGCCCAGTTCAATGCCTTGCCAGCACTAAGTGTAAAGGTAATGTAAAAAAAGATGAGACAGCGCTTTGCGCTGTCTCATCTTTTTTTTAAAGCCAAACCATGTTGATACAGGTCATTAAAAAAAATATATATATATTTTCCAAATCCATTCAGCCCAGTTCAATGCCTTGCCAGCACTATGTGTAAAGGTCGCGCTGTCTCCTCTTTTTTTTAAAGCCAAACCATGTTCATATAGGTCATTAAAAAAATAAATAAATAAAGTATTTCACCAATCCATTCAGCCCAGTCCTTTACCCAGCTAGCTCCATTTGAACTTAGTCATGTGTACAGTTGTATAGATTAATACATTGAGAAACACACTTTCATACAGATATCATGCATATCCACACAGCATTACTAATCAAGTTACTCATCGTTGCCCAGCAAGAAGTCCACAATCAATTGTCTTGCCACGATCTGTGGAGCTTACAGACAACGTTATATTACTATAGGTTCTGTATGGTATTTAAAGCCGAACTAACGCTGAGTCCCTTCTAGACGGTGTGTTGCAATGCATTCTGGGTGCTATGCTGTGATTCGACGGCTCGTCACCTGACCCACCAAACAACAACTCTCTGGGATGTGGCAAATATCGCGTAAAAACCTTGTTGCCGGAACAACAGGGAAAAGGCAACAGGATAGCAGCACGAAAGATACACAGGATACACACGGAATTTTGATGGACGTCCTTATCAGTCTATGGTCTAACTTATAAACGTGTCGGGTCAACGTCAACGATAAGTAAGTTAGGCTAACGTAAACGTTAGCTATTTGCTGTTGTCATATGCTAGTGCTATATGCTTTAGGCTACGTGATGGCCATTTATCACACTAATTTTAGGTACTACTTTTACGAGGTCTGTAGTTCTGTCAAAATGTATCATATCGTTGAACAGACTACAAGGTTATCTTCCTTAGACTTCGTAGATGTAGTTACTACAATTTGGAAGCGAATTTCGAAGTGTAAATATGGTTTTAGTGTGTAAACAGACCAACCGCGATTTTGCAATGAAGTTAATGGAACCTTTTATGTAGGGCTTCTAGGCTACTTTCACGAAGTCTGTAGTTCTGTCAAAATGTATCTTATCTATGAACAGACTACATGATTATCTTCCTTAGACTTCGTAGATGTAGTTACTACAATTTGGAAGCGAATTTCGAAGTGTAAATATGGTTTTAGTGTGTAAACAGACCAACCGCGATTTTGCAATGAAGTGAATATGCAGCCTTTTATGTAGGACTACTAGGCTACTTTCACGAAGTCTGTAGTTCTGTCAAAATGTATCTTAACCATGTAGTATGTTTATAGATATCTTCCTTAGACTTCGTAGATGTAGTTACTACAATTTGGAAGCGAATTTCGAAGTGCAAATATGGTTTAAATGTGTAAACAAGACGCCTGATGTTTAATGTTAATGAATGGGCACAGTATTATTGTGTACAGTAATGGGCTATCAGTAGTATGTAAACAGTTCATGTGTTATGTGATTTACATAAACTAGTAAACAACATAAATGTTAAAAGCTGGTATTGTGTTTCCTGAATTCTTACATTCAGGCATTCAAATGAAATGTAATTAAATAGCATATCAATCATGCAACAATGCAAAAACAATGAAACTAGTGTAGGCCTAATTATATTTTACATTAGTAAAGCAGTACTCTGATGTGCAGGCTTTCACAAACTTTTGTGAACAATCTTAGCACTTTAAACATTGACTGTTTTGAAGTGCATGTATAGCAATATAGTATAAAAAAAAAAATAATTGTGATGATATTACAATTTGATGGGGGGTGGGAGGAGGGGGTGGGTTCATGTAGGTGGGCCCTATGACCCCAAAGTATGCCTTGACTGGGCCTCAGGTCAAATAAGTTTGAGAAAGGCTGATGTAGACGACAAAGCAGCAAGGAGGCGTCGTGTGATCATTTAAACAAGTTTTATGACAAGGTCGATGAGGGTGGGAAAAATCGTACATTTCTGTGCAAACTTTGCCCGCACTTCAGTCACATTGTCTTTTAAGAAAATGCAGTCCATTTTTCGGTTTCAGCAGTCAACAACCTTGACTATTTGAAGATACTAATCTATTGTGTACAGTAATGGGCTATCAGTAGTATGTAAACAGTTCATGTGTTATGTGATTTACATAAACTAGTAAACAACATAAATGTTAAAAGCTGGTATTGTGTTTCCTGAATTCTTACATTCAGGCATTCAAATGAAATGTAATTAAATAGCATATCAATCATGCAACAATGCAAAAACAATGAAACTAGTGTAGGCCTAATTATATTTTACATTAGTAAAGCAGTACTCTGATGTGCATGCTTTCACAAACTTTTGTGAACAATCTTAGCACTTTAAACATTGACTGTTTTGAAGTGCATGTATAGCAATATAGTATAAAAAAAATAATAATTGTGATGATATTACAATTTGATGGGGGGTGGGAGGAGGGGGTAGGTTCATGTAGGTGGGCCCTATGGCCCCAAAGTATGCCTTGACTGGGCCTCAGGTCAAAGAAGTTTGAGAGAGGCTGATGTAGACGACAAAGCAGCAAGGAGGCGTCGTGTGATCATTTAAACAAGTTTTATGACAAGGTCGATGAGGGTGGGAAAAATCGTACATTTCTGTGCAAACTTTGCCCGCACTTCAGTCACATTGTCTTTTAAGAAAATGCAGTCCATTTTTCGGTTTCAGCAGTCAACAACCTCAGAACTGACCCTTCAGGCCTCTCAGGAGGCACTGGCCTTCTAACCTAGCGACCACCTGAGCAACCAGCATGATTGCCCTAGCAACCAGCATAGCAACCACGTTATTTATGCGTTTTAGCTTATTGGATGTTGCGTTGATGCAGATAACTTTTGATCCGTGTGCCCGATTTTCATAAATGAGGTACCGTTGGAATCCTTGGATGAGGCCGAGTTCCGTGCCCCAGATCAAACCCACTCTTGCAGTTCCTCGGAACCGCAATTCTAGTTTATTATTCCCGTTCACCCACTTTTTGGCCGAACTACTGCTCCTAGACCGTTTGAGCTATCGACGCGGTTCGAACTCCAAAAATTCAGGCCCGAACCGGTGTAACTTGCTTGTTAATTTCGTGTCGCTGGCCCTTGTCGTTTTCGCGGTATTCCCGTTTTTCTGCGTTTTTTGGGCCCATTGAAATGAATGGCGGAATGTTCAGAATTCAAATTTCGATTGTGACATCACAGCTCTAATTGCTTAAGCTTGCACCTGGAAGAGTTCTAAGCCACCTGGAATGGGCTGGGCTGGGCTGTCTGTGTATATGAAGGTGTGTGCATGTAACTTTTGACCCGTATGTCCGATTTTCATAAATGAGGTACCATTGGAATCCTTGGATGAGGCCGAGTTCCATGCCCCTGATCAAACCCACTCTTGCAGTTCCTCGGAACCGCAATTCTAGTTATTAGTGGGTTTGATCCAGCAAGCCCACTATTGTTCTTCTTAAGTTTTCTTTATTAGTGGGTTTGATCCAGCAAGACCACAGCATGGCTGAAAGCCATGCTGTGGGCTTGCGGAGCAAGCCCACTATTGTTCTTCTTAAGTTTACTTATTATTATATCTTCCTATTCACCCACTTTTTGGCCGAACTACTGCTCCTAGACCGTTTGAGCTATCGACGCGGTTCGAACTCCAAAAATTCAGGCCCGAACCGGTGTAACTTGCTTGTTGATTTCGTGTTGCTGGCCCTTGTCGTTTTCGCGGTATTCCCGTTTTTCTGCGTTTTTTGGGCCCATTGAAATGAATGGCGGAATGTTCAGAATTCAAATTTCGATTGTGACATCACAGCTCTAATTGCTTAAGCTTGCACCTGGAAGAGTTCTAAGCCACCTGGCAGAGCTCTAATGGGCTGGGCTGGGCTGTCTGTGTATATGAAGGTGTGTGCATGTAACTTTTGACCCGTATGTCCGATTTTCATAAATGAGGTACCGTTGGAATCCTTGGACGAGGCCGAGTTCCATGCCCCTGATCAAACCCACTCTTGCAGTTCCTCGGAACCGCAATTCTAGTTTATTTATTATTCCCGTTCACCCACTTTTTGGCCGAACTACTGCTCCTAGACCATTTGAGCTATCGACGCGGTTCGAACTCCAAAAATTCAGGCCCGAACCGGTGTAACTTGCTTGTTGATTTCGTGTCGCTGGCCCTTGTCGTTTTCGCGGTATTTCCGTTTTTCTGCGTTTTTTGGGCCCATTGAAATGAATGGCGGAATGTTCAGAATTCAAATTTCGATTGTGACATCACAGCTCTAATTGCTTAAGCTTGCACCTGGAAGAGTTCTAAGCCACCTGGCAGAGCTCTGATGGGCTGGGCTGGGCTGTCTGTGTATATGAAGGTGTGTGCATGTAACTTTTGACCTGTATGTCCGATTTTCATAAATGAGGTACCGTTGGAATCCTTGGATAAGGCCGAGTTCCATGCCCCTGATCAAACCCACTCTTGCAGTTCCTCGGAACCGCAATTCTAGTTATTATATCTTCCTATAAGCCCACTTTTTGGCCGAACTACTGCTCCTAGACCGTTTGAGCTATCGACGCGGTTCGAACTCCAAAAATTCAGGCCCGAACCGGTGTAACTTGCTTGTTGATTTCGTGTCGCTGGCCCTTGTCGTTTTCGCGGTATTCCCGTTTTTCGGCGTTTTTCGGCCCCATTGAAATGAATGGCGGAATGTTCAGAATTCAAATTTCAATTGCGACATCACAGCTCTAATTGCTTAAGCTTGCACCTGGCAGAGTTCTAAGCCATCTGGCAATGTCTAATGGGCTGGGCTGGGCTGTCTGTGTATATGAATGTGTGTGCATGTAACTTTTGACCCGTATGTCCGATTTTCATAAATGAGGTACCGTTGGAATCCTTGGATGAGGCCGAGTTCCATGCCCCTGATCAAACCCACTCTTGCAGTTCCTCGGAACCGCAATTCTAGTTATTATATCTTCCTATTCACCCACTTTTTGGACGAACTACTGCTCCTAGACCGTTTGAGCTATCGACGCAGTTCGAACTCCAAAAATTCAGGCCCGAACCGGTGTTACTTGCTTGTTAATTTCGTGTCGCTGGCCCTTGTCGTTTTCGCGGTATTCCTGTTTTTCGGCGTTTTTGGGCCCCATTGAAATGAATGGCGGAATGTTCAAGGATTCTAATTCCGATTGTGACATCACAGCTCTAATTGTTTAAGCTTGCACCTGGCAGAGTTCTGAGCCATCTGGCAGAGCTCTAATGGGCTGGGCTGGGCTGTCTGTGTATATGAAGGTGTCTGCATGTAACTTTTGACCCGTATGTCCGATTTTCATAAATGAGGTACCGTTGGAATCCTTGGATGAGGCCGAGTTCCATGCCCCTGATCAAACCCACTCTTGCAGTTACTCGGAACCGCAATTCTAGTTTAGTTTATTCTTCAGCAAATACTGACAAAACTGTAATTAGAATGTTGGTGTCTATTTTTACATTGTGGCCCTTTGAATCAATGGAAATGGTTGTTGAATCTTTAAAGGAACCATATGTAAGATTGTGGCCAAAACTGGTACTGCAATCACTTTCAAATTACTGTAGAGCGGTGTATCCCCTCCCCCTCCCCCCTGACTCGAAGTTGCCAACCCGGATGCCGAAACACTACTGACTTTGTGATTAGTAGATAGGTGGAGGGTGCCGCATCAGGCCAAAACACAACATGACATTACAAAACACAACATCAACATCAGTTGAGGGCTGCAACTTCACTTTTGAAATAACAATATCCTGGCCGGACTACTGTTGTCAATGATATAAGTATTTGAAATGAACATGATTTCTTAATGTCTAGTGACATATCAGGGCCATTTTATGATTAATTGAAATACATTTCTTACATACGGTTCCTTTAAATAGAGCCAAGTGGGTTTTTGCATGTAAGTGTTCCACAATGTGTAATCTGTACAAACACATAGTTAGGCATTATTCAGCCTAGGAAAGTGGTTTTGGTGTTTACGTAATCTGATTTAGAGGTCACTGAAACATACAGTAAATCACACTAAAGTATCAGTCCATCATTTTGCAAGTCTTATAGTAATTGACCTCTTGCCCAGGGGTTGACTGATATACTCAGAGGGGCCTGTATGATGCCACTTTACTTTGCACAATTTTTGTCTAAAACAATAATCGGACAGCACAGTATGTTTATGTTAGTGAATGCAGGAAAATTGTGAAAACAAAGTTGAAGATGGACATGATGATCATGTCCTAATTCGACAGAAGGGTGCAGATGGGATAACTGCAGCTCCAAGTGACTCTATTGTTGTGACATCTGGCAAAAATGCTATACTAATAAATATAGTTTAAGATTAATAATTAACAATGCATGCCTATGCATGGGTCATGGTTTTACCAAAGTCATAGAACAGTCAAAACTATACATATTCTAAAAGTATATGCACTGTACATGAAATATAGCATCAATCAACTTATGTCCCATCTTCCTCCATACCATGCATAACACATACTCCTCTATTCTGTATAGGCGAATCAAGTGAACAGCTGATACATTTTGGCCTGCACTATTAAGGGAAACAAATTAAACACCCTAAACTATATATTTTCTGAAAGCATATACCCTCCGGAAGAGATATAACACCATTTAAGACATTTCCCATCTTCCTCTATGCCATGCACAATACATTGCCCTCTATTCTGTAAAGGCGAATCTAGTGTAAAGTGGATACATTTTGGCCTATACTGTCCAGGGAAAACAAATTAAACACCATAAACTATATATTTTCTATAAGCATATACCCTCTAGATGATATATAATACCAGTTAAGACATGTATTATCTTCCTCCATGCCTTGGACAATTTGTTTGTCAAATGTTGCAATTAGTTTTGGGTCACTACATTAGCTATACATAATTACATTATGCCCTGTTTGCCCATGTTAACAAACAATTTCAAAAAACTTATAATACATTTTTTGTTTGTCTTGATGTAAGTAATCAACTCAGTAATTTTTATGGTGATATGTGAAGATTAATTTTTTCCCCCTATTCGCGTGAGAAAAATACTGTATAGGCGCATGAATAGGGTATATTTAGGTCTTTTTCTAAACTTTCCCCTATTGGGATTCTTCGGTGATTTTTTTCCCTTACTCAGGACATATTGAGGATACAAAATCAGTTAAGTTTGCTTGTGTTGCAATTTGTTCAACCCTTTCTCCTAAAATGACTGGACTATTTGTAGCCTACCAACAGTACAGTACTACGTGTTGTAATTGTTTGGGAGCTTGTCGCTGTGATGTGCTTCGATTGCCTTCTAGACCTCACAGTTAAGTCAACAATCCAGGAGATAGTGGAAACTTCATTACAACAGAGCCCGAGTAGCCTTTGTAGCCTAGTAGAATTTCCCCATTATGGGTCTCCATAGCTGGCGGTTGACACCACAGACTACAAAGAGTAGAAGTCCGCTATAAACCATGACCACCTAAAGTCTTTAATTAGCTGCCTACGGTTATCATCACATTACCAATATGAACTGTTACAGACAGCTGTAGGCCTACCGTAAAACTTCAAATAATAGTCCCAAATGGACGCCTGTCTCTTTTAAACGCCTGGCGTGGGTATAGGTTTGGGTTAAAGGCCGGTCTCCAATAGACGCCTGGTCTGTTTTTTAGTTCCGGGTTGTATTAAAACCCGTCAGATCGTCTGTTTAAAGCCCGTTGCAGAAAGGAGTTCCCAGTCAGCACACATACCTCTCCAAGACGCATGGAAAATAACTGAACAGCTTAATTACATCGCGTTCCATTTAGAACGTCTTATTTTGATCTTACAAACAGCGGCGGCATCTCACTGTCAATGCGTGTCGTAGTTTTACATCTACTGGAGATCTTCTTGTCTTAATTATGATCGCGTTCCATTTAGAACGTCTTATTGGGTGCTCATCTCGTTGCTAATCTTTGGTGTGATTTGGGCTTGAGTATGGTGCAGACTGCGCACGCTAACGTTATGATTAGATGCCATTAAAAGACTGCGGTGGGAAAAAAGCTAGGGTTCCAAATTCTATAACTTTTTTCAATATGAGCTATGCCTATATGTCCGACTTCGTCATCGTTCAATTCATCCCTTGTGTTTAAAATTTGCGGATAGGCCTATGGTAAGCTTGTTTTTATGCTGGCAACAAAACAAAAAGGTTCGCTAACGTTATTCTTTGTTCTAAATGTACTGCCGTGGCGATAAAGAGAAAGAAGTAGGCTATGATTTGAAATGTAAGCTGACTGTTGCCAAATTTGCCAAATAAAATACGGGAGAAAGCATATGGTTCATGTTCTCTCATGCTGTTTCATTCGTGCTGAAAAGGAGGGAGAATGCAACATTACGCACGTTCCATTTTTGCATAAATAATTACTGAATGGTTTTGGTCAGGGCTGATAATGGAACTGCATTTGACAAAGGACGATATAGGCTAGGTTGCTAGTGACAAAATATATGCTTTCAGTGTGATACGATCTCTTTGTAAATTACGTTTGATTAAAAAGTGTTTAATCTGTTCTGGCTATCCCCGCTATTTGGATCTTACTGTATCTCACTCAATGAACAACACCTCAACACTAAATGCATGATGATCCGTAATTGTCATTAGATAGCCTAGTCATATAGGTAGACATTCAGTGTGTTTGAAATAATTAATTTGGTAATATTTTCCATCTTTGCAGAGGAAAAGTTTTGTGTAAAGGGAATTAAAGGCCTGTCTCATATAGACGCCTGTCTCTAATACTAGCCGGTGAAATTTGGCGATTTGGGAAAATAAAAGCCCGGGCTATTATTTGGAGTTTTACGGTAGTCCATGTCAAGGTAACACGAAGTTGCCACCACAGCACAGCGAGCGGTGAGAAAATGTCGGGAATTACTAAATGTGAGCACGGTGTGCGTAGCCTACCATAGCATTAATTCCTGCAGGCGCCCCTAGTGATAAGCGTCAGGGAGGATGGATGGTAGAAAGATGCCATGAGGGACTGAAAAGGCCAGGTAAAAAAGACGAAAAGTATTGGAGGGAAATGCTGCCAAATGTGCCATGCTTCCAATTTTTTTTGAAGAGGACAGACATAAGTGGCAACTGGTAAAGAGAGATAGCAATGATTATAACGGCGTAATTGGGCTAATAACCCACTGGACGTTGTAGCGTTGTCAACCTATTCGCAAGTAACATATTAAATGAATTAAAATATTAGCATTTTGGTATCCAATATGGCTATTCATAAACTTTGCAAATATTATGCAAATATTGATAACAAAACTCAAGCTTGATCTGTGTATGCAGTAGCCTATAGGCCTAGGCCTAAAAACAAAAGTAGCCTGAGCAGCAGATCAGCCAGTCCCCCGCTGAAAATGATGAGCCCAAAGCCCAAAATTAACTATGACTATAGGGACAAGTAGAAAGGATAATAGAGTTAACCATATGAATTAAAGTTATTTTATGGAAGAAAGAACAGTAGGCTATGACAGCAGTAGGCTACATGATCAACCTATATGGCTTGTTTGCTCAGAAGTGGATGTAGTAAAGGAGCAAATTACCAAACAACAACATGATAGCTGACCCATGCAGAAAAAAACATGTAAACAATACAGTAGTTCAATATGCCTCTTAGTGGAATTGTGGGATACATTTCAAATGCTTTATTACTTCCATCCTGTTTTTGTTAACTTATCAACCTATCCTTGTGGAATAGTGGAATATTAGCCTATAATAAAAACTACAGGATAGTAAGAGCTGAAATGTTGCCTTATTTATCCAATTTCCACCACCACTAAAAAAGTGGTCCGGTCTTGGGCCTGTAACTCCCGGGCTGAAAAGTGGCCCCACTCCGGCCCTGCTAGACAGTCAGTGTGATTGATGATGTACTGTTATGTTGCTGACACGTTTATCCTAAACTTTGACAACTTAATACATTTTACCTATATAATCTACAATGCTCTTCTAATTGAGGTGGTATGGTGGTTCTCTTAAAACAGGTAGCTAATAGCCTTGTAAAACATGTAATGCAGGAGACTTTTCACCTCTGTATAGTTATATGTCTCAGACAACCTGACCTTGCATGACCTGCTTTGACATCTCTGACAAAGTTTGCTAATTCAGAAATGGATGAGTCAGTCTTCTCTGTCTTCCCCTGGTGTTACTGGAATTCAGATTGCAATGTAGTCTGACATCTGACATCTAAAATGGCTGAAGGTTTTACCAGTTGTTACAGAAGTAGTCTTGAGAGCATTTCCACTAGTGCCATTTATTCACAGTAGAGAGAAGACAATACTAACCCAGGAAAAAAAGATAAACTTGCCACCAGATAAGATGTATGTACAATATATACATATTGTTCACCTAAATATATCAAATCAGTGGAATAAGAACAAAACAGCTTTGCTCAACAATGCAACACACCAACTTGCTTCATCTTACACACTCAAAAGCTGACATAATCGTCATCAAACTTGCCAATAAATATGGGCTATAGCCACAGTATACAAATTCTTAGTGCTGTCATGATACAAACAATGTGTAAAAAACTTTCAGAATACCAGAATACCAAAACAAAAGAGTTGTGAAATCAGTAACTCTGGAAGATCAAATGTGTGCTTAAGAAAATGATTCATTCATACATGATGTCACAACTCCTAAAACACAAAATAGACCTTACAACACAAACCAATATGGAGATCTACTGTAATATATGATTGATGTGATTGATGACAAAATTGAATGGTCAATATTGAATAGGTGATCAAATCTTTGTGTACTGAATATGACAGTGTTGTAAGTTCTCAGTCCAATAAAGAAGGATTAATACTCCTTGCAGTAGGCCTAACACTTTCTGGAATTGGCTAGCTGGTTTTATTTCCTGCTTGTTAACTGGTCGCCATGACGGTAATTGTTACACTGACAGGCTCATTGTCATCCCTCGGCGGCAGGTCTGGTGGTGAAACAGTGACTCTTGGGCTTGTCATGGCTGGTCCTGGCAAAGAAAATGTCCTCCAACTATTATTTAGAACTTGTACCAGTCATAGTATGGTGCACTTATGTCATGATGTAGAGCAAATATATAGTCTTTTTTTTTTCAAAGATGAGGGCTTTATTTTATTAACAGTAATATAGCTTTTTGGATGTATGCTTTTTTATTACTTTATTTAAATGTAGTGCTTTCATTTACAATCAAATCATTATGACAGGTCTTCTTCTATTGCACTACTATTTAACATTTTTACATTTTGCCCTTCAAAAAATAGACAATCACCAACAGAAACAAAACACAAAAAACATAGCATTGACAGACAATCATTGACAGACATTACATTGACAGAGAAAAAAAAAAACAAGGAACAAAACAGAAGGAACATCACAACAAAAGAAAAGCATCCAAAACAAATGACAGAGACAAAGACATAAATACAAAACATAAGTAATTAAATAATAGACATAAATGAATTGGCTTACCTATGTTCATGTATGTATGTATATAAGTGTATGCATGTGTGCATGAGTGTGCGCCTGTATGAGTGTCAGTATAGTAGAGTGTCAGTATGTATGAGTGTCATTGTAGAGGCAGGTCTGTTATACACATATATTTTCAAAGTAGTTATTTATTTTGTTAAGTATAAGTTCTGGATAAGTTTTATTCGGTATTTCTGAGCGGTTTCTAGTTTTTAGTATCATTTTCTCCATTTCCAAAACTTTTTCTATTGTATTGTACCATGTAAGTATTACAGGTTGTTTTAGTTGTTTCCATAGCCTTGTGAGTTGCTTAAGTGCCGTTAGTCTCAGGATATTAAAGAGTTTGCAGTACTTTGCTTTAATCTTAGATTTTATGCCAATGCCTAAAAAGTTCTTTAGTGTAAGGGGTTCTTTTAAATCAAAGATGTGTGAAACGGCTCTTCCTACCTCTTCCCAAAAGGACCTTATTACCGGAAATGTGAGTGTGATTTGCCTTACCTTCACCACATCCTCTCCAACAAGCTGTTCCTAAACTGTGTTTTCCACATTGGTCAGGTGTAGTGAAGTACCTCTGGCTTATTTTCCATGCAAACTCTTTCCAGTGTTTTGACTGTGTTGTTTTAAAGTTTTCTTTTAAAGAGTCACTCCAGGCCTCATCTGATATGTTTACAGATAGATTTACAGATAGATTTCTTGAATTTCCCCTGGGGATCAATAAAGTATCTATCTATCTATCTATCTATCTATCTAGATAGCTCTTTTCCCCATTTTTCTTTTGCTTTATATTCTACGTTTGTCATTTTTTGCAATATCTTATAAGCACTTGCGAGTCCATCACTACTTTTGTTTCTGGTTTCTAATAAAAAAGTTAATACCTCATTTCTGGTTTCCTTTTCTGCATTTTGTTTAATATAACTTCTAACTTGTAAGTATTTAAAGAAATGTTTTTACTGTAAGCTATATTTTGCCGATAGAGCTTCAAATGTATTTTTTTCAAAAAGCTGTGCAAATAATGTTAGTCCTTTATTGGCCCATGATTCTAAAATGTTATCTGTTTTATGTGCTATGAAGTCTGGATCTTGTGTCATTTGTCTACTTTCAGTCTGAAATTTTAAACGTTTGCTCATTTGTTTCCAATTCCTTATGGTATTTCCAATGCAGAATGACTGTATGTATTGTTTTTGTGTCTCTTTTCCTAGAAAAGACAGAGTTCCAATTACTCCATTTGTCAGCTCTTTCTCGATATTAATCCATCTTGTTTCAGTGCTACTGCTCATCCATTTCATTATTGTTAAAATTTGTGTCGCAAACAAGTAGTTTTGTATATGTGGAGTCCCTAAACCTCCTTTCTCTTTTGGTTGTGTTAATAGCTTAAAGTTGATTCTATGTTTTTTATCATTCCAAATTAAATTTGCAATCATCTTAGTCCATGTAGTGAAGAATGTTGGTGGGAGTGTGATTGGTAGTAGCCTGACGAGCCAGACCCACATTAAAATGTAGGGTCTGGGCACTCACCGTTCGCAATGCTCAGTCCGAGGGGCGGGATAATCAGTTTTCTTTCAAATTCCCTCTGCACGCAATAGGACAGCGGCAGCGCTATGAGTCCCATGCGTTTCCCACCAGCGGAGCTAGTTGGCTAGTTCAAACGTTTGCCAACTTAATAAAAGCTTAACTCGTGTCACACTGTTCGCCAACAGCAACATCCATTTAATTAGTTTTCAAGTAGCAGGAAATTCAAGCCAAACCGTTGCAACTCTGCCATCAATCATTATGTTAAGCCCACCTAACGACTCTATACACGATTTCATTGGCCTGATTGAGTTTCGATTTCTGGAGCTCACAAGCCAACGGAGAGTTGCCAGACTAGCCCTGGCAGCAAATGTAATTTGCTGCCGCTAGGGGCGCGTCTAGATTTCTAGGCTAGATTGGTAGTGCTTGAAATAAAAAAAGTAATTGTGGGAGTACCATCATCTTAATTGTCTCAACTCTACTGTATATTCCACCAGGAATTAATTTCCATGGTCCTGTCTTATCTTTAATTCCAAAGAAGCATAGTTGTTTTTATATAAATCATTCAAATCATTACTTATATAAATACCTAAATACTTTAGGTAATATAAGTATAAGTAATATAAAAATACTTCCCATTTAATGTTATAGCTATCTTTCAACCATGCATTCATTTGCATTCCAATAGTTAAAGCTTCACATTTACTTTTATTTATTCTATATCCTGAGGTTTTACTATATTCTTCAATCACTCCCATCAAATGTTGTATTGATTTTTCTGGCGAGGTCATAAAGTATTATGTCATCTGCGTAAAGTGCTAATTTATGTATTTCCTTCCCTATTGCTATCCCTGTAATGTTTTTATTTTGTCTTATGGCTATTGCAAGAACTTCAATGTAGATAATAAAGAGGAGTGGAGAGAGAGGGTCAGGTAGCGCTGCCTTGAAGTCGACGGTGGGAGCCCTAAAGACCATGTATCATCTAATGCACTGGGCCCACTTCCCCGAAAGCATCTTAAGCCTAAGAGCGTCGTAAAGTCCCTCTTACGAACGTCTTAAGATTTGCCGACTGTTTCCCGAAACCATCGTAGCTTAAGAGCGTCGTGAAAACACTCGTAGATCGATCTACGAGTGCTCCAGAGTACTCGTTACCGGCTAAGAGCGTCTTAACAGTACTTCTCACTGAGGTCACCAACAGGACATACAGAGGAATTACAACTTAGAATACATAATCCAACTTACGTTCCCATTCTTTATTGTGTTTACCTGTGATGAATCAGATTTTAGCGTGCAAAATAGCCTACATTTAATGGTCATAATAATGTGATGAAAAGCGGACAAAAATGCAATCAAGTTATGAAACGAGACGTTGCCAGAATAGTTTGACCTTATCTTTGCTAAGTGAATATTTTATTAGGCCTATGAGGTAAAAAGCAGAGAAAGCAACATGTAGTTTAGTCTGTAGCCTACTGCATCAAAATCTAAGCCTACACATTTCCTCTCTTTCTTACTCGACTTCTTTCTTATCTTCAAACGTGTTCATAAGTGGCACTGCGAAAAATTATTGCATGGTGCAACAATCTAATCTTAAAATAATTACAATTATTTATGTCTCTGTGTGGTATATAACCTACTTGGGATGCTTACATGCAGATGTCAAAGTGTTTTAATTTCGTATTGATGTGAATTAATGTGTAGATCCGAAGTTTAAATGGTAGGCCTATAGCTGTGACGTGCAGTCACCTGACATCACCGTCAAATCAGAGGATATTTCAGAACTATTAACGTGGACAGCTCCCCTTAAGAGCATCTTAAGAGCAGTGCACGCGGGTTCACGCTACGAGCATGTTCGGGAAACAGTCGGAAAAATCAAACGAACGATCGTAAGATGAATCGTAACCCTCTTAAGAGCGTGTCTCCGTCGTTATCGGGGAAGTGGGCCCTGAGCCGTATCCTCAGGGTGTCTGTTCTTACCTGGACTGCCATGTTCTTCTCTGCTCACATCCCCCTCTGCTCCACCAACAGACTCATCCTCGGGATAGTTGATATTTTCCCTTGACTGACTGTTTCGACTATGAAAGGAAAATGCACATTACGTAGGCCTAAGGGATAATGTATTGTCCGCCGGTAATTATTAGAAAATATGTCCCGACAGGGAGAACAGAACCCCGACGCGCAGCGGACAATACATTATCCCGCTGATTATACGGCTACTTGCCAAAACGAGAAAAGAAACCTAACACAATAAATCTTTAAAAATGATTTTGCTACCGCTTCGTGTCTTCCGCTGACAAAATAAATAGTTCGCCACACAGAACTTGACAGTTTCAGGTGTTGCGTGGCAACGTCTTACTAGCTTACTTTCCCTTTCAATGAAATTCCATTGCAATAAGCGAACGGAATTCTTGCGGAGGGAAAGACGTTAATCAACCCGTTGCCATTGACAGCGGTAGCCTATATACTTTGCCGGTGATTTATATAGATTTAACATAGGCCCGAACGTTGGGAAGGCCCATTCATGTGAATTGAACTTTCTGCAGCATTCTGAAGAGCCGTGTAATAAATCTCTATAGCACGAAACCTTTCAGATGTACTCCATTCAACTAGGTTACAGTAAATAACCAGTTTTCTGAAAAGCATACTTACATGCCAAATAGCATGTCATGTAGGCTAGCCTAGGCCTATTGGAGGAAATCATAATGGATTTAGTTAAAGTTACACCTCAGCTGTTTAATTTATCTTAGCTGTTAACTTTCACGTCAGGTAATTGACAGCAGTTACGGAAATTGCATGTATATTCATGGGAATTGCATTATACTGCACCATCATTTCACACTTACGTGGGTTGTTGTTACGATTCCTCACAATATACATGAAGAGTAGAACTGTTATTATCGTGGCTATAATCATGCCTCCAATGGCTGCACCAATCACAGCAGGGTAAGCATTGAAAGATGGCATAGCTGGAAGACATAACAGGTTCATCAGCTAAACACAGAACATCAAAGGCCAGAGATCATTAATTACGATCTCCGCTTTATCCCTCTCTGAATCCCCCCAACATCCCGTATAACTGCCTGCTGCAGATGATACATGATCATACTGCTGTTCATGTCCATGCTCTCCTGATCTCATCATTCAGTGTAGGCCTACTGTATCATCTTTAAACTAGTTCACCAAAATACAGTGAAGATTAGGTACTGGGTAGTCTTACATTAATACAGCGATTTGTTATTAGTTATTAACAATCATGTGTAAACAAATAGCCTACTAATTGTACCAATGTTCTTGTACATGGTTTATGGACAAAGAGATTAAACTTGAAAGGTTGATAGGGACACCAGAAGAGTTGAAAGGCTAGTGTCATATCAGGCGACAGACCGAACAGAGAGGTGAGTTTTGGATAGAGCGGAGTGTGTGTGACAAGATGTGTGCTTATGGAAATGTTATGCTGTTCACCTGAATGGATAAAAAAAACAAAAAGAGACATTTCAGCTTTTATTATCAGATATCATCAGGTCTCACCATATATGTATGTTATTAGAGGGCATGAAAATGCACTCTACTGTTACCCGATTTATTACAGTGCATGAAAATGCACTGTACTGTTCTTCCAAGGCTTTTTAGAGTGCATGAAAATGCACTGTACTGTTCTTCCAACTTTTCTTATTATTATTACAGTGCATGAAAATGCACTGTACTGTTCTTCCTAGTCATCTTCTTATTACAGTGCATGAAAAAGCACTGTACTGTTCTTCCTAGGCTTCTTATTCTTAGGCTTCTTCTTATTACAGTGCATGAAAATGCACTGTACTGTTCTTCCAAGGCTTTTTCTTCTGCTTCTTCTTCTTCTTCTTCTTCTTCTTCTTCTAACGCATTTAATGCAGCTTCAACCGTTTAATGTAGAAACTTCATTCAAACTGCGTTGCGTAGGTCTTACTTAGGACATGGGTGCTATGTATTTTTCAGCTTTGTAACTTTTATACTTTTTAAACTATTAATTAAAAACTACTCAAAATTTCCCCATAGACTTAACATTATGATTATGACATCACAATACGGCCGTTAAGCAATTAGAATCCTATGGCAGGTGTTCAGGCCACCTGGATCAACTGCCAGTCTCAGGCTTTAAGCATACAAACTGGCCCTATTAAGACTACACATCCTGTTCAACTGCTTCCTCTGCCAAAAACTGTTTCAAAATAAAAGTCCTCACTACAATATTTCACTGTTAAACAATTTAACCCTTTAAACTTACTGAACTTTTTAACTGTTCAGCCATTGTAACTGTTACTTGTCATCAACTATGACTCCTACCCACTGTAGCTAGTTAGCATGGTTAGCATAGTTAGCATTGCTAACATTATTAGCATTGTTAGCATTTTTTACAAAACTGCTAAAAATGATTAGCTAAGTTAGCTAAGTAACATTCAACTTTGTAACTTTTATACTTTTTAAACTATTAATTAAAAACTATCAAAATTTCCCCATTGACTTAACATGGCCCTTTATGACATCACAGCAATTAGAATCCTATAGCAGGTGTTCAGGCCACCTGTCCCAACTGCCATTCTCAGGCTTTAAGCATACAAACTGGCCCTATTAAGACTACACACCCTATTCAACTGCTTCCTCTGCCAAAAACTGTTTCAAAACTAGACTGCATTTCCGGCCCTGGTCCGGTCAGCAACGTGAGCGGACAGTGGCATACGCAATGCTGAACCTGGCTTGATCCAGGCATTGTAACAGTGCCTTTCAATGTTGGAGCAGTGGCAATATCTCAAAAGCTCTAGGAGAGGGCTATTCAACTATTGGCTTGCGGGTTGAATGCGATTTGTTGGATTTTACCTTTGGCCTGCCTTCGAATTTAGCTTCTATGACTGAGATCAAATCAATAAAATAAAATGACAGCAGTGATTGGCTGCAAAAAATAAATAATGTCACGCGTCTTGCGCCTCTCAAACTGGGCTATCAGGTAACCTACAGAGGAATTGAAATTATGAAATATGACCAAGGCATTAAAAAGCTGCTTGTTTGTCAGGATACTTTTTCACTGATTTATTTAAAAAAAAAATATGAGCTATGAGTGTGAATGTTATATATTCCATCCCACAAATTATGTTTTACTGGTTTATTTGACAAATAATCTATATAGATTTGCTCTATAAAGACCTTATGTCTGTTTGGGATTGTTTTGTGAGCCTGGGGTTGTTTTGAGAGCCTATTGATGTAGCCTATCTCAGAATAAAGGAATACTTCATATTACTCTAAACCACCGTCTGTAAATCAACTGTATACTACTGTCTACATTGCACTATATTTCTTGACCTGTCTCTGTATGTTTTATCACCTTTCTATACTTTGCCTCACATTGCAACACAGCTCAGATCTTTGGTTGCTATGAAGGCCAGTCGTTCTAAATGGATGGTTGCTTTGGCCAAAGGCCAGTTCTATCTCTGCCGTTGTCAAGCGGGCATATCGTAGAATTCTGATTAACCTTATCTTAAAACATCTCTATTTTACTTAGCCCACTTCCATACAGTGGGTCCCATTAAGAAGTGGCCACTTCATTCACTGTGATTACCGTGATTCACACAGCAGCATTATTAAATTAATCTGTCACCATACGCCTATGCCTACGTTTGCAAAGAAAACATTTTAATTTGATTCACATGAAACGTTACATTTCATGTACATGTTGACAATGAGTAGGCTAGTTTTGGTTGTTGGTGGTGTTATTGCATCCCTTAGTTATGCCTACAATGCAAGTTCCCTCGCGATTGGAAGCTCCTGTAGACAATAGTAGACGCATTTCAAAACATCGCGTTAGGAGTCCTTGCCACTTCTTTTAAGCAGTCACAGACGTAGGTGCTACTTTTAGGGCTAAAGTGCTTCGTGAATTACTGTTAGTAAAAAAAAAATACCAGTCCTAAAGTTACACGTGACGAAGTTACGAGTGCAAGCATCTCATATCAAATGACCATGGCATTACGCTAAACAACATAAATCCCAATTAGCAACATAGCACTACATCTCCTCCTCCCTGTAGCTAGCCACACAAAAATTAATGATACTAAATCTCTGCTTAGCATGCTTCTCCGCTTAGCATTCTAATAACAGAAGGGGCACATTTATGTTGACCACTACAACATGACTCATTATGTCTGTAACGTTAACTGTATAAAACACTTACTTTCATAAAGGACGCACACCATCCAGCACATGGAAACCGATATTTTAGGTTCTTGGCCACAAACTCAAAACGTGTCTCTCTGAAGCCCTGTTCTAGAATCTTTGCTCTGAAGGCTGTGTTGCTAAGGCAACATCAAATAAACAAAATTATAGTCTTTCAGTATTAAATGTGTACGTGTGATTCCGAATGGATGTGTGTGGTTTGCAATTATAATAAACAAGAAATAACATTTCCAATAATTTCCCATGATAAATGACATAATATTTGCACCTTCCTTACTTGTGAATCTCACACCGTATTTCAAGTAGGCTACACTAGTGAAATGTAATACAACGCTGCCACCTAGCGTTCAGATAGGTAGGCTATTTAACATTAACGTGACGCTTGTTTATTCTTTCGTCAACTCCATGCTTTTAGGAAAACAATCTTTTTATCATAGTTCCCTCTTCAATGGCGATTACCAGCTCGTTTTTGTAACAGAGATAGTTGTTTATTGTCCCTAGGTTTACAGAAACACCTATTCATATTAATACAGGAAATCAAGTTAACGCTGCCGACCACTGCTTTGTCTATTACATGGCCCAGAATGCCTTGCATGTCTTTACAACAAAACAACACAGTAAAACCTAAATGCCCGTAAACATATGCATTTGCATACTTGTAACATTTTTAATAATGCTCTCCCATCATGATATGTAACAATAATGAAAAATGTAATTTGAATACCGTCAATGTGAAAACAACTCTATTATGTAAGCTATATATAGCTACTGTTCTCCTTGCTATTTCAGTTCGTAAGTCCATACTATCCCATGGCAGAGCAAGGATTTCATGATTGGGCAAGGTTGCCCGGAGACGTTGTGGCTGGCCAGAGACATTGAGCATACTTGGATGGCATTGTGATAGAAGGTGAATGGTGAAAAGGTGAATGGTGAGAGTTACCAAATACCTGTGGGTGGTTTGCCAAATGATGGAAACTTTTGGAATATTTCTTTTTTTTTTTTAGCTTATGCACCCTCACACTGGAGTCCCCAGTTCATATACACAATTTGGTATCGATATGTGACAGTGTTCCTGAGATATGGACGACTTCCTGTTTCGGAGCTTCGCCGCCAATTTCGTTTGGCTGTGACGGGCAAACGCTTTCGAAAATCAAAAATCCTTCCGCTAACATTTGTGAGGCTTGGTCCAAGGATAATGTACGTCAAGTTTCGTGGCGTTCAGACCAAATTTGTGACCTGTGAAAATTTAGTTTCGCTTTCTGTTCAATCCAATATGGCGGACGAACGGCACGCCCACCTGACGTCATCTATAGCGACCAACTTACACCGGTACTGACCGGACGTTTTAAAGTTGGAACGGTGTCTCTGTCTCAAAGGGCCTAGGCGCTAGGGCTGACAAAAAATTAGGGAGACGGGAAAAATAATAATAAAACTTAAGAAGAACAATAAGTGTGCTGCTTTGCAAGCACACTTAATAATAAAACGTAAGAAGAACAATAAGTGTGCTTGCAAGCACACTTAATAAAAGTCCTCACTACAATATTTCACTGTAAAACAATTTAACACTTCAAACTACTGAACTTTTTAACTGTTCAGCCATTGTAACTGTCACTTGTCATCAACTATCACTCCTACCCACTGTAGCTAGTTAGCATGGTTAGCATAGTTAGCATGTTAACATTGCTAACATTGTTAGCATTTTTAGCAAAACTGCTAAAACTGATTAGCTAAGTTAGCTAAGTAACATGGTTAGCATAGTTAGCATGTTAGCATGCTAGTTAGCATAGTTAACATAACTGCTAAAAATGATTAGCCAAGTTAACTAAGTAACATGGTTAACATAGTTAGCATGTTAGCATTCCTAGTTACAATAATTCTATATTAAATAATTTAACCATTTAAACTATCCAACTATTTAACTGTTCACTTTATTTTACTATCCCAACTGTCAGTTATCATCAACTATACCTCTAGCCTACTATATTAAACCACCACCTACCTAGCAACCAATTTAGCAACCATTGAAATTAAGCATCTATGTCAGTTTCAATAGCAACCAACATGATTATACTACCAAACCACTGTAGTAACTCCTTTATTTCTGATAGTAGCCACCATGGACACCCTAGCAACAACCTAGCAAAGACTTCAAGGACCCTAGCAACAGCCTAGCAACCACATTCACAGTTAAAACCTAGCAACCAACATCATTAACCTAGCAACCAGCATAGCAACCACCATAATTACTCTAGCAACAGTCAGTTGTCATCAACTTTGACTTTTCACTCTCCAACTATTTAACTGTTCAGCCATTCCAACTGTCAGTCGTCATCAACTACAACTCCCGCCAACTGTTTCCTCTGTCCTCAACAATTTCAAAATAAGTCCTCAATACAATAATTCACTATAAAATAATGTAACTATTTAAACTACTCAACTATTTAACTGTTCGGCCATTCCAACTGTCAGATGTCATCAACTATGACTACCCGCCAGCTTTTTTCTCTATCTGACTTCCATCTTTTTACTTAGATTATATTTTAGACAATATTCAACAATATTTTATTCAGCAGCCATTTTTGCATTTTCATGCACTCGTAATTCCCTGGAATTACATTCTCTAGTTATTTTTCTTCTACGTATTTGTGCGTTTAATTCAGCTTCAACCGTTTGACGTAGAAACTTTGTTCAAACTGCGTTGCGTAGGTCTTACTTAGGTGACTTCAGCTATGTATTTTTTAACTTTGTAACTTTTATACTTTTTGAACTATTAATTAAAAACTACTAAAAAATTCCTCATAGACTTAACATTGGTGATTATGACATCACAGTAGGGCACTTAGAATCCTATGCCAAGTGTTCCGGCCACCTCCAGCAACTGTCTGTCTCAGGCTTTAAGCACACAATCTGGCTCTCTTAAGACTACAGATCCTGTTCAACTGCTTCCTCTGCCCACAACTGTTTCAAAATAAAAGTCTCCACTACAATAATTCCCTATTAAATAATTTAACCATTTACACAACTACACAACAATGGGACCTATCTTTAAAAAAAATTTGAACGCCAGTCTATGGCGAAAAAGAAATGATTTTCTGGTCCCGGTTGACTTGTGCCTTGAATTACCCATATGATGTTTGTCTATGTAAAGACATTTGCAGTTTGTTTCGTAACTATTGAATTACAACATTGTGAAAGATCGTAATTCCAACGACTACAAACCCATCAGTCGCGCTAGTGACGTTAGCTCATTCACAGCCACACTAGATTGTACAAGCATACCAGCAACAGGTCTTAATTGGGCTTTCCTTGCCGATGAAAATACCATGAGTCAGAGGATTAAACACATCAGGTAAGTTGTATTCGTCCATAGACTGTACATTAGATACTGTTAAGTGACATAGCAGGCAGCAAGATGCAACCGTTAACTAGCATAACAGCTATCAGCTAGCTTCTAATCTTATCGTTTCGTTGGTGACGTACATCGTTCGAGACGAGAGATGTAGTCCACTGAGCGGATTCGTACAAAACCAACATAACTTTTGAAGTCTATCGAACAACAGTACTTTCTTGACGTGAAAAATTATCTTTTAAATTCACACATATCGTATGTGAAATTCGTGGCACAATTCAAACTGGACCAAAAAATAATTGTTATCTCTCCATTAACTCCCGTTCATATTTTTTTGAAAGACAGGTCCCTTGTAGCGGAAGTAAAACGTAAGTCACTGGCACACTCTATTAACCCTTAAAGGAGTACCGTCACACCAGTGTGACGGGAATGTTGAGAAATGAACGTTCTAAAGAATATCTGGGTTCATTGAATTCAACATAGAATTTTAGAACCTTCAATTGTTGCGGAACTT
Source organism: Alosa pseudoharengus (assembly GCF_046254945.1). NCBI lineage: Eukaryota > Metazoa > Chordata > Actinopteri > Clupeiformes > Clupeidae > Alosa > Alosa pseudoharengus. The sequence goes on from NW_027468870.1 coordinate 39,212,993, forward strand.
AGAACGTTCAAAAACCTACACCTTTAAGGGTTAAGCATCTATGTCAGTTTCCATAGCAACCAACATGATTATACTAGCAAACCACTGTAGTAACTCCTTTATTTCTGATAGTAGGCTAGCTACCATGGACACCCTAGCAACAACCTAGCAATGACTTCAAGTACCCTAGCAACAGCCTAGCAACCACATTCACAGTTAAAACCTAGCAACCAACATTAACTTAGCAACCAGCATAGCAACCACCATAACTACTCTAGCAACAGTCAGCTGTCATCAACTTTGACTCCCGTCAACTGTTTCCTCTGCCCACAACTGTTTCAAAGTAAAACTCCTCACTACAATAATTCCATTTTAAATAATTTAACCATTTTAACTATCCAACTATTTAACTGTTATAGTACAGCGGCTAAGCACCGGAATCGTTCAGTTTTCGCAGAAAGCATGAAACTTGGCACAGTTATACTACTACCCCTAGTGATCAAAAATTGAAATGGACCCCAACACATAGCGCCCCCTAGTGGCTGCTACCTTGAATTCAAATATGGCTACCATTCTTAATAGAATTGTTGATACAACTTCAAAATTAAACAAGATAAAAAAAGTATTTTAAGTTCTTACACTCAATTTGTAGGGTCAAGGAAGCTATTGACATTATTTCCAAACAAACTTGATGTTGGCCATTTTGAAATCCAATATGGCGGATACCAAATGTGAAAATATAGACCATCTCTATTGTTATTCATGATATAATTTCAAAGTTTGAACAGTCATTTTATCACATGACAACCTCAATAATATACAAGGCATCAAGTATAATTTGGTAAGATTCCAATATGGCCACTATGTGTAAGAAAATAAGCCAATTATTCTATATCTTGGTTAATTGAAGTAACTACCTACATCATCAATACATTCTTATTCTACCTTCTTCTCTTTCTGAGCAAACCTTAACTCTTACTATACACTGCTCAAAAAAATTATACACTTTAAAAAATAAAACACATCATATCTCAATCGGGAAAAAACATCATACTGGATATCTACATTACATTACATTTGGCTGACGCATTTTTAGCCAAAGCGACTTACAACCTGGTAAACAGTTTAACGCAATTCTCTCAACAATTCTAGAACAATTTAAAACAATTCAAAAAGGTACAGTACAATAGGGAAAAGTGCATCAGTGAGTGTTGTTTTTATACAGTCAAGTCAGGTGGTAAGTGCTAGAATTAGCTAGTAGTAGTGCTACGAGAGGAGATATTCTCTGAAGAGCTGGGTCTTCAGGAGTTTTTTGAAGGTGGAGAGGGATGTCCCTGCTCTAGTAGGAACTGGTAGCGCGTTCTACCAACGTGGAATAACAGATGAACAAAGTTTGGATTGACCTGAGCGTAGCGGTGGCAGAGCTAGACGATGTTTGTCTGAAGAGCGCAATGGTCGGGGGGTAGCATGCCCTGTATGAGGGCAATCGTGTAGGTGGGAGCAATAGGTTTAGCTGGGAGGACCAGCAGTTTGGTTTATGAGTGGTTTAGCAGGAGGTGGTGTGCCTTCATCCATGTAGATATGTCTGAGAGGCAATCCGAGGTCCGTGCCGAGACCAAGGGGTCATCAGGTGGAAAGAACAGATAAAGCTGTGTGTCATCTGCATAGCAGTGGTATGAGAAGCTGTGCGAATTAATAATCTGTCCCAAAGAAGTGGTGTGGATAGCAAAGAGAAGTACCGTGGAAATCCAGAGTTCTCGTGAGAGCACAATGGAATTGTCTCTGCGAGACACTCTGGCAAAGAGCAATGATGCATGTTACTTTTACCCCAACATTCCGGGAAACCAGCTAAACTGATGAAGACAGCGCTGCAACGTTGGCGGACAGTACACATTGGTCGTAGTGTTATCCGATTGCGTCGAAGTCCGAAATAATTCAGAGTAAACATGGTCTAGTGTTATCCAATTGCGTGCAGTGAGATTTTTAAATGCATGCTTGTTGCCGCCCCTCGGGTTGGGCCATTACATTGTTCTTTGCCAGACCCTTAATCTTTCTAGATTATCAGGGTCTGGATTTTCCAGGCTAAAAGAGAAGGGGGCCCAGTACTGAGCCCTGGGAGACCCCTGTGGTGGGATGGTGAGGTGCGGACAGCTCTCCAAGCCATGATTTGTTAAATGAGCATCCTGTGAGGTAGGATTCAAACTGATATGGACTGGGTAATATGTTAGGAAGAAAAGGATGCCACTTCGTTATTTGGGATTGAAAATGATCAATCCACAGAGGACTGAATTAAAAGACCCCCCGAAAATCAAAGTGGAAAAAATGACGTGGCAAGCTAGTCCATTTTGCTTGAATTTCAGCGCAGCAACTCATGATGGTACTCAGTAGTTCGTATAGCCCCGACATGCTTGATGGCATCGGGACATGCTCTTAATGAAACAGCAGATGGTGTCCTGGGGTATCTTATCCCAGATGTGGACATGGCCATCACTGAGCTCCTTGACAGTCAATGTTGCAACCTGGCGGTGTTGGATGGACCAAAATATAATGTCCCAGAGGTGTTCAATCGGATTTAAATCAGGGGAGTGTGGGGGTACAGTCAATGGTATCAATGCCTTCATCCTCCAGGAACTGCCTGCACATTCTCGCTACATGTGTCTAGCCATTGTTGTGCACCAGGAGGAACCCAGGGCCCACTGCCCCAATACAGGGTCAGACAATGGGTCTGAAGTTTTCAGTTGTCTTGCCCGTAGAGGTGTGTACGTCCTTCCAAGGATATCCCTCCTCAGACCATCACTGGCCCACCACCAAACCAGTCATGCTGAATGATGTTGCAGGCAACATTACATTCTCCAAGACATCTTTAGACCTCACATGTGCTCAGGGTGAACCTGGTATCATTAGTGAAAAGCACAGGGCGTCAATGGCGAAACTGCCAATTTTGTATTCTATGGCAAATGCCAATTGAGCTGCACGGTGCTGGGCAGTGAGCAAAGGTCCTTCCAGAGGCCATCGGGCCCTCAGGCCACTTTCATGAAGTCTGACAGGTCAGAGACATTCACACCAGCGGCCAGGAGGAGGTCATTTTGTAGGGCTCTGGCAGGGCTCACTGTTTGTTGTTGCACAAAGGAGCAGATACTGGTCCTGCTGCTGGGTTAAGGACCCTCTACCATCCTGCCCAGCTCTTCTAGAGCAACTGTCTCCTGGAATCTCCAACATGCTCTTGAGACTGCGCTGGGAGACACAGCAATCCTTCTAGCAATGGAATGTTTGGTGTGCCATTCTGGAGGAGTTGGACTACCTGTGCAACATTTGTAGGCTCCAGGTACTGGCTTATGCTACCAGTAGTGACACTGACCGTAGCCAAATGTGAAATTAGTGAAAAATCAGTCAAGGAGGATAAAGATGGAAAAAGTTATAATTTGCCACCACCTCTAAAACCATTCCTGTTTTTACAGACCTATTTCCCTTCTTCTTTTCTTGTTTTGGAGAAAGTGGTCCTCAAGCAAGTCTTGGACTTACTATATCAGAACAACCTCAACTTGTATTGAGCTTTTGGTGTTTCCACTACCAAGCACACCCAAGGACTGGGCGCTGAACGCACTAGCAAGTGTCCTAAAAGTGCTGGTTCACTGACTAGCATGAGCCCTAATGTGTCAGGAGGGAGCTAAACTCATAAGGTATTATTAGCTTCATTGACAGGCATAATCATTTTATGGGATGCAAAATGTTAAACTACAATAAAACAAAATGGACCTTTTCAAACAATCACTATAAGCCTTAAATTGGCATATGCTAATTGGCCCCACCCACCTCAATTGAATTAAGCTAACAGTAGGATGTGTTGGACTGGGTTATATACTAATTTATCTAACTATGACTGGCTGTATGTACTAATTTATCTAACTCTAGGATAGAAGACAAAATAGCTAATTTCCCAAAAGGCAGCATATGTTTCTTTAAGAGATTTGACAGACGCTAGCATCCATGGGTTTTAGCCTCCTTGCTAGCATGCCAGCCTCTAGGGGGCAAATTAGAAGGATTGAGCCCAGGCAAGTGCAGGGTTTAGTCACACAGTCGAAACTTCATACATAGCCTAAACGCACCCCAGTTTTTGACTCAGTGTCAGAATGTATGGCTACTTCCTTAAAATCCAACATGTCTGCCATTTTAATTAATAAATAATATAGCTTAAAATAATAAAATAAAATAATAAAATAAAATAATAAAGCTTTTTCAATGGTGGTACTTCGGCATCGGGCTAGCCATGCAAATAAATCACTGTTTTACACCATTTATGAGGCTCAATGTATCTCCACACTTCATTGGTAGACTTCCGAGGGACCTGACATTTAAAATGAGACATTGAGAACTTTGAAAAAGCACTGGTAGTTTACTTACAAGACGATTTATACAGACAGTATCTTCACGAAGTTTAGCGTTTGCAGCCATCTTGAATTTAGTCACGATAAGTTGAGCGACGAGTAAGAATAAACAGGTATGATAAGGGATCAGATTCCAAAAATAATTCAGTGGAAATGCATGGATTCCAGATTCTTCCAGTAGCAGCAACTGGAATCCATGCATTTCCACTGAATTATTTTTGGAATATACAGCCCTTTCAACTTATTTTCTATATGGTCTATTTTACCACATAGTGACTAGTTTCAACCCAAGCATGCAGTTATTTCTTATAAAATGTCATCTGTCACCTTCTAAACCTGCTCACCTGGTCTCTTTTCCTCTGATGGATGGCCTACAGTGCGGTGATTGACAGCCATGATTCGGACTGCATAAAGGCCAGTCGGATCGAAGCCTCCCATCTTATAGGTGCGAATGCTGTGATCTAGGTTAACTGCCACTTTGAGCCAGGGGGGATCGACGTCCCTCTTTCCCTCGGTCGTTGGTACCCGTCGGCGCTCGATGATGAAGCCAGTGATGTCTCCTTCTGTCTTTATCAGCCAATCTATGTCAACCTCCGTCTGCTGATGGGTGCTGTAGACAATCTTGTTGATGGTGACGTTGGGTGGCATTGGGTATCCTGATTCAATCAAAGAAAATGGAAAACAAGCAGTATTTGAGGTATCCTGATAGCTTGGATTAAATTATTGTGTGTTCCAGTGTAAGAATCGACAGCAGCATTCTTACTCTTCAGTATGTGCTCTTACAAAGTGTAATAGTGTAATTGTTAAGACTTTTAGACCTTTTAATTAGACATTATGCTTACTATACTTTTACTGAAATACATAATAATAATAATAATAATAAGAAGAAGAATAACAAAACCATGTTATGGCCTCCTTACTCTTGACCAGCAGGTGAATGGGAATCTCTGTCCCCCCCACTGCGTTGGTAGCTGAGCACCAGTACTGTCCACTGTCTCTCAGGCCGTCTGTCTCCCTCACCGTGAGGTTGGACCAGGCCGCTGCATGCTGCAGGACGTACTTGGAGGGGGTTTCTATGACGTGCTGCTTCAGGTTGTTGTACCAGGTGATCTCGGTGGCTGGATAGTTTGCCTTCAGTATGCAGGTGAGCTGCACGTCACTCCCCTCATACACAGAGACCATGCTGCGCTGGGTCACCAGCACTGGAGCCTCTGGACAAAAGAGAACAGTGCACATTAAATAATGACAATTGTAACAGAAATGGTCAACTGGAATGTGCTCTTTTTTAAGATCTTGGAAAACAACCTTGGGGTTGTGTAATAGGTTTGTTGTGTGCTGTTTTTAAATTTCTCTTTCTAATTATTGCCCTGGTTTGTCTGTGCTGCAGGGCTTACCTAGCTTCAGGACACACTGCTTCCTCTCTGAGAACAGTGGATGCTGAGCGTGACACACAAAGGACTTGCCACTGTAGGTGGCACTGGAGTGCAGCACTAGAATATTGGAGTTCTCCTCAGATTTGCCCTGGGCTTCTCCCATGCTGGAGGCCCACCATAGCAACGCTCTGGGAAACCCCCCCTCCCAGGAGCATGAGAACATCAGGTACTCGTTGTTGCGGGTGGCGTAGGCGTAACACTGGGGTTCCCCTGGAGGATGCCCTTAGAACCACAGGAAATGTAGGATGTTACAGTCAATATTTTTTTTATTTTTTAAAGAAACCTTCCATTCTTTGATTATTGTACTTTGATTATTGTATGTACATTTTAAATGTCATGCTATTACCATGATTATCAGTAGAGCTGCTAGTCCTATGAAAAGCAGCATATCACCCATAGCCTGTAACACGATCTAATCTCTATCTCTAAATTAAATAGATAGATAGATAGATAGATAGATAGATAGATAGATACTTTATTGATCCTCAAGGGGAAATTCAAGTAAGTAAATGCATGTAAGTAAAACTCACGACTCACATGTCCTGGTGCTGCAGCTTGTTGATACATTCAGGGCAACATGTGACCCATGACACACAAACACAGAGTTGTTTGCAGTGGCCGGCCCTCTCTGGATGAAGCTGACATTGGCATAACCCTGTCTGGACATGCCTTGCAGGAATGGACTCCAGCGCAGCAAGGCGTGAGGGTACCCCCCTTCCCATGAACACCAGAGGGTCAGATCTGTGTAGTTGTTGGTTGGAAGGATGGTGCACAATGGAGTTCCATCTGGGGGATCTGTAAGATTGGCAAAAGTGTGTGTGTTACGTAAATGGGTGCTTGGTGTTTTTTTTGTTGCTATTTTACAAGTTAGCTATTCCAACTTTGCTGCCAATAAAGGTGCTTCACATTTCCCACTCGAGGGCTAACAATACCATCCTTCGACCCATAGATAAGAAATCTATTTTATGGCACTGTAGGTCATGGACATTTATAAGAATGTCATGGGGGCAGGGGGCACCATGTTGGAGCTTTCAAGACTCCTAAAAACAGGAGGTAGAGCTGCACAAGGCACTGTTAACGGGAAGGGCAAAATGTTCTTTTTTTGTCAGCTGAACTGACATGAGACTCAGAGGTGGTTTCATAACCTACTGGGTTATGAAACAGTTTAACATATTATTTGGTGTAAAAAACTCTCAAATGTCAGATAGACATTGTTAATACATGGTTGATGAGTTCTGTAGTTTCATGCATCTTTAGAATTATGTATTTCTATTTAAAACTATATTTTTAACTTCAGAAAACCAGGGCTGACCTAAGCGAAAAAGGGTAGGGTATGCCCACCTTCATGACCTCACGTCCCATAGGGCCAGTGTGTAGGTTTGTTCTAATTTGTTCTATTATGAGAACAGGAACTGGGCTGTGAAATTATAGTTTGTTTAATACCTGCAGAGGAATTCAGCTCCCAGGCTGCTGACAGTATGTCTTGCAATCATGCTTTCCTCAAAAGAGCTCTTGGACCTTGTTAATTATCAACTGCATAACCAAAGCCCATAGAGACTAGAGACTCACAGTAAACAGTGAGGGTGATGCTTTTCTTGGAGCGAGTGTTGAGGTTTGTGTTCTGAGCCAGGCAGGTGTAGTGGCCTGAGCTGGTCCTGGGGATGTTGCGGACGGTCAGCATTTGTCCCGCGTGAACCTGGGAGTTGTTGTAGAACCAGACATACTGACTAGGAGGGTTGGAGGACGCTTGACACACGAGGGAGACCGTTTCCTTCTCCAAGGCAGAGTAGCCCTGTTCTGTGACGGAGCGTGGGGTGACCTCGATGTGAGGCACATCTGGCCCAACTGTAGAATGAAAAACATTCAACTGTCTCTCCCTCTGATTTTCACACAGACAAAATAACACATGTATACAGCAGAGCCCATAGGGTGATGGTAGGGTTAGAATAGCACAATAGCACAAGGTCACTTGCAAAAGGTAAAGGAATGTTATAGTTGCTATGGTCACTTACAGACAACATTGAGTGATATGCGTTTACTTTGTTCTTGGCTGACCTCGTTTCCCACAATGCACCTGTGCCAACCCGCATGGTTACGTGTAACCATGGTAACATTGACCAGGTTGTTGTTGGTGCCCTGTGCCAGGATACTGGTTGTGCCCTCTTTACTTTCCTGCTCCCAGAGGTATCTAATGGGTTCAGTGCCATTTTCTAGGTCGCAGCGCATCCATATGGATGAGCCCTCGGCTGGAGAGGAATGGCTCAGGACGATGGATGGTTTTGTCACAGGCACCGCTTCAGGCACTTTCTCCTCAGAGGGATTCCCCAGGGTGAGATGATTAACTGCTCTGATTCTGACGGCGTAGAGTCTGGTCGGGTCGAGGCCTCTCATCTTGTAGCTTCGAGTGCCAGGTGCCAGTTTGGATGCCACCTCTTGCCAGGGAGGCTCAGTTTTTGTTTTCCCGCTGGATAGAGGGAGCTGCCGGCGCTCAATGATGAACTCAGTAATTTCACCCTGAGCTGTTGTGTCCCAATTCAGATTGGCTTCTGTCCGCCCATGGCCACTGAAGATTATTTTGCTGATGGTCACATTGGGAGGCACTGGATGTCCTAAGATCAAATATAACAGGTGTTAGTTTTGGATACTGAATTCAAAATAAGCTCATGCATTGGAATCCATGTTAGCATGAAACATCTTTCTATGAGTAGCCTAATTGATTGGCATGAGAGAAGTATTGTATTCATGACAGAGGCTAATCAACAATTTTAAGAGTGTAAAACCTGCAAATAACATTCAAAGCACACTTAAATACATCTTACTGTACGTATGGAGAAATGTAAAAAATTAAATATTAACATTCTTACTGTTCACCAGCAGGTGAATGGGAATCTCTGTTTCCCCCACTGCGTTGGTTGCTGAGCACCAGTACTTCCCGCTGTCGGTCTGGCTATCAGTTGCTTTCACGGTGAGATTGGTCCAGCCTCCTGCGTGCTTCAGAACATACTTGGAGGGTGACTCTATTACATGTTGTTTCAGGTGGTTGTACCAGGTGATGTTTGAGGGAAAATAGTTGTCCCTTGCTGTGCAGGTGATCTCAACATCGCCCCCCTCGTAGACAGAGACTGTGCTGCACTGTGTCTCAAGGACTGGAGCCTCTAAGGGAAGAGGAGATTTTAACATTGGAACATATTGTCACCAGAGAAGTCATACAAACAATATGATGGACAGTGGTCTTTCAGATTCATTTCAATTTGTTTAATTACCCATTCATTATTTACTTTTTAATGTTTTTTCACAATTTCACCAGCTGAGATGAAATCATTTTAGACCCACAATTTTGTTTTTTCTTCATTCTTGTTGATTTATCTTACGGTGCGCACACACACACACACACACACACACACACACACACACACACACACACACACACACACATGCACTAATCAAAGTTACTGTAACAGCCCCTGACTACAGCCATTCTTACCTAGTTTCAAAACACACGATTTCTGCTGGGCAAGTAATGGGTGTTTAGCATGACACACAAAGGACTGGCCACTGTGGGCAGCACTGGGGGGCAGCACTAGAGTATTGCTGCTCTCCTCGGATTTCCCTAGAGTGTCTCCACTACTGGACAGCCACCAGAGCAATGCTCTGGGCAAACCTCCCTCCCAGGAACAGGTTAATACCAGCTTCTCATTGTTTTGCGTAGCCATGGCAGAACATTGAGCTTCACCAGGTGGATACCCTAAAAGTTTAAAGTATAATATGACGGTCAAATATTCTTTCAGTGGGTTAACTGAATACATCTAATATGTGTGATATTTTAAGGTCAACATCTCATTTTCAGTGACATCACTTGATATTTCGGAGTAATTTAAGACTATTGTCTAAAGAGTAAACTGATCCCTCACATGTGCTGATTCTGCAGCTCCTGGATGTCTTCAGGGCAACATGGGAGCCATGACACTCAAACACAGAGTTGTTTGCAGTGCCCGGCCCTCTCTGGGTGAGAGTGGCATTAGCGTAGCCCTGCCCATTTGCCCCTGGCAGGAACGGGCTCCAGTGTAGAGAGGCGTGAGGGTATCCCCCTTCCCATGAACACCAGAGGGTCAGATCTGTGTAGTTGTTGGTAGGACGAACTGTACAGGATGGAGATCCATCAGGGGGATCTGTGGGAACAATAACCCTACGTTATATGTGTAATTGTGTGTCAATTTTCTTTATTTTCCGAAGAGAAATTAGCAAAAAAGTTTTTTAGACGAACTATAAAATACATCCTCATTTTTTTGGCCCCTACTATCTTTTCTTTGTAGACTTGGTTCATTTCAATAGGCTTGTCTAGGCAGTAGATTCTTACCTATTTTTAGAGCACAGTCTTTCCTCTCTGAAAATAATGGGTGTTGAGCATGGCATGTGAGGGACCTGCTGCTGTAGGTGACACTGGAGGGCAGCACTAGAGTATTGGTGCTCTCCGCCGATGCTCCCAGCTGTTCTCCAGCACCAGAGGACCACCAGAGCAGCGCTTTGGGAAAGCCTCCCTCCCACCAACAGGATAAGATCAGGTGCTCATTGTTGAGAGTAGCATTAGCATAACATTGGGGATCTCCTTGTGGATGCCCTGAGAATCAAAGGTAGTGTCAGAATTGTCACAGTCAAGGCCTAGTAGTTAAGTAACAAGATAAACTTTTCTCTAAGGTAAAACATCATGTTGCCTTTATGGTCAGATTCTAAATTTGATTTAACAGTGCAAGTTGCAACTTGCAACAGACATTGTAGAATACATGAAACATTAAGTGACATGAATTAACTTCCTAAACAACATGCTAACACATCTTCAGAATAGCAATGTCAACTTGTAAATATGTTCAAACTTCAAACTCTTCCTGTGCATGAAAAAGGAATTTTCCATCAGTCACACTGTTTACAAGTCCTGCTTGTTCCATGTTTTTACCTCTGTTGCCCAATTGCACCTTAATACTTGATGTAAACATTACTGTTCTTGCTAACTCCTGCCATGCCATTCCAAGTTATTGTAAGGGTCCAATATATTTCTGCTCTCCATTAGTAAAGCAAATTACTCACATGTCCTGGTGCTGCAGCTCCTGGATGTCTTCAGGGCAACATGGAAGCCATGACACTCAAACACAGAGTTGTTTGCAGTGCCCGGCCCTCTCTGGGTGAGAGTGGCATTAGCGTAGCCCTGCCCATTTGCCCCTGGCAGGAACGGGCTCCAGTGTAGAGAGGCGTGAGGGTATCCCCCTTCCCATGAACACCAGAGGGTCAGATCTGTGTAGTTGTTGGTAGGAATAATGGTGCATGATGGAATTCCGCCTGGGGGATCTGTGGGAATAACACCACCCCAATATTATATGGCTAATTGTCTGTCTGTTGTTCCCTATGGGCATTTCTAGACAGTAAGTGACCAGGTTGCAGAACTAAACAAGTAGGCAAGACAGCATTGTTCCTGCTCCTGGCTTTCTTGGTTGCCCATCAATCACGTCATCGTAATGCTACAAAGACCACTAACTGCACTTTGTTCACTGCAGTGTGTGTGTGTGTGTGTGTGTGTGTGTGGACTGCAATTCTTACCTAACTCCAGGACACACTCTCTCCTCTCTGCAAATAAGGGGTGCTGAGCGAGGCATGTAAAGGGCTTGCTGTCGTGAGTAACATTAGAGGGCAGCACTAGAGTATTGCTGCTCTCCTCATATGTCCCCCTGGTGTCTCCATTACTGGACGACCACCAGATCAGCGCTCTGGGAAATCCACCCTCCCAGGAGCAGGACAGTACCAGGTGCTCACTGTCCAGAGTAGCGTTAGCATAGCATTGGGGTTCTCCTGGAGGGTGCCCTGAGAATAATAGAGAATGGAAGATGCCATGAGGCCTGCCATTGGTCAATGATTGATGGTTATCAATGCATGCAGCCCTAGTTCAATAATCTGCCAGAAAACCACTTGAGAGGTGCTACTCTTAGATGGGAGAAAGGGCCCTTGTCTCTCTGGTATTCCAGTGGGGTCACCCTAACCACAGGACATGTTTGATGTCCTGTGGTTTAATATGGCAGTCAAATATTCTTTCTGTGCGTTTTCTGGATACATCAAATGTGCATGATATTTTAAGGTCAACGTCTCAAATTGAGTGACATCACTTGATATTTCGGAGTAATTTAAGAATATTGTCTAAAGAGTAAACTGATCCCTCACATGTGCTGATTCTGCAGCTTCTGGATGTCTTCAGGGCAACATGGGAGCCATGACACTCAAACACAGAGTTGTTTGCAGTGCCCGGCCCTCTCTGGGTGAGAGTGGCATTAGCGTAGCCCTGCCCATTTGCCCCTGGCAGGAACGGGCTCCAGTGTAGAGAGGCGTGAGGGTATCCCCCTTCCCATGAACACCAGAGGGTCAGATCTGTGTAGTTGTTGGTAGGACGAACTGTACAGGATGGAGATCCATCAGGGGGATCTGTGGGAACAATAACCCTACGTTATATGTGTAATTGTGTGTCAATTTTCTTTATTTTCCGAAGAGAAATTAGCAAAAAAGTTTTTTAGACGAACTATAAAATACATCCTCATTTTTTTGGCCCCTACTATCTTTTCTTTGTAGGCTTGGTTCATTTCAATAGGCTTGTCTAGGCAGTAGATTCTTACCTATTTTTAGAGCACAGTCTTTCCTCTCTGAAAATAATGGGTGTTGAGCATGGCATGTGAGGGACCTGCTGCTGTAGGTGACACTGGAGGGCAGCACTAGAGTATTGGTGCTCTCCGCCGATGCTCCCAGCTGTTCTCCAGCACCAGAGGACCACCAGAGCAGCGCTTTGGGAAAGCCTCCCTCCCACCAACAGGATAAGATCAGGTGCTCATTGTTGAGAGTAGCATTAGCATAACATTGGGGATCTCCTTGTGGATGCCCTGAGAATCAAAGGTAGTGTCAGAATTGTCACAGTCAAGGCCTAGTAGTTAAGTAACAAGATAAACCTTTCTCTAAGGTAAAACATCATGTTGCCTTTATGGTCAGATTCTAAATTTGATTTAACAGTGCAAGTTGCAACTTGCAACAGACATTGTAGAATACATGAATTAACTTCCTAAACAACATGCTAACACATCTTCAGAATAGCAATGTCAACTTGTAAATATGTTCAAACTTCAAACTCTTCCTGTGCATGAAAAAGGAATTTTCCATCAGTCACACTGTTTACAAGTCCTGCTTGTTCCGTGTTTTTACCTCTGTTGCCCAATTGCACCTTAATACTTGATGTAAACATTACTGTTCTTGCTAACTCCTGCCATGCCATTGCAAGTTATTGTAAGGGTCCAATATATTTCTGCTCTCCATTAATAAAGCAAATTACTCACATGTCCTGGTGCTGCAGCTCCTGGATGTCTTCAGGGCAACATGGGAGCCATGACACTCAAACACAGAGTTGTTTGCAGTGCCCGGCCCTCTCTGGGTGAGAGTGGCATTAGCGTAGCCCTGCCCATTTGCCCCTGGCAGGAACGGGCTCCAGTGTAGAGAGGCGTGAGGGTATCCCCCTTCCCATGAACACCAGAGGGTCAGATCTGTGTAGTTGTTGGTAGGAATAATGGTGCATGATGGAATTCCGCCTGGGGGATCTGTGGGAATAACACCACCCCAATATTATATGGCTAATTGTCTGTCTGTTGTTCCTGCTCCTGGCTTTCTTGGTTGCCCATCAATCACGTCATCGTAATGCTACAAAGACCACTAACTGCACTTTGTTCACTGCAGTGCTTGTGTGTGTGTGTGTGTGTGTGTGTGTGTGTGTGTGTGGACTGCAATTCTTACCTAACTCCAGGACACACTCTCTCCTCTCTGCAAATAAGGGGTGCTGAGCGAGGCATGTAAAGGGCTTGCTGTCGTGAGTAACATTAGAGGGCAGCACTAGAGTATTGCTGCTCTCCTCATATGTCCCCCTGGTGTCTCCATTACTGGACGACCACCAGATCAGCGCTCTGGGAAATCCACCCTCCCAGGAGCAGGACAGTACCAGGTGCTCACTGTCCAGAGTAGCGTTAGCATAGCATTGGGGTTCTCCTGGAGGGTGCCCTGAGAATAATAGAGAATGGAATATGCCATGAGGCCTGCCATTGGTCAATGATTGATGGTTATCAATGCATGCAGCCCTAGTTCAATAATCTGCCAGAAAACCACTTGAGAGGTGCTACTCTTAGATGGGAGAAAGGGCCCTTGTCTCTCTGGTATTCCAGTGGGGTCACCCTAACCACAGGACATGTTTGATGTGTACCATCATCCCTTGTAGGAACTGACTCATGTGTCCAGGCATCCCATTAGCAGCCTTCATAAAAGCCCCAGAACCAGGGCCAAATCAAGATTCATAATCTGAATTCTCTGTCCTATTCTTCTGGCCATTAGGGCAGCTCTACACACCGATGACTCATAGCATATAGCCATGACAATGGTAATGATTGTGAAACACTACAGCGCTAAGACCCATTGCATGTGGACTACTCACACTATACTCACAGTCATGAGTTTAATATGGCAGTCAAATATTCTTTCTGTGCGTTTTCTGGATACATCAAATGTGCATGATATTTTAAGGTCAACGTCTCATATTGAGTGACATCACTTGATATTTTGGAGTAATTTAAGAATATTGTCTAAAGAGTAAACTGATCCCTCACATGTCCTGGTGCTGCAGCTTGTTGATCCGTTCAGGGCAACATGGGAGCCATGACACTCAAACACAGAGTTGTTTGCAGTGCCCGGCCCTCTCTGGGTGAGAGTGGCATTAGCGTAGCCCTGCCCATTTGCCCCTGGCAGGAACGGGCTCCAGTGTAGAGAGGCGTGAGGGTATCCCCCTTCCCATGAACACCAGAGGGTCAGATCTGTGTAGTTGTTGGTAGGACGAACTGTACAGGATGGAGATCCATCAGGGGGATCTGTAGGAACAATAACCCTACGTTATATTGTGTGTCAATTTTCTTTACACTCTAAAGAGAAATTAGCATAAGCCTTTTAGACTAACTATAAAATACATCCTCATCTGTGAGGGGAACATGGTATGATAACACTGACATATTGATAAATTGATGTTTGATACAATTTTTGGCATTTTCTATAGAACATTAACAAAACATGATGTTGGTAAATATGAGAAATGAAGTCAGTGTAACTCACAATAGACCAAGAGAGAGACGGTTTTCTCAGAGCTGGTGTTGATGTACTTGTTCTTAGAGAGGCAAGTGTAGAGACCTGTCTGCCCACGCGAGATGCTGGGGAGACTGAGCATTGGTCCACTGTCCACCTGGGAGCTGTTGTATAACCAGACATACTGGCTTAGAGGATGAGAGGATGCTTGACATGTGAGGGACACTGTTTCCCTCTCCAAGACAGAGTAACCTTTTTCCGTGACAGAGTAAGGGCGTATGTCAATTCGAGGCAAATCTGGTCCAACTGTAGAGGAAAAACATATTTTATGAATCTGCCCCTCACCTTCTCAATTTATGTCTTTTTCTCCACATATGCAAACACACATATATACTGAAACCGACAAAAATACATAACAACCTTCATAAAGCTTTAAAATGACAAAAACTCGAAACAATGAATGACAAAATAATGAGTTGACACCTACAGAAGACATCCAGCCAGAAACGCTCACTAAGCACTTGGTTCACTTCATTACGTGCCAAGCACCTGTACCACCCAGTGTGGTTGCGGGTGACGTAAGCAAGGTCAAGCACGCTGTTGTTGCTCTGTGCCAAGACACTGATGGCGCCCTCCTTATTTTCGTGCTGCCAGATGTAGTCAATGGGTTCAGTGCCATTTTCAAGACCACAGCGCATCCGTGTGGATGAACCCTCTGCTGGAGAGGAATCGCTAGGGACGACGGACGGCCTCGTTACTGGCACTGCAGGGTACAGAGCAAGTTCAGGGCTAACATAGGACAACACACAATAGTGTATACAAGATACATAGAGCTCTGAAGTTCACCTGCAAAAAAGACCCAAAGCTGCCATCTTTGCCTGTATAAGGAGATCCGGGTACCGTCTTTGCCCATATAAGGATATCCGGATCATCTTTTCCCTTACATGGGAAGCTTTGGGTCCTTTTGTAGGCGAACTTCAGAGGTCTACAGAGGAGACACACTCTCTAGCACTAACCTAATACATGTAGATATATGTAGTAATAGTAAAGTTTGGCTCCTTGGGCAGTGTCATAAAGTGCCTGGCATGTGTAGAGTCCCTGTGCAGCCAGGGGCAGCTTGGCAATGGATATGGAGGCACTGCTGTCGTTGACACTCAGCTCTCCCAGTGATCTGGTCAGCCGCTGTATCTTAGGGCCTCTGCCAAAGTTGTAGACCACTGCTCGGAGGGTCTCCGTGCCTGGCTTGGTGAAACCCCAGATGTAGACATCTGGAAGGGAGGGACCACACTCGAGGATCACTTCCTTTTCCACAACACCGCTTTTCTTGACCTCTGTGTACACCACTTCCCAAGGGTCGTGGACCTCCAACCCTAAAGGCAAAGAGTTGAGATTTTGACCATTAGTCTGGCTGGCAAACACAAATGTTAAACCTCAGAGAGTTTATTGTCATGGTTACCATAATTCTTTGCTTCTCTGTACACAGGTTCTTCATCACTGTGTGTGCCATTCAACCCTGAACACAGAGAACAGGTCAAATTTTTCATTAAGTGCCGAGGAAAATACAATCATTTATTATTCATTTTTTCTTTATTAATCTCTGTATTTGTGCTATGAAAAACAGTACAAATAAATTCATGATGAATAGCAATCATGAATAAAAATTAAGTGGAAATTGATTGCACAACGTTGTACATTTTTAAAAATACAGAATTGCTACGAAAGTATGTATGTATTGTTAATTGTCTTTAGTAATGGCTACAGAATGTTTGAACAGAGGTGTGATGGTATGATAGTGTCGTCCAAATATCTCACACAAGGAACTACTGTAGGGAGTGCTCCAATAGGCCGAATCACTTGTGGCAGGAGTCAACAAGTCACAAGTCAACAAGTAGTGCTAATGTTGCTTATTATACCTTTATGATGTACAACATAGCTGTATTAGACATACATTCAAAAACATTATGTATCAGCAACTTGCTGCAATGACACTATATAGGTATTTATGTGGATTGGACATTTTGCAGATTATTTTGTGGTTTAGTTGGATCTATAAATGCATTATAGAATTTCATTAAAACACACAGACAATAATAACAATAATACAAAAACCGTAACAAATACATTGATAGCTTTGATGTTTGAACCCCTATAAAATTGATGTAACTGAAAGCATTATGATGGCCAAAGCCATTACTCCATCACAGAGTGTTTGGATGCAGTTTGGTTTAAAATATGAAAGACTGTCCGATACTACTGTGAACTGTCTTGTGTATTTTTTACAGAATGCCATCACTTTGCCTGGTAACAATGTTTTCATAGCAACAGATAAGTGGTGGTTGCTAAAGTTAAGTTTTATTGTAGTTCAAAACCAGAACCATGAATACAATAGATATTTATCAGACTATGACACCCATTACAGTACATGCCCTTAACCCATAGATTAGAAAAAGATTTTACCGTGTAAGAGTGGAAGCAGTATCACAAAGAGGCAGATGTCTATTTGCCCTATAGGTTTCCGCACCATTGTCCCATGACGCTCCTGTGTCCAACGCTGAGCCTAAGAGAAACTGTCTTGTACAAAGTGTGTACGGATAAAAGAGAGAAGTGGCTTTTCTCATTCAAACACACTCTCTAGTGTGCCTGTTGCCTTAGTGAGAGAGCGAGCATAAATTAGGCTGAGTGAGGGATACTGGCATGTCTCACAATTTATCTGGCTTTAATAATTAATGCAAAGATGCACTGGAGCAGAATGGCCTGGTTTTGGGTGACACTGTGATACCTGTATGCCATCTATTATAGAACATGGCGGCAGAGACTTCTCTAACATGCCAGCACACTAACGGCAGGTAATGCATGATCACTCACACCTACTGTAGAGACAGGGTCAAAGACCTCTTTGAACATTATTTCAAAACATTATTTTGTTAAAGGAACATAGCCTATTCATTTGCAGGGTAAGAACACCAACAGGCATGAATTAAATAAAGATTTAGGGAGGGAATAGATAATAGAAGTTTCACAATAAAAGTATAAAACTATGCTTTTGTTAATAAATGTAATGTTTGATTTCACTTGATTGTGAGAGGCAGATGAACCCACCTTATATTATGAATGATTAGGATATCACTGTGCCGTGCTGTGAAAGATACTCTGCTTCCGGAACATATCAACAAAAGCAGCAACTGCTTTTTTAGTGAAAGAGAATTTATTGTCAATAGAGAACACAGGCAATGAGAAAATAGAAAATGATTTGAAAATGTATTTCGTCTCTAGACAGTCAGTGTGATTGATGATGTACTGTTATGTTGCTGACACGTTTATCCTAAACTTTGACAACTTAATACATTTTACCCATATAATCTACAATGCTCTTCTAATTGAGGTGGTATGGTGGTTCTCTTAAAACAGGTAGCTAATAGCCTTGTAAAACATGTAATGCAGGAGACTTTTCACCTCTGTATAGCTATATGTCTCAGACAACCTGACCTTGCATGACCTGCTTTGACATCTCTGACAAAGTTTGCTAATTCAGAAATGGATGAGTCAGTCTTCTCTGTCTTCCCCTGGTGTTACTGAATTCAGATTGCGATGTGGTCTGTCATCTGACATCTAAAATGGCTGAAGGTTTTACTAGTTGTGACAGAAGTAGTCTTGAGAGCATTTCAACTAGTGCCATTTATTCACAGTAGAGAGAAGACAATACTAACCCAGGAAAAAAAGATAAACTTGCCACCAGATAAGATGTATGTACAATATATACATATTGTTTACCTAAATATATCAAATCAGTGGAATAAGAACAAAACAGCTTTGCTCAACAATGCCACACACCAACTTGCTTCATCTTACACACTCAAAAGCTGACATAATCGTCATCAAACTTGCCAATAAATATGGGCTATAGCCACAGTAACAAATTCTTAGTGCTGTCATGATACAAACAATGTGTAAAAAATGTCAGACTTTCAGAATACCAGAATACAGAATACCAAAACAAAAGAGTTGTGAAATCAGTAACTCTGGAAGATTAAATGTGTGCTTAAGAAAATTATTCATTCATACATGATGTCACAACTCCTAAAACACAAAATAGACCTTACAACACAAACCAATATGGAGATCTACTGTAATATATGATTGATGTGATTGATGACAAAATTGAATGGTCAATATTGAATAGGTGATCAAATCTTTGTGTACTGAATATGACAGTGTTGTAAGTTGTCAGTCCAATAAAGAAGGATTAATACTCCTTGCTGTAGGCCTAACACTTTCTGAAATTGGCTAGCTGGTTTTATTTCCTGCTCCAGCGTGTAGGCTATCATGTTGTTAACTGGTCGCCATGACGGTAATTGTTACACTGACAGGCTCATTGTCATCCCTCGGCGGCAGGTCTGGTGGTGAAACAGTGGCTCTTGGGCTTGTCATGGCTGGTCCTGGCAAAGATAATGTCCTCCAACTATTATTTAGAACTTGTACCAGTCATAGTATGGTGCACTTATGTCATGATGTAGAGCAAATATATAGTCTTGAGTGTAACTTCTCAAACACAGGCACCATTACTAGGTAAATATACACATCGTTTATTGATTCATTTTTTAGATTTTGCCATTTAATGTGCTTGATGGTGTTTTGGACCCCCACCGTTGACTTCAAGGCAGCGCTGTCTTGCCAAACTCTGACCCTAATGCCTCTCAGGTAGCGCTGCCTTGAAGTCGACGGTGGGAGCCCTAAAGACCATGTAGCCTATCATCTAATGCACTGGCCCGTATCCTCAGGGCGTCTGTTCTTACCTGGACTGCCATGTTCTTCTCTGCTCACATCCCCCTCTGCTCCACCAACAGACTCATCCTCGGGATAGTTGATATTTTCCCTTGACTGACTGTTTCGACTATGAAAGGAAAATGCACATTACATCTCTATAGCACATGGAAACCTTTCAGATGTATATACTCCATTCAACTAGTTTACAGTAAAAAACCAGTAAATAACCAGTTTTCTGAAAAGCATACTTACATGCCAAAAAGCATGTCATGTAGGCCTATTGGAGGAAATCATAATGGATTTAGTTAAAGTTACACCTCAGCAGTTTAATTTATCTGAGCTGTTAACTTTCACGTCATGTAATTGACAGCAGTTACGGAAATTGCATGTATATTCATGGGAATTGCATTATACTGCACCATCATTTCACACTTACGTGGGTTGTTGTTACGATTCCTCACAATATACATGAAGAGTAGAACTGTTATTATCGCGGCTATAATCATGCCTCCAATGGCTGCACCAATCACAGCAGGGTAAGCATTGAAAGATGGCATAGCTGGAAGACATAACAGGTTCATCAGCTAAACACAGAACATCAAAGGCCAGAGATCCTTAGAGGAATAGCCCAAAGATCCTTGATTACGATCTCCGCTTTATCCCTCTCTGAATCCCCCCAACATCCCGTATAACTGCCTGCTGCAGATGATACATGATCATACTGCTGTTCATGTCCATGCTCTCCTGATCTCATCATTCAGTGAAGGCCTACTGTATCATCTTTAAACTAGTTCACCAAAATACAGTGAAGATTAGGTACTGGGTAGTCTTACATTAATACAGCCATTTGTTATTAGTTATTAACAATCATGTGTAAACAAATACTAATTGTACCAATGTTCTTGTACATGGTTTATGGACAAAGAGATTAAACTTGAAAGGTTGATAGGGACACCAGAAGAGTTGAAAGGCTAGTGTCATATCAGGCGACAGACAGAACAGATGAGAGAGGTGAGTTTTGGATAGAGCGGAGTGTGTGTGACAAGATGTGTGCTTATGGAAATGTTATGCTGTTCACCTGAATGGATAAAAAAACAAAAAGAGACATTACAGCTTTTATTATCAGATATCATCAGATCTCACCATATATGCATGTTATTTAGAATTGTTATGTTCCAAAGTGATTTATTTACTGTCACACTTTCGTCACACTTTGATATACAGCCCTTTCAACTTATTTTCTATATGGTCTATTTTACCACATAGTGACTAGTTTCAACCCAAGCATGCAGTTATTTCTTATAACATGTCATCTGTCACCTTCCGAACCTGCTCACCTGGTCTTTTTTCCTCTGATGGATGGCCTACAGTGCGGTGATTGACAGCCATGATTCGGACTGCATAAAGGCCAGTCGGATCGAAGCCTCCCATCTTATAGGTGCGAATGCTGGGATCTAGGTTAACTGCCACTTTGAGCCAGGGGGGATCGACGTCCCTCTTTCCCTCGGTCGTTGGTACCCGCCGGCGCTCGATGATGAAGCCAGTGATGTCTCCTTCTGTCTTTATCAGCCAATCTATGTCAACCTCCGTCTGCTGATGGGTGCTGTAGACAATCTTGTTGATGGTGACGTTGGGTGGCATTGGGTATCCTGATTCAATCAAAGAAAATGGAAAACAAGCAGTATTTGAGGTATCCTGATAGCTTGGATTAAATTATTGTGTGTTCCAGTGTAAGAATCGACAGCAGCATTCTTACTCTTCAGTATGTGCTCTTACAAAGTGTAATAGTGTAATTGTTTAGACTTTTAGACCTTTTAATTAGACATTATGCTTACTATACTGAAATACATAATAATAATAATAATAATAATAATAATAATAATAATAATAATAATAATAAGAAGAAGAAGAATAACAAAACCATGTTATGGCCTCCTTACTCTTGACCAGCAGGTGAATGGGAATCTCTGTCCCCCCCACTGCGTTGGTAGCTGAGCACCAGTACTGTCCACTGTCTCTCAGGCCGTCTGTCTCCCTCACCGTGAGGTTGGACCAGGCCGCTGCATGCTGCAGGACGTACTTGGAGGGGGTTTCTATGACGTGCTGCTTCAGGTTGTTGTACCAGGTGATCTCGGTGGCTGGATAGTTTGCCTTCAGTATGCAGGTGAGCTGCACGTCACTCCCCTCATACACAGAGACCATGCTGCGCTGGGTCACCAGCACTGGAGCCTCTGGACAAAAGAGAACAGCGCACATTAAATAATGACAATTGTAACAGAAATGGTCAACTGGAATGTTCTCTTTTTTAAGATCTTGGAAAACAACCTTGGGGTTGTGTAATAGGTTTGTTGTGTGCTGTTTTTACATTTCTCTTTCTAATTATTGCCCTGGTTTGTCTGTGCTGCAGGGCTTACCTAGCTTCAGGACACACTGCTTCCTCTCTGAGAACAGTGGATGCTGAGCGTGACACACAAAGGACTTGCCACTGTAGGTGGCACTGGAGTGCAGCACTAGAATATTGGAGTTCTCCTCAGATTTGCCCTGGGCTTCTCCCATGCTGGAGGCCCACCATAGCAACGCTCTGGGAAACCCCCCCTCCCAGGAGCATGAGAACATCAGGTACTCGTTGTTGCGGGTGGCGTAGGCGTAACACTGGGGTTCCCCTGGAGGATGCCCTAACCAAGCAACGAATTAGATACAAGGTTATAGTACAAGATTAGATCAGGAAGTTGTGTGTAATTTAGTACAATATGATAACTCAACAAGGTAAAGAAAATGGTAACAATCTTTACTAAGTAGAATGTGACACATTGCATCAGTTATAAATTGAATCACTCACATGTCCTGGTGCTGCAGCTTGTTGATCCGGTCAGGGCAACATGGGAGCCATGACACTCAAACACAGAGTTGTTTGCAGTGCCCGGCCCTCTCTGGGTGAGAGTGGCATTAGCGTAGCCCTGCCCATTTGCCCCTGGCAGGAACGGGCTCCAGTGTAGAGAGGCGTGAGGGTATCCCCCTTCCCATGAACACCAGAGGGTCAGATCTGTGTAGTTGTTGGTAGGACGAACTGTACAGGATGGAGATCCATCAGGGGGATCTGTGGGAATAAAATCATTGTCTAACACTGCTTGGTTAAATCTTTGCCATTTATTGAAGACAACAGAATGAAGGTGCTGTGAGCCTCTGAGAAGATGGTTTGGTGAGAGGTCATGCTAGTTACCATAGAAACAGTTGGAACATTGGTAATTGGCAAGCCAGAATGGATCCAGAAAGGGATTTAGTTTATTATTAAGCATTCTAAAACTGGATTAGGCATTTGTACACCACAGGATGAATAAATACACATACACACAAAACTAGTGTTATTGACATATCACTCTGATTGCTAAGCCCATAAAAGTTGTTATTTTTGGAAGGATATATTCCCTCTTGATGCTTGAGGTAACAAAATAGCATCACAAATGTGCATATAAAAAACAAAACTAATTGCCCAATTCCGCATGGAAGCCTGCATTGTGTTATGTGTAGAGCAGCCAATGTATATGTGTGTGTAGAGGCCATGCAAATATTTCCATTGTATTTAACCTCATTTTAATAGCAGGTCTACTGCACTGGACCAAGTTAAGGACAAAACATTCTTTCTCTGAAAAGAAATAGTCATTTTGTTCCTATACAGTTGTAATCCACCCATCAGACAAGACAAGAGAAGAGTTAGGACAAGAGAGGGCCTCTTGGCCTTTCAGTGTTTGTCATGACAGAGTCACAGGCACACTGGCTCTATACCTTAAAGTCTCTGCTGTTAAGTTTCAGTCACATCCTCCAGATGATCCATTGTGGGGGGGCGGGAGAATGAGTGAGCTTTTCCTGCACTTCCGCAGTTTAGCCAGATGTCTGACTGCTTTGTGTGGGATTTCTGTTTGTGTGTGTGTGTGTTTGTGTGTGTGTGTTATGTGGGATTACGACAGAAAGAGCTTAATGGCTTTGAGAGAAAGAAGCCCTGATAGAGACAACATAGACAACCATTAAGGAAAAGAAAGACAGAACACAGAACACAGAAATGAAGAATGAACAACAGAAACTCAAAGTAAGAAACAGAAAGTAGACAATGTATTGGAAGGGTGACTTACAGTAGACCGTGAGGGTGATGGTCTTCTTGGAGCGGGTGTTGAGGTAAGAGTTCTGGGCCAGGCAAGCGTAGTGACCCGTGTGCATGCGCAGGATCCTGGTGATGGTGAAGGTGGGACCCATGTAAACCTGGGAGTTGTTGTAGAACCAGATGTACTGGCTGGGAGGGTTGGAAGGGGCTTGACACAGGAGGGAGACTGTTTCCCTCTCCAGAGCTGAGTAGCCTCGTTCCGTGACAGAGTACGGGGTGACCTCGATGCTAGGCACATCGGGGCCGACTGCAGAGGGAAAATGAATCATGTAAGTCTATGTCCACTGTAAAAATAAGTCTGAACAGTTAGAACTAGCAGAATCATACCGTAATTTCCCAATTATTAACCGAAGTTTATACATTGATTTGGCAAAACTTTTTCAGCTATGAGGTTAATACACAGGAGCAGGCTATCCATGGGAATGTATTTATTTCATTCTTCTTTATGACTAAAGCACGATTTGATTCAGATTCGTTGGGCTATTGGGGCCTCTGGTTAATACACGGGTGCAGTTAATACATGGTTTTGTTTTTTTAATTCGCATAAAACAGTGTCCTGCGGCTTATACACAATACAGCTAATACACCGGAAATTACTGTATTGGAATGGGAGATGAAGAGAACTGTCAGAGCTGCCACTTACAGATAATATCAAGCCAGGTGCGCTCACTCTGGGCCTGGTTCACCTCATTACGCGCCAGGCACCTGTACCATCCGGTGTGGTTGCGGCTAACCCAGGTGATGTTGACCAGGCTGTTGCTCTGTGCCATGATACGGGTGGTGTTGTCTAGTGTGGTTTGCTCCCAAATGTAGTTAACGGGTCCAGTGCCATTCTCAAGGCCACATCGCATCCACATGGATTTGCCTTCTGATGGAGAGGAATCACTCAGGACAATGTATGGCCTTGTCACTGGCACTGGAACGTTAGGGCACAGAAGAAAGAGGTCACTACACACTTCAAAGTGGGCGAAACAGGATGAGTCAAAAGCCCTTTCTGAAAAAGCACCTGCAAACTTTTTGGTCTATATTTGGCTCACTTAGGTCTTCATCAGGTACTCTGTGACCTAAAGGTCACAAGGGTCACCATGGTTTTGTCTGTCAGTTTGAAATATTATTATTTTTCTTTTAAAAAAAACACTCAAAAAGGAGAAACCAAAGTGTGCAGCTTCTTTTTCAGGGCGGTAAAAGGTTTAGAAGAATTAAATTACGTTAACAAACCGTTAACAAAAACCTCACATAGCATACCACAGTCAATTCATATATAACAAGAGAGAAAGGCTACTCGTCACTGACCTAATACATGCAGGTGAATGTAATAATAGTACAGTTTGGCTCCTTGGGCAGTGTCGTACAGAGCCTGACACGTGTACAGCCCTTGTGCAGCAAGGGGAAGCTTGGCAATGGAGATAGAGGCACTCTTCTGAATGATACTCAGCTCTCCCAGCGTTTTGGCTAGTTTCTGCAGCTTGGGGCCCTTGCCAAAGTTGTAGGCCACTGCACGGATGGTTGCGGTTCCTGGCATGGTGAAGCCCCAGATGAAGACGTCTGGGAGCAAGGAGCCACACTCGAGGATCACTCCCTTTTCCACCACGCCATTGGTCCTCGTCTCCATGTACACCACCTCCCCTGGGTCCAGGATCTCCAGACCTGAGGAACGGAGAGCACGTTGGAAGTCCACATACACTGGAGTTTCTCTTTTCTTTTTCTCTCACACAAATACATGTTTGTGCTCATACTAAGCACAAACACATTAGGGTTTGTGTTGATATTTGTTGTGTTTGTGTTTATATTTGTGTGACACAAATATCCGGTTGTGTACTTACTCTTACCATTATTCTTGGCTTCCTTGTACACTGTGTCTTCCCCGGGGTCCAGGACCTCTGAGCCTGAGAGAAGAGTCAAATAGTCAAATGCCCTCTACACTCTTAAAATGAATGTGTTGTCCCTATCTGGACACAGAGATGTGTTAAAAAACAACGCAAGTTGTGTTATTTTCAACAAATATTGTGTAGCAAATAAAAAAAGGAAACAACACAAACTATGTTGTCCCTATCTGGACACAAGCATGTGTTAAAAACAACACGTTGTGTTGTTTTCAACACATTCATTCTAAGTGTGATGTAGTTTAATCTCAATTTCTCTAATTGTCTTTTCATATTTCACTCATAAGTATGTAGAACCAACACATACAACCCTTCAATATTTGGCGCAAGACACATTTCATGTTGTAAGGCAATAGCCAGAGGACATCAATATACAGTTGAACATGCTGTAATTTCTAACACTATAATAAAAACATCTCGACCACTGCAGGAGGCCTCATATGTAAGTAGAGAAACTGGTAAGCTTCTCTTCCAGCTGTAGTTTACATTAGGTCAAAGACTTATTTAACAGGGGGGAGAATGATTAAGCATTCTTCCTTGGCCCTGAAATATGGTCTGTTGTCGAAGGTGGATACGGTATGTCTGGAAACATTTGGGAATCTGGCATAAACTAGTCTCTGCAGCATCATTCGTCATTCTTGAAAAATTAGTACATTTGCTGTTGATAGAAGTATGGATGCATGTAACCTCCCTGCCTGCTACCTCACATAGGGTGCAGTGGTCATGAGCGCTCACGAGGATTAGGGTATCACTGCGTCCAGCCATCGGCGCGGTGTCTTGAATTACGGGGCCACATTAAAGGTAATCACCACGGATAGAGTTCTTCTTGGAATCTTACAGAGGTCAGTCAGAGCTTTTACGCAATCAAGGATGATGGACTGTTCATAACAAATACTGGATGCCTGTACCAGTCTTTTATAATATCAAAATAATATAAAACATATCTAACATCAAAATCAAGACAGAAAGGCTTTAAAAGGATTCCCATGCGTTAACATGAATAGTACTCTGTTATATACGTATATTGAGTAAATTGAAAGAAAGCTTTAACAGAAAGCCCAACGGTAGGTCATCTTGGAGCAGAAAAGTTTTATAGAGCCACATTTGACTGCATTTAGCTGGAAAGTCTTCTATATTCTCACTTCATCTGCAGTTAAAAGTCGTGAAAAAGGTCATCGATGCTACATGTGAATTAACACTAGACGTAACCAAATACAGTCTCACTGGATATGAAGGGAAAAACTTTACCTTGCAAGAGTGGAAGAAGAGTCAAAATAAGGCAGAAATCAATTTGCCCTATAAGTCTTCGCACCATGGTCCCATGACGCTCATGTGTCCAATACTGAGCCCAAGAGAAAATATGCAGCGCTGAGCACGTCAGGATGAAGGAGAGAATATGGGATCTCTGAAGATGAAGGCCCTTGACCGCTTTAGAAGAACACTGCCTACGGCTTTGATGAAACAGAGTGAACTAGGTTGTGGGACTTGTGGCATTTCTCACAACTGATTTGGCCTGAATAATTCATACACACCCTCCCCTCACTTGAATGTGTGGCGCTAGAGATACTTGGTTTTAGATGACGTGACGTCATCTATTATTGAGCATGATGGGGGAAAGGGTATTCTAACATTCCATCACAGAAACAGCAGGAAATGCATACTGATTGCCACAGCAAAACAGGGTCAAAGATTTGCCTGGTGATTACTTGTACAACACGTTCGCCATCTTGTTTCATAGCTTGATGGAGACAAATGAATATCCCCCAACATCTAACATCCAACATCTCCTTCTAAAATCCTAGAGGAGAATATCTAGATTACTTTTGTCTAGACTTGTAAGAAATTATTATTCTAAATGTATTGGTTAACTTGACACTCATGTTGTATCTTAAGCATAAGCAATAAAACTTCCTGAAACCTATTGCGATATGGTTTTCATATATCAGTAGTCACAATGTCAGTATTTCAGAATTTAAATGAATGCTCTGGCTTTTTTTGTGCCATCCAGACTACCTGCCTCTGATGTATGCCTTTGATGTATCCTCACAGATTGAAATAAAGATTTATACACACATACTACATGCATTATTGTGGATTTGTTTTGTTTTGTGGTGTTATGGTTTAGTTTCCTGCACAGAGCCACACTGTGAGGTGAAGTGAGGAAAGCTGATCGGCCATCTACATTCATTCATGAGTATCTCACGTTACGCTCCAGTGTACTGAGTCTATGCACACACACACACACACACACACACACACACACACACACTAGGAAACACTTGCACACGTTAGATAAGACATGGGCAGACTGATTTCAGAGAAACTACGCAATGTTTACTGATTTCAGAGAAACTATGGAATGTTTACTCCATCCTTGACCATGTCTTCACACAGGACGATGCACACATTATAATTTACCATACGAAAAAAACAAACAGGCTTCATTCACAGATAGAGCTGGTAAAGATTATACAAGTATTTGCTATGAAGTAAGCCCATCTGATACTGTCTAAAATATGTGCTCATCCACAAACAATAAAGGTTACTACAAGGCAAATGACAAAAAGCTGAGAAAAATATTTATTTATAAAAATGCATAATAATTTCAAGTAGTACACCATGAATATAGTTTCTCATTTTCTTAGATGTCGATTCTGAAAGAAGTAGAATTTTTAAACAATGTATTGAGCTCTTATCCAAAACGCTCATCAAAAAATGCTCAGGGCATTTAAAGATATATTAACATACACTCTTTTAAAAGAAATTGCCCTGCAGTACTGAAAAGAACATATTTTTCTATATTTCCCTCAAGACATTAATTAGTTATTAATTTTGCATCCTTGGCCAGAGGACAAAATTATGATTTTTTTTATCAATTAAAAAAGTTTGTAGGTTCACACAATCCTTACACTCTCTTATAAAAACTGCAGAAATACTTTACAACCTCCAATAGTGTTTCATGTAGAAAACAGAAAACAAGAAATATCCAATGTGAATGTTTCAGTGTAATGATGAATAGTATTGCCTTCTCTGGGTTTACAGAGTGCATATTTATATGTATTCATGTCTTTTTTCCCTTTTAGAATTTTACAATTGGTTAATCATTAGACAAACTTCCACCAGAGGACTAAATGCATTGATCAGTGATGACTGGACACCTCCTTCATGGTCATTTCAGCTTAACGGTGCCAGGCCTGAAATATTGGCACAGTTCTGACATATATATCTACTTATGTCACCTCCCACACTATTAAAGTCACACTATTAATAAGCACTGATTTCTCTCAGCCATACTTATCTTTTCACATCTGATGGTAGAAAAAACCCCAAACAAAAACCTACAAAAACAATACTATAACAACACTACAGATTATATGGGTACAATTTCTGTACATTCTTTGATATACACATACAAATATAATATAAATAGTATATTATCTAAATAAGATATAAGTAGTATTGACAAAAGACATCCTCATGTTGAAATTATGGCCTTCACTATGTTTTCCTTGGAATGCTCCACTGGTAGGTTTAAGTGTACTGTAGGTTTGAGGAATTCTGCAAATTAGGTCATAAATATTATATATTTATAGAATACATAAAAGTACATTTGCTAACATAATGTGTAAAAGAGTTTGTGCTTAAGAATAGAAAATTGTTTACACATTACCTGCTGTAATGGATAAAGTACTCAAACAAGCATGACTGAGAAAAGCATGTCTGCATACTTGCAATACCAGTAGGTCATGAGACAAAACAACTTGTACTTTCACCCTCAATATGTCTTAGAAAAAGCTTAAGCTACTTTCACATGGAAATTCCATATATAATGGATCACAATGAAAATATCACAAGAAGTCAAAATCACCACAAAATTGCTGGGGTTTCTTAAAAAATTTAAATGACCAAAAATAAACGACAGATTATCTCTGTTAAATTCCCAATATGAACAATGTGTACAAAAGTATGAAAAACAAAACAGGTAGTAAAATATCAAAAATGAAATAGAAATAGAACAAGCATGTGCGCACCTGTTTACATCTGTCTGTCTGTATATATGTGGGGGAGGGAGAGAAAAAGAGAGGGATGCAGAGAGCAGATAAAAGAGAGTGAAAGGAAGGGATACTTCTTGTACACTTACAGGGAAGCTACACCAGGCGGGTAACTGAAGCGCCGCGTTGCCGCTGCGTCTGGCGTAGCGTCCCTGTTACACATACTGCTCCTTAGGGAAGGTGTAGGGGGGGATGTTGCCCGGGGTGGGGTACTTAAAGACAGAGCTCTCGCTGGCGTGCTGGGCACAGGGGTTCTGGGGGAGGAAGGAGAGGGGTGGGTGGATGGGGGGAGAATGCTGCTCCAGAAAGTCCTCTTTGTGACACGCCAAACGATAACTCACATAGTCAGCCGTGTTCGGAAGATCGTCAAAGAATTTTACAGAACTCTGCACAAGAAAAGTAATAATCATAAGTATTTAATATTACATCAGGGATATTTTTTATTTTATTTTATCATTAACTTATCTCTGTGTTGAAACTACACAGAGCTATTCTCAGTAAGTATATGACCGATTAATTGCAATTTTAATCTCAAAATCACAAATACATGTTGGATGCTATTTTATACATTTTGGTTTAATAAACTTTTGGAGTGACTTGATGACAAGTGGCTTACAATTTGCAGACTGAAGTATGAAAATCTAACACTGAAATATTTCCATCTTAGTTATTGAAGACCACATCACCATTAGGGGGCAGTGTTTGGTCATTGCATGTTAGGGCCATGGGGGTAAAGCCTGTGTATTATCCATTACTGAGGCATGAGTAGTCCTTTTCAGCAGTGAGTGAGCCACTGGGCAGTGGTGCATTAGTGCAGAATGCCCATTCACTTAGCAGCAGGCTTACTGAAATGAGATGGGGGTGAGTGTGTGGTAACATACCTGGAAGTCATCATTTCCTCTCTTTTTTGAGGCCTTCTTGTGAGCAGGCGATGAGCTGTTCCTGTTGACAACAAAGACAGCATATCTAGAGAGCTGTAGGGGGGGCGCCGCTCTTCACATCGGATCGCTTTTAGCATCATAATATGAGTCGAACAAAACATGAACTAGATGAAGTGTTCTGGGTCACAACTGTGTTCCCAAAGCTCTTCACATTCATTCTTATGAACAATTTGAACTGGCCTTTTCCTGACAAATGAGTTGAAACCAGGCATACAGTAGGTATATAAAATGGGCAAAACTTCAGGTGACACTATGCCACCACAATGTATGAAGTAACTTGAATGTTACAGGTAACACTATTTTTGTGTCAATGTCTTATAGCTCACATATGTTTACTTAATGTGCTTGAAGAAATAAAGTATATCCTATGTCCACGCATGTGGGCATTCTCATTAAAAGAGTAAGGACTCTAACAGTCACACTCTAGGAGTACACTAGTATAATATACTGAACAAAGAGGTTTGTATAGAGGAAGGAGAGAAATTATAAACACATGGCTAAAAAACCCACCACATCTTAGCCATTATTTCCACAGAACTTACTGGTTACTATCAGTGTTGGAGCTCCGTTTCTGCTGCCGGTTGGCCATGAAAATGGCCAAGACCACAGCGAGGATGATGCCCAGAGCCACCACCCAGCCGAGGACGCTCATCATCCTCTCGGAGGCACTGAGGGGCAGCGGGTTCTCTGTGCGGGGGAGACAGAAGAGCGGTCAGCTCGGCATGGGCTCCTGCGCGCTCCAAGAGCTGTGTGGAGATGTGGCACCATAGTTCAGTTACAGGCTGTGTTGCTGGTGTTGTGGTTAATCAAAAGTATGTAGTCATGTTCCTTCACCCAAATATGTATGCACACACAGACACACATACACACGTACAGACACACACACACACACACACACACACACACACACACACTCACCCAGGCACTTGAGGACATAAGATCAAAAGCGTATATGATTGCATAATATAATTGTACCTATTTTGTGCAGATACTCTGTCCATTATCACTTTTGACAGGGATAATTCAAACCACAAGTATTTATTGTAACTGTCTGCCATGTCACCCCTTAGAAATGGCATTTATGTAATCCTTGCCCGAGGTCATTATGTACATAATGTAAAACAGCAATGGCAGTGCCAGCGAATAAAGAAATCCTTCTTAATCTGTTGGCGTAGAAGTGCTATTGTTTGTTTGTTTGTTTGAAAGGCAACTGTTGAGAGCAAAAATGATTCCAGCCAGACAATAGTCTGTTTCAGAGTAAATACCAGGCTCCCTTTACAAAGCACGTCTGGCGGAAATCTGCTTTGACATCTTTCATTTAGGGCTGGCTTTTCTGAGAATCGCTTTACAAGTATGTTCTGGACGTTTGCAATCACAGCAGAAAAGTATGAAAGAGGCTCAGCGGCCACTTCCCCAAAGGCCAACTCACTGACCCCGAACAGAAAGCAGTGGACAGAGGGGAAAGATTGGACCTACATTATCAGTTGTGCAATGGGCCTCTTGTAACAACATGTGTATGAGTGGATGTTACAGGATGTGTTTATGCCCAGGCTTAGTAATGTGTGGCAAGATCTACTTACTTGGCACTTACATTACAGCCCCTAATTACAGGATTACATAAGTGAAGGTACAGCCATACATGGGTTTTTGTGACAAAATATCTTTACTGGAAGTGTTACTGAGACGTTTCTTCATGCCTGAGAATGCCTTTGCCCTCTTTGGCTGATTGTTTGTAACAGAGCTTAAGACTTCACAACTCTACCATAGTGGTGTTGCCATGGTGAACAGGCACATGGATGTGTGAGGACAACAGATTTCATTATATGTGAGAAAAGTTACAACTACAATGCAGTAGTATAGCATCTTTGCAGCTTGTAACGCATGTATACAAATTATCTAATATATTCTGCACTGTTGTCTAAGATCCAAATGCGTGACTACAATGAAAAAAATGGTGTGATCTGCCTGTTGAGATCCTAAATGGCAACTGCAACGAAGATGACTGAAGAATTTGGGACTTGTTGGTAGAGCCCATAATGAGTTTGGAGGGGGTGGGTATAGGATGCCAGGCACTACTGCTGAGTCTTCTGGAGGTGTCTTGGGCCTAATTCAATGAAACACAGATGAAGGAGGTTGCCTGCTTGATAACCCCAGTGAAATGCTCCCGAAAGCTGCTCTGTTGGTGATATTTTTTGCACACAAAGATTGCTTTGTTGGTAATTTGGTTTTGTTGCCTTGGTTTTTGGTTGGGCATTCAGGATATTGGCAGCGCATGTAGTACAGGAGGGCCTTTACGGATCCTGGGTACAACATGCGGCGTGGTTACGACTGCCGCCAGCCAACTGAGCATTGTTGTTGTGTCCTGCATGTTGTGTAATGTCGGAGTCGCTGATTGGCCACTGTTGGGAAACCCCTACAGCAATGAAACACCTCTTCTGTGTATAGCTGAGATAAGGTCTCTATGTGAGTAAAACTGAAAAATAGTGACTTTCCATGACAAGTTTTATTTGCATTGACAGTGCAGTTCGTCTGGGGAAAAAATGTGCACATAACCATGGTAAATAGTTCTGCTGGCAAACACATGCTAATTCACAGTCAAGTTCCATACATATTACTGATCTCTGGATGTCTTCATAAAATATATTACATTGTGGCAAATGCTAAGCCCCAAGCTCTTATGGCAGAAGCACTAATGAAAAGGAAAACTGGTATGTTGTAGGAGGCATGTGCTACCAGATTATGCATCATTCAAGAGACACATATTAATGGTTTAGATATTCAAGTGATAACATAACTGCAAAATTACTGTCAGAGCCAGAGACACTTAAAACATGGACTTGAGAGCTGTAGCCTAGATTGTGTAAAATAAATGATAGATAACATCATATATAACCCTGTTCTGCATAAGCCACTGTACAACACACCTACTTTCTGTTATCCAGGAGTAAGATTTAGTTTGTAGTGCATTAACTTTGATGTATAATATTACCACATATAAACATTTGTACAAATTATATAGTCCATTGCATTTCATGCTGGCATTTTGTGAACAGTGAATCATTTATGGAATGCAAATTGGATTACCACACATTCTAAAAACTCATAAATTTGTTTTTTTTCTTCACTGAATAATCTGGTGAACTGACTGGGGGGACTGATGTCAATCAACTGCAACATTTTACTATGACGTGAACAGAAAAACACATGCACCCTTGTCCATTTGTGTCCATAACGTTGTCCAGTTAATTATGTAAACATCTTGGGTATGAAGTACTTTGTAAAAAGTTTTGATTGTCAAATTCCTAGAAATTACCTGTCATTACAACAAACTCTTATCAACACAACTTATTTCGTGAATAACCTTGAAAATGTCCACAAACGTCTTATGGAAGAGGGCTGAAATAACTAAATGCACAATTCATTACAGAACCTTTCACATTCGAATGAAAAAATTAAACAGTGAGTGTGCTTGGGAGGATACAATTTTACATTATTATTTACAGTTATGCACTGTATAATTAATGCGAAAATACAACATGAATCATAACATCACGAAATAGCAGTGCAACCAGTACTGAAAGCAGTACATCACCCTGAAGACATTTGACTGATTTAAGGCAGACTACATGTCTGACTATCTGACTACATGTCTGACTATCTGTACTATCACATCAATAGAAACTGAAAAACGGGTTTGATTAGAAATTAGTTGAACACCTGTTGCATGTAAAGAGGCCACAGTCGGGGCTTGTTTGTGTTCACTTTCTTAGAGGCTTCAAATGTAGCAAAGGAGCACATCAATTTGCTGAGACATTAACTTTGTGCAAAATTCATGATTACCCTAGGCTTAAAATATGCAACACTTCAAATGACTGGAATTAATGAAGGCAGTTGAAGTGAAAATCAATATATGATATATATAAAAAAAACAATAACATTTATTTTCAGTCATTTAATTTGGTTCATGTTGCATTAATTGCCATTGTGAGTGTATCTATTTGTCAGTGAAGGAGGAGGAGGTAGGCGCATGAAGAGCAGCACCAGTGACTGTGAGTTGATGAGATTACAGCCTAGGGAATCACTTGCTTATTTTAGACGTACCACTCCTCTTTTGAGATGACAGAGCCATCCGTTTGCGGCACCATGTCAACAGACATTTCCAGTTCAGTTTCATCATAAAAGGCAAAACACTGTTCGCCGTACCCGCAAGCCTCCACCTCGCTCTCTACACTGAACGGGCGGTTCATTTGTTGGGTGTTGTCTTGGCAATGGTGGATGTTTTCAGTGAGACTAATAGGGCTTCCATACATCTCTGCCTTTTTCTCGTCATCAAAGTCATCTGGGCAAATGAGGACCTGAGGTATGGGGGGATAGGGCTGCAAGCTGCCGCCCTTTCGGTAGCTGCTCCCTAACACATGCTTCTTGGTGCTGTAATCGCCCTTGAAGGTGCGCTGTCGTCGATGGAACAAAACTCCGAGGAGAGTGAGGGCCACCACCAGCAGAGAGCCGCCCAGGGCCACCATTCCGATGGCAGTGCCCAGTCCCTGCTGCCCTTGGGTGATCTCGTGAGGAATTACAGGGAATTCTGGGTAGGAGAGACATATGGATGGGGAGCAGGGTGTCAATGTTCAACTACAGGAAGGAACTTCAAAATGAAATAAAAACTCTAAGGAGTTAAGAAAGCGATATCGGGGTAAACAGGGATATGAGGTGGAAGCTTTGGGATCTCAACAACCACTTCAGTACGGATTCTGATTTTCACACATATGCTCCACAGAAAACCAAACATGCAATACCAACAGCAGCCAAACATGCAACACGTGCACCATGACATCCACTGAACACCATGACATCCACTGAACACCATAAGATCCACTGAACACCATGACATCCACTGAAATGTTAAGAACAATTACACCTTGTGCCAGAATTTTGGGTGGTAGCAAAAATAGTCAGGTCTGTAGTAGGCGCACCTTCAGAGCAATCTGCTCTGCCCTCCACCCAGCCCTCACCCACCTGGAAAAAAGAGACTCATATGTGAGATTGCTGTTTATAGACTTCAGTTCTGCATTCAACACCATAATACCACAACAACTCATCTGCAAACTTGACAAACTGGGACTCAGTACCTACCTCTGCAACTGGCTACTGGACTTCCTCTGTCAGAGGCCTCAAGTAGTACGTGTTGGCAACAATACCTCAAGCAGCATCACACTGAGCACAGGGGCCCCCCAAGGCTGCGTGCTCAGTCCGCTGCTCTTCACCCTGCTGACGCATGACTGCACTGCAACCTACAGCAACAATCACATAGTGAAATTTGCTGACGACACAACTCTGGTGGGTCTCATCACCAAGGGCGACGAGACTCAATACAGGTTGGAGGTCGACCATCTGACCACGTGGTGCAGGGACAACAACCTCCTGCTGAACGTCAGCAAGACCAAAGAGATTGTTGTTGACTTCCGGAGAGGTCACACCCAACACCTGCCACTGACCATCGACGGTGCTGTGGTGGAGAGAGCGAGCAGCACCAAATTCCTGGGGGTGCACATCAGTGAAGACCTCTCCTGGACCACCAACACAGCATCACTGGCGAAGAGAGCTCAGCGCCGCCTGTACTTCCTGCGGAAACTCAGGCGAGCAAGTGCTCCACCAGCCATCATGACCACATTCTACCGAGGCACCATTGAGAGCATCCTCTCCAGCTGTATCACTGTGTGGGGCGGAAGCTGCACTGAATACAACAGGAAAGCCCTGCAGCGCATAGTGAACACAGCTGGAAGGATTATTGGTGCTTCACTCCCCTCCCTGAAGGACATTTACACCACCCACCTCACCCGCAAGGCGACCAAAATTGTGAGTGATGCAAGTCACCCCGCTCACAATCTGTTTGATCTACTGCCCTCTGGGAAGAGGTACAGAAGCCTGCGCTCCCGCACTACCAGACTCACCAACAGCTTCATACACCAAGCTGTTAGGATGCTGAACTCTCTCCCTCCTCTCCCCCCTCCACCCTCAGCTACATAACATCCTGGACATTGGACCCACAATGGCCGCCTGCACCACTCCACTTGCACACTTGTACACTTTGCAACTTGTTGTTGTTGTCCTGGAAACACAACACTTCTGCTGCTCTTACATAACTTGCACCACTATGCCACTTTATTTCTTACTTAGGTCAAACAGAACTACCTCAGCCTCTTATTGGCCTGACTTTGCACTAGTATTTTATTTTATTGACTGTCTATGCACAATTTCAACCAAATTTTGCTGCTCTTATTTTTTCATTATATGTGCCCTCTTATTTACTTATTTACTTACTTTTTTGTTTACTTGAATGTTATGTTTGTCTGTGGACTTAAAATTGGTAAAATATGTCTTGTCTCCACCGTGGGATAGTGAGAAACGTAATTTCGATCTCTTTGTATGTCTGGAACATGTGAAGAAATTGACAATAAAGCTGACTTTGACTTTGACTTTGACTTTGAAGCAGCAAAGAGACGATGCTAAGTTTGGGACTGGATGAGGCAGTCTGGACCCAGCTGAGAGCTGGTATAGCAGCATCATCTAATGACCATGTGACGTCACATCTTCCTGTTACTGTAAGTCCACCCACCAAGTGACTACCTAGCGGCTCTCTAAGAGGTCACAAATCTGTGGCTCTGTGTGTCACCCTCTGTCTGTTGCCCTGTGTCCTGCATGGACATGTGCAGCTCATCCCTTGTTGCCATGATATGATAATGATATGATAATGATATGATAATGATATGATATGATATGATATGATATGATAATGATATGATAATGATATGATAATGATATGACAATGGTATGACAATGATATGACAAGACAATGATATGACAATGATAAACTAAATGCACTGATCTTCACCACTTTGAGGGAGAGGACATGATAATGAGTGGCTTAAAGGTAAAGTCCTTGATTATAATAGAGTATAGTTTTCCTCAGATTCAGTTAAATTATCTTCCCGTTCCACTGACAGGATTGATGGTGTGTGCACTAAAAAAGTGGTGATGTTCCTGCACCAGAAAGAGGTGGCTCCTTGATTTGAAATCAAACCATATCAGAGAAAATATGAACCATCCATCCTATCCATATGTGCATGGATAATGAAGTTGTGAGAAAGTGAATAAAGTCACCTTGCTGCACCAAAGGACAGGCTGCTATGGCTCATTTCCCCTTTGGGTGAGTTAAGCTCCACTGTACTGTGCAGCAGTGAGAACAGAGCCTATGAAAATGACACTTCATTGCTTCAGACAGGATCTGTCCTGCAGACATATAAGTGAAACCAAACAAAGATCAAATGAGAATTGATGGATTTGGTTTGGGCTGGGACTGGCGAATCCTGCATGCCTCATGCAAACTCTGGAGGCTTGCTGCCAAAACATGTATTGTGCTTACATGTCCTGCAAATATTGTGCACAGAAGCTCTTTTCAGAGTCTCTTAATCTCAGCATTTCACAGGATTTCAAAGGGCTGCACACACAGGTCTGTTACATGTACACAACTGTGGTGTGAGAACTGACAAGTGTTATAATCTGGTGTTTGACTGTCTTTGCATTAAAGCACATTGAACAATCTGTCAGATGGCAACAGTGTCAACCTACGCATATGATGTACGTATATGCATAACAAATAAGGTAAAATTATACTGTAACATATGATTTGACAAATACATTCATTTACAATACTTTAAGCTGTGGGTGATATATAAAACTGTGTATGTGGATTTCAATCATATTCATACAACACACTGAACCTTTGCTTCAACGGGATATTTATAGGCCTAAGCAAGAATGTTAGTGGAAACAACAGCACATGCACACATAAAATCGATGTTTCAGAGAGAGAGGCAAAGGTGTGGTTCAAAGCTCTAAGTAGGCAGAGCCAAGTTGAAAATAGTGAAAAGTATTGTTGAAGCTGAGCAACAGGATTGGCAAACAATTTGCTTGAGCTGAATGTGACAGACAAGATCAGAATGTAAACAATATCATCTTCTGATTATGGCAATATCATCTTCAGATTATGGCAATATCATCTTCTACAGAAAGTAGGTGTTGGAATAACATATTTGCATAATGTGAGGCTACTGGTGACTATGTGTAGATATATGATGATAAAAGACATCCCAGTGACAAGGAAAGAACCTGATGCATTAAACACAACAGCAGTAGTGACTGGAAGCTTAAATGAGAAAGAGAGAGAGAAAGAGAGAGAGAGATAGAAAGAGAGAGAGAGGGATGGAGAGAGAGAGAGGAGGTATGGGGGGGTGCGAACTATGTTTATGTTGATGAATTTGAACACCTGGAACAATCTGAAAGCAATCTCTTTCTGCAATCTGCAGCTGCCTACAACTTTTGAAGACAATGGTGTGGTATGAAATGTCTCTGCCTGGGCCTAATAAGACTATAATATTTGAACAGAAACAATGTTTTTGTCATTGTTGCATATTTACATCATGGGTGACATTTGTTTGCTGCTGGTTGAGTATTCAGCACATCACCCCCATCCTCAAGAAACTCCACTGGCTGCC
This sequence comes from Alosa pseudoharengus, assembly GCF_046254945.1. Taxonomy (NCBI): domain Eukaryota; kingdom Metazoa; phylum Chordata; class Actinopteri; order Clupeiformes; family Clupeidae; genus Alosa; species Alosa pseudoharengus. The sequence continues at coordinate 39,252,276 of NW_027468870.1, forward strand.
AATCAAACAACGCATCAGCTACAAAATCCTCCTCCTCACCTACAAATCACTTCACTCACTGGCACCCAAGTACATCACTGACCTCCTCCACCCGCACACCCAGTCACGGTCCCTGCACTCCACCAGCAAGGACTTACTCTCCACTCCCCGCACCAGACTCAAGACCTTTGGTGACAGGGCTTTCTGTGCAATTGCCCCTACCCTTTGGAACACCCTGCCCCCTCCTATCCGTTCCGCCACTTCTCTGACACAGTTCCAAAAGCACCTCAAAACACACCTCTTCTCTCTTGCCTACCCACCCTAAACCCCCACCCTGCCCCTACCCCCCTACTCCACTCTTGTAAAGCGACCTTGGGTATCTTGAAAGGCGCTATATAAATTGAAGTTATTATTATTATTATTATTATTATTCAATTTAAGGCCCACAAATGACATTTCCTCTTCCGAGATTCATAACAAGTTTGCTCTGCTACTTTGCTAGTGCAAGAAATAAGTAGCATAATGCAGCACTCTCCACAGGCCTGACGTTCTACACAAACTGCCTGCATGGGCAGAATAGACAGAGTTTGTGCCGCCAAACCTGGGGCCCATAATGTGCATCCAGTGAATGTGAAGACATACATGTACTCAAAGACTGCTGTGCAAATAACAGAATGGCATGAGCAGGACAGAGCCCTAATATGGCTATTTACGGAACATGAGCAGGACCCATGTGGATTGTTGTGGAAACACAGAAGAACTCAAATGCCAAAATATCACACACACATACACACTAAACCCCTTTGTAAGAGTTGAAAGCCTAGGTTACTGCAAAACTAAACATGATAGTCTGAAGAAAATCCAACACGCAGGTATTAACACACAAATCACTTAACAATCTGATGTGCATGCCAGAGACAGTAGCAAGCAGCGCTAACATCCAAATATTTATGCTCTGGAGTTTGACAGTTTGTGTTGGCACGGTGTCCTGTCCTATGGGTCAAAGAGGCCGGAGTTATATTTAATCAGCAAAGGCAGCCAAAATCCTTACTGATGCACGATTGATCAGTGAGGATTTGATTACTTAGCAGGATGATCTTTTATTTCTCATATATAGAACTCTTCCGTCTTTTTTCTCTACAGAAAAGCACCCCAGCAGGCTGCCCTTTGAGGATGCCAGGATTCAGCAGCTGGCGCATAAAGAGCAGCACATACTAGCGCAAAAACAAAGAGCCCAAGCGCTATCTGGCCAACGCAGGACGGAGATGAAGCAACGCTGGGCGCATGGACGCAAAGAGAGTGTGCAGGAGTCCCGTGCAGCGCTGGGGCTGGGCTGCTAATGCATGCGTCTCTCACCTCACCTCTGCTCTGCTCTGCTCTGCTCTCCCAGTGGCTTAGCGCCGAGCAGCCCGCTAGAGAGCAACGCGCGCACACTTGAGAGCGCCGGCGAGAGATCTCCCCGCTGTCAGCACACTCAACAGAACATCAAAGCCAGATCATTGTGCTGAGACAAGACCTTTATCTTTGCACGTCGTTCGGACATAATGATTTCCCAACGATTTGCACTACACATGAGAATGTTGGCAGATTCCTGGAGGGACGATAATGAGCTCCTCCTCGGTATCTACCCGAGATGTAAACAGCTTTAATGACAGGAGATGGGCATCTGCCACGGCTATAAAGCACAGCCCATCCAAAGCAGTTGTGCTGACTTTGAGTGGCCTCAGATATTGATATGAGAGACAATGGATGTTTTGTGGGAGCTTATTGCTGCTCAGTGCCTGTCCGGAGGCTGGGAACGCAGGCAGGCATCTCAAGAGGAAGGCACACAGTGTGTGTGTGTGTGTGTGTGCCAGAATACAGCCGACACGTGGGGGCAAACCAGAGTCCCAGAAAAGGGAGAGGGGCTGTGTAAAAGAAAGCCACTTCAGTTCTTGTGAAACGTAACACTGTGGTACGTTTGCCGGGAACAAAGGGGAATTAGATGTATGGCTCTGCGCAATCATGGAACACGAGCCCGTCATTCCGATAGGGCAAGATGCAAATGCCACTGCAATGCAGAAAATGTGTGATGCTATGAAGAGCATGGAGACTCTGGCTCAGATTCTGCGGAGGTCAACCACTGCAGACTTCACACCCATCATACACAGCAGTGGCTGCAATAACGCTGTTATTTAGTTAAGGGGGAAACCTCTGGGGCCAACAAGAAGCATACTGCTGATACTATGTTATTTATTTCATTTATTCGCCTATTTATCCTGCGGGATATCATTTAACCAGGAAGGTCCCTGAGGACTGCAAACACCAAAAATAAAATAAAACATACCAAAACAACTCTTCAAAGTGTTTGTATGGGGAAACATTGAAAAAAACTACTTCACTACTTCTCTGTTACATCAGCCATTTAGAAGAGAGAGAAGACGGCCAGATGTGACATTCATACAGGGCTATCCCCTCTCACCCCTGCGACACGGTCATTCGGTGACAGCATTAGTTTACCAGTCCATGACATGCGGGACTAGACGGCCCTGTCCAGTTGAAGCTCAGCTCGGCCCTGCCAACATCAACACAGACACATGGAGCAAGGAGACTCTAACCACACAAAGCCATCAACAAAGACTACATCGCCATAGTCATGAAGTGGAAAGTATATAGTAGCATGTGATACAGACAAAAACAAACAAAACATTCAAACAAAAAAAGGGCAGAAAAGGTGACAAGATGTCAAGACCACAACAATAATGTCCATGCCACCTATACCCCATGCAAAACAACAATGCTGTCTACTGTCACTTGAAACATATTCTTGGTTTTGTGTCTGACATTAAAATGATACAATACAATTTTATGAAATGCTTTGATGTAATGGCCCAGAAAAAAAAAGTATTAAGCAACAATACAGGGTTACCCTTATTGCATTTAGCATAAAAGATCAAACAGATTTTTTCTGTGTTTACTTGTGTTAATAATTTTAGGTTAATATATTAAGGTTAACATATAGCAGAAAGCAATGTGTTCAGTTGCAATAATCTACCACGTCAGCAACATTCACTGAGGACGCAGGACACAGAACAAGCATGCAGCAGCAGCAGCATACACACTCATACACACTCACAGCAGCAGCATACACACTCACAGCACATACACACTCAGAGCAGCACATACACACTCACAGCAGCAGCATACACACTCACAGCAGCATACACACTCAGAGCAGCACATACACACTCACAGCAGCAGCATACACACTCACAGCAGCATACACACTCAGAGCAGCACATACACAATCACAGCAGCACATACACACTCACAGCACATACACACTCACAGCAGCACATACACACTCACAGCAGCAGCATACACACTCACAGCACATACACACTCACAGCAGCACATACACACTCACAGCACATACACACTCACAGCAGCACATACACACTCACAGCAGCAGCATACACACTCACAGCACATACACACTCACAGCAGCACATACACACTCACAGCACATACACACTCACAGCAGCACATACACACTCACAGCAGCAGCATACACACTCACAGCACATACACACTCACAGCAGCAGCATACACACTCACAGCACATACACACTCACAGCAGCAGCATACACACTCACAGCAGCACATGCTCACACACTCATGCATACTCTCTCAATAGCACATACTCTCTCAATAGCACATGCACACTGTTTCAGCAGCACATACTCTCTTACAGTAATAGCACATGCACACTGTTTCAGCAGCACATACTCTCTTAATAGCACATGCACACTGTTTCAGCAGCACATACTCTCTTAATAGCACATGCACACTGTTTCAGCAGCACATACTCTCTTAATAGCACATGCACACTGTTTCAGCAGCACATGCATACCAGGCAGGCACACAGCACATTTACAGACCAACTTCAAGCGCAGTGCCCTACCAGTGACGTTGACCTCCATAGCGGCTGAGCGGGTTCCGATGCTGTTGGTGGCGTCACACATGTATGTGCCGGCCAGGTCGTAGGTGACCGGCCCTTTAAAGAGCAAAATGTTGTCACGGACCTCCACATTATCAGGAATGGAGCCATTTAAACTGCAGCGGAGGCAAGAGAGATCCCGTCAGGTGAAAAGGGTATGATCAGATGTATCCTTACACATCCAGCATGGCATGGGGAATAGTATGATACTAATAATGCTGAATAGTTTAAAATGCAAACCTTGAACTTTATTATAGCTTTTATTTCAGGGAGCACTGAGAAATACTTACAATCTCCACTGATACAAAGACACGGGTGGGTTCGCATCAGTCTGACAGATTAGCTGAACACTTTCTCGGTTCAGATACCAGTTGCCATCATATCCCTCAATAGTTACCTCTGGCTCATCTGCAAAAAAGCAAAACATCAAATTGACTGCAAGATCAAATCCCTTCAATGCATTGATGTTTCTTTTTAATGTCCTTCATGAATTAAATATACAATTTCCAAAAACAAAAAAAAAAAAAAAAATAAAAAAAAAAAAATAATAAAAAAAAAAAATATATATATATATATATACACAGTATATATAATTGATAATGCTAAATAAGGCAGAACAATAACATCAATTCCCTTACACTGAATGTTGAGGGTCACACTGTCGCTGTATGTCTCGCTGTGGTAAGATGTGATGCACGTGAGCTTCTGGTTGTGGGTCTGCCGCGTGGGAACCATCATGTAATCACTGCGCACTGTGAACGTTCCGTCAGGGTTCCGGATCTCCTGGTTACTGACCTCGCCATCCAGACCAGTGTCCCATGTGATCACACCAGGAGGTTTTCCGTTGGCAGACAAACAAGTGGCCACGGTCATCTTCAGATTGGCTGGTCCAGCCACGATGGTTGGAGTAGATAGGCTCATTTGGATCATAGGGCGAGCTTTCACAAAATGGATGAAATTAAATGAAAATGTAATAGACCAGCTAGTTTAGATTTGAAGTATGTAAGTCTTAAATGTGTTTATCATATCTACATATTCAGATACATACTGCCGTATCTAGGCCATACTAAACATTATGTAAAATATTAAAACCTAGGGGCTGATATTCCATGTTGATGTGAGGTTAAAATTGGGCTAAAACAGCTCCTTCAGCTCAACAGCCAGAGCAAGGCGCTAACAACGCCCACGTCACGCTGGAGAAAAGTGTTTGCTGCATGTGTAAGTGTGAGAGTTTTTTTTTTTTAATCCCCACTCACCATAAACGGTGAGGTTGACGGTGTTCTCGCGGTTGCCAGCTGGGAAGGTGGTGTACTCGCAGATGTAGGCGGCCTCGTCAGTCAGCCGCAGGTTGGAGAAGGTGATGGTGGTGTCCTCCAGGGAGGGCGTCGGCCGGCGCACGGCCGGACTCTTGAAGCGCACGCGCTCCTTGAAGGGCGGCAGCACGGACACGCCCAGAGCAGGGTTGGCGATGGCCACATTCTGCTTGGTGCCGTTGACGAACTTCTGCCAGGTGACCTGGGAGATCTTGACCGGGGGGTCACTGTTCACAAACTGGCAGCTGAGGTCCACCTGAGAGCCAGCATAACCTGAGCGACTGTCCTCCACCTGGACCATCTGAGAATAACCTGAGAAAAGCAGAGAGAGGGGAGGGTGAGAATACAACACCTCACGATACATTTACATAAGATCAGTAGAACATGCAGCTGCGCACATCTGCTCTGTGCAGATCTCATATTGAACTCAATTAGTGCTCCAGTTCACTAACCAGTCAATGAGAAATTGGACGTCTGAGTCACAGAGTATGCAGCAAATTTGTCTCACTTTATACAACCTTTAATGAAAAAATTGCATACAAATACATTAATAGAATCATTCTTCGTGTGCTTACTAAAGGGGGATACAGGCTTTGGGCTTTGTAAAGGGCTTTGAGACTATGGAAATAGTCAATGCTGCTATACAAACAAATCTAATCAAATCAATGTCATTGTAAACAGACCTTTACTACTACAGAAACAGTGAGACAATGTGCCAAAGACATTGTTTATGATTGTGTTAACATCACCAGTCCAGTGTAACACTCTTTATTGACTATATGGGTAAGTGGCCCCAACAGTAGGTGTCCTTAGTCAAAGCCCCTATTAGGACTCAGAGTCGGTCAACTGCACCAGCGTCAGCAGTGCAGGCCTCTTGTACAATAGAGGCTGTCACACAATACAGTTTCTTACACATGTCATGACACGACGTTCAGAAAACAATATGAAGTGATGCTTATTCTTCTCTGAGAGGACCCGTTTGAGATGGCAACGCCAGAACAATTATTCAGACGATGGCTGGCCTCAAACTGTCTTGCCGTCTGCATCTTGTGAAGTGCACACACAGAGAAACTCGCATTATCTTTTCATCTGCGCTGTCGGAGAAATGAAGGCTGCACGTCGCGCTGAGGATAACATATTGTGATGTTCTTAGATGTTGCTTTGTTTTTCCCTCTGGGTGCATGCTAAGAGTATTCACAGTCCTTAAAGAAGACACTGTCTCACTTGTATCTACAGTAGAATTTACCAACCCCGCTAATAATCACTTAGCCTACTTTTCCTTCAGTAATGAAGATTTAATTCTATAGCAATTTTCCTCAGCCATCAGCTCAGTGCTTAGACTTGGAACAATTAGCTTTGTAAAAGCTGCATTTTGACTATGAGCACAGTTACAACACATTCTTAAAACATCATACCCCCTGAGCAAAAAAAGTTTATTAATAGTAACCCTAATCCAATTAGAAAATGGCACGTCTTTTAACGTGCCACATTGGTGGCAATAAACGCAATGTAAGAAAAAGAAATCCAAATATAGCTCCAGAGGAAGAGCCCCAAACCTCACGAATGAATATTTATAGCCGCACAGGTTGGGAGTCGCTGGCTGCTCATCTCTAGGCAACTGCGGAGCCCCACACTGCACCGTCTCTGAAAGACTGCAGCTTAAGGAGCCTGGGCTAAAAATAGGAGGGCTTAAGAGCTCTGGGTACTGTAGGACACTGACTGGGAGTAGAAATGGGCCCTCAAAGCCAATCAGGGACATGAGATCTGACTGAGGGGCTATTATGGTAAACACAGATTCCGCTGCTTTTAGGGAGATGAACACACACACATGCAAAATGTCCCCTGATCCACAGGTAAAGGACACCAGTTGGTGCCACTTTGTGTGCCATTATTTAAGTGTAAATAAGCCAACACTGTGGCGATTTTCCAAAATGAAAGCCTGACACTCCAAGGGCCCTATTTTGGCAATCTAAAACACATTAGTATAGGGAATCGTGCAGTTTTAGGAACGGTTCATATACATTTTTGCAACTGGTGATTTTTTACTTGCTAGGACCCCATTGAATACAAAACAACCTGTTTCCAATTTGTTTCTTTATTTTCAGTGCCAAAATTCAAGATGGTGGACAATATGCAGAAAAATAATATAAAGGCTTAAAGTGGTACATTTTTTGATAAATATACACATGTCTTTCATGGAGTTTGTGATGGTAAAGTTGTTAAATAATAAGTAGCCTATATGTCATTGTAGCCTTGTGCCTCACTTTCAACATTTTCAAAGAAGCATTCTGCCAGATCTTAGCAAAAGTGTATGTCACTTTTCCTGACAACCATCTCCTGTACAACAGCCATGCCATCTATTAAGATGCTATCCAATGTGTGTGTTAATTGCACTGAGCTACTCTCTGTAGATTGTTCAGATGATGCTGTTTCTGAAACCAGTCACAATTCATGGATGAAGGCAGACTTAGCTGTAGTGGGCAGCATTAGGCTTGCATATAATCAACAAATTCATATGTTCCCACAATTTCCTGCAAGTCCTGTTAACAGAATTATTGAAGACCAAAGAGCTCATTGTGGACTTCAGGAAGTCTAAAGCTAGCACACACCCCCATTCTCATCAATGGGACTGAAGTGGAGTGTATCACCAGCTTCAGATGTCTGGGTGTCCACATCTCTGAGGACCTCTCTTGGACCCTCAACACCTCTACCCTGATCAAGAAGGCTTACCAGCGTCTCTTCTATCTGAGGAGGCTAAAGAAGGTCCACCGCCTCCTCAGATCCTGGTGAACTTCTACCCCTGCACCATCAAGCGTATCCTTACCAACTGTGTCACAGTTTGGTATGGCAACTGCTCTGCCCACGACCGAAAAGCATTGCAGAGGGTGGTGAAAACTGCCCAACGCATCACTGGTTCCTCACTCCCCTCCATTGAGGCCATCCAGGGCACAGCAGGTTCAGAGGAAGCTTTCCTGCAGCTGAACTCTAGCTCTGCATCCTGGTGACAACCAACCTACAAAGCCACCCCCACCCCCGCCCAATGCCTCCTTGCCTGTTGAGGTGTCCACGACCATAGCAACCATAACACCCCCACCCCCACCCCCCCCATGTATGTTGTTTATACATTGTTCACATTACATAGCCATATTTATTCTGCTCTTATAAAGTAACTGCTAATATACACTGCACATATTTATATTAGTCTAAACCTCTCTACCTTATATAAATCAACTGTATACTACTGTCTACACTGCACTACATTTCTTGACCTGTCTATGCACCACCTGTCTATACTTTGTATATCACATTGCACTTTTCTCCTTTTTTGCACTTCTGGTTAGACGCAAACCACATTTCATTGTCTTCATACTTGTACTCTGCAATGTCAATGAAGTTTAATCTAATCTAATCTAATCTATTGTGGTGAGTGCAGAACATTACTTTAATTCAAATGATTATTAGGTTATGTGAAGGAAACTTTTAATCAGTCAATGTGTTTTTCAGGGTATGCCAATAAATAGCATAATGGTGGTTACACCCATCACTGGTTGATAATCATGACATCTCATGTCACCCATGGTCATATTTATGTATATAGTATGTATATAATGATAATACCTAACATATATCCATTTAAAATGTTTAAAAAGGCGATTATTTGCCATTTTTGGTGATATATCCGCCATCTTGGATTTTGGACCAGTGCAGTCCGGGAAAAAATTGGAAACAGGTAGTTTTGCAAACTATACGGTCTGAAGAAGTGAAAAAACATAATTTGCTAAAATCTATATGAAATGTTCCAAACACCTTTTTTTTGCTACATATCGCCCTGCACTACATGGTCACTGGTGAATAGCTTCAATTTAGGGGTTTGTCCAGTCCATATTCGGGTGGTTCTGTTATCATACGTCGGGCGCTTGGCGCAAAAAAGGCAGTTCTTATGTTTCTTAATCAGTCATGGGTGTGTTATGGGCATAACATAATTTAAACCAATGAGAATGACATCTGTCAGCAAGCAATGCAACTTCAAACAGCGCATTTTGATAGTCAGTGGCGCATTTGAAAGAATCTGCTTGTTCGCGAGACCGTATGGAACAGGTATTCCACCTGTTCCTATTGCTTTGCTAAAACCTAGCAGAGTATAGCCTACACGTATCTGCACTCGTCTATTATTTGAACTCATAGGCAAAGTGAAACTTCACAGTGGTGTCATAGTCAATGACAAAACAGTTATACATAGTTAATTACTTTTACTATTGACTGACAATGGGTTACCATCGAAACATAGCCTGAAAAAAGCAACACTTACCCCAATAATGCTCGAATGACTGAATAAAAAACCCAAGGACATTTATCCTGCAGAGGAGTTGCTGCTTACATCTCGTGACAGTGCGTCTTCAGCTGTGTTTCATATGCGCCTTTCGCTATAGACCAGGTTTTTTTGGTCAGTGGCGTAATGCTTTTTAGATGGTGTGAGATAGAGATTTTTAGATAATGCGCCAGACCCCACCTTAGGTCATTAATTGCCACACCTCTAGGCGCATTGTGACAAATTTGAGTGTAAGATAGGAATAAACTTTGCGTCGTGATAAAAATACGCTATGCACTGCGTTCATGATTGTCAAAATAAGGTCCCTTGATGTCTAGTGTTTAAAAGGTACAGTGTCATTCTGTGTCATTTTCAGTACAGCGGTGGATGAGGCCATTGGATCAAAGATTTGTAATCAGTGTCACTACCACGAGCGTTGATGAGCCACTACCACAGTGGTCACTAGCACAAGCGTTGATTGAAGAGCTATGTTGGGTTTAATGTCCACTAACACATATCAGTGTAACAAGACTAAAATGAATTGCTGATCACTCAATGTTTGGGTCCCTGTTTAAGAGAGAAACTAATCAGGCTGAGTGACTAATAAAGGGTAATGGATGCAAACGCATTATGTGCTAAATAAGCTACCCTGGTCTACACAAATACCTGAGTAGAATTCTTTCCCAATGATGTTCAATAATAACAATTTCTGGGAGCTATTACCAAATGCAGGATCCCTGACATAGCGGTCAAATTCTCTTCAACACACATTTATTTCTTTTGGAAAGGTCATTTAATAATACTAAACGATGTCCTTAAAATCTGTGTTCACTACCAAACGCCTTTGCAATAATCAAATAAATAAATACAAATAGTAATAACACACACACACACACACACACAGTCTAAATAAATGGCAGAGCGCAACAGGCATTTGGAGGGACAACTAGGATTAGCGATGACAGTAGGAACACAGCCTGGCTTTGCCTGGCTTTGGGCTGTCCCTGCGAGACTACACAAATATTTCAAAGCCATGCAAAGCGGGGCGGGCAGGCAACACATGGCAGGTTGGGAATGATAGGGGAGCAGCTTACAGCACTCAGGATATTGAAGTCCAGGATGGAGTCCAACAGTGTGAGAACATCCTCCTACTACGTGACCACATGTAATACCTGCATTCAGACTGACCCACCGCCCAAATCTCTAGCAAAAAACAGCAAAAGAAATGAAAAAAGCACACACACACACACACACACACACACACACATACAGAGCGACCACTGCAGCCAAGCTGCACAGATGCGACAACCTGTTCACAAAAGGGTGATAACTGCGGAGGCCATCACAACTGGCCTCTGGCCCCTGCGCTGCTCTCAGTCCAATTCCTCCCCCCAACCCACGATCCTATCCCTCCACCCCCTAATCTATACAACTGTTTACATCTGAGGATTACAGATTATCAGGACCCCAGCAATCTATACAAAGAGAAATAGTAACACTCAAATCTGATATTGGATTCTCTTCAATGGATTATATTTTCCATTTCCGTACTTGGCAGATGCCCACATACAATATCCATTCTAGGGCAAATTGTGTGTTTTTATAGCTTTGTGAGTATTTTTCTTTCAAAATGTGGAGTCGTGAAATTATTATTTTTGAAAAATTCTCTCTCTTTGAAACAGACTGCTTGACTGTGGTCTGTTAGTTGTTGTGGACAGAGAGGCACTTACTAAACTGATGAGAAATGAATGTCCACTGATGTCAATCAGTGCGGATGAAGCAGACTGAGGCTGAGGATGCAGATCAGCAACTGAGTCACTTTGTACATCCGTTTGTGAGCATCAACCTCACATGTACAAACAGAATCACTGCCACAGTGGATGCATTTCTGAATGAAATGATAGTAAGCTACCAGTCCAATATTGTTAAGTTATAAAACATTTTAAATATTCTAATTCAATACCATTTGATCTTACATATACAACATTTGCATGTCATCGTGTGTGAGAAAAAAAAGGCATAAACACCAGCAAAACACCATTTTGTCAGAGTCCAATGTACACTGTTGTTACACACTGTTTTACAGTTCGATAGACATGCCCGCGTTTCAATGGAGGATCTCTGCGGTTGAGCTGATTAGCAGGTCAAAAGGTGTAGCCCACACCTGCCAAACGGGGAGCCGTGGACTAAGGCAGTGCCATCATGGGCTCGTCCATCTCCACTTCCTCCTCCTCGCCTCTCTTGTTCATGTGCTGCCACTCATCCATTCTGCAACTGCAACAGTAATCCCTGCTTCTCCTTCTTCTAATCTACCTTATCAGCCGCACTGTAAACGCGGCTCGGCAGAGAAGATTTAGTCCCCCTATGTGGCTTTTTGAAAGGAAGACGCATGGAGGAGCTTTATATAGTCGAGGATAGTAACTCGGTGGTGGAGCTACAACTAATCCGACAACACTGTACACAAGGCAAGAGGACACTGTTATTTCCAGAAAGGAGCCTGGCGATAGCCAAGCCAATTATCTGTGTCTGCCATTCACTCTTGGCCAAAGCACACCAGGCTTGTAGGGTCTGGATTAACCATGGGTTACCCCACAACAGGTGTCAGCTCTTCTGATTGTATACAATCTGAATCGGTGATGCTGATTTAAATGAGTTTTGCCTGTAGTTGTACATCATGCAGAGAAGGATGGTTGCCAGAAGAGACCTCTATTTCTTTAAAAAAAAAAAATTTGTTCCCTGAGACAGTTCAGAAAAAGCCTTTCTCAACCATGTGGAGTAAGTTTGGGTGAAGAACTAAACAGTACATTTATTATAATGAAGTGATTTCAGTACTTTGTGGTGGGTTTTGTGTTCTGGCGGTACTAAGTTTTGAAAAAGATGCCTACATTATTAATCAGTGCTATCTCCGTCACAATTATCTTCAGCTCCTTACCTAAAATCCTGAATGACGGTATCTATGCATTAAATTTAGAGATAAATGTAAATCAAACATTGCTAGTGACATACAATATATGGGAAATAAATTTGTAGTGTTGAACACTAGTTGAGAGCTCACAAAACCTAAAAACTCTGTATAAAAGAAGATTTTTAAGTCAATGCACGCTTTTTTGATGTCCCTCAGCACAGCGTCCACTGTCTGTAGGTGTCTCTGCTGCTGCTAGCCTGTCCTCTCCAGCCGCAAAGCTGCAGCAGCTGCAGTGCTCCCCTGGTGACCCTCTGCCATGTCCACCTGCCCTGCTGAGCCATCCTCCCCACTCCATACCATCAGACAGAACTGGACCATGCAAACATCGCTCAACCTCCAACCGACAAAACCTGAACGATCCGACAATACCAGGTAACTACGATATGTCTTCACCATCATGTCCTACATGCTACCTGTGCACTCGACCAGTCAAGGCTGCTCACCTGAAACACAACTTGTTATTCTGATTTATAAGGCCACCCAGACTTTACCTATTAGCATCCACATGTCTCTGTACCTGTGTAGTTTGTAAATATACAACAAACTGGGCAACAACATGCACTATACTGAAGCAGCCCATTCATTCCCCAGCAGTGCCCCATGTGAGCTGCTCTTGCTGCCAGTCTGTCTTACCACCTTGGTGATTTCTCCCTGCTAACTCCCTCTAACATCAACTTCATGATTTCCACTTTAAGACGTTAATGGCTCGGTTAATGCCAATGGTTTTTGGCATAGCTCCAAATGTGCGGAACACAACTACATTAGAAGAGTCTCAGACTTCACTTCAGTCAAAACAGGTGTGGTCCTGATATGCATCTTTCTGGCCTTGCCTCTCTGTACTTCCAAATTCACCCCCTTCTCTGCCCTGATTAGCTAGGAGTGTCTTTTACTTTTAATGATATGTTTATCAGAGGTATTTTCACATATGCCTATGTAGGTGAATGTGCTAGGTCTAAACAATAAAGCTCAGGGTTCAGAGTTCCCTAACATCCCTATCACTGCCCAGTAAGGTCCCAAACCAATATCTCCGTGGCGGGAGTCCAGCACGTAACAGATGGCCATCGTGTGCTCAGTGGTGGCAAAGAGGGAGCAACAGGAAAGTGGGTCAGGATCAGGCAGAGTGCGGCCAGACACAACTGGACAGCACGCATAAACACACACCACACAGACACACACACGCTACACACACACACACACACACACACACAAACACACACACATATACACACACACTCCCTTCATCAGCTAAACTACTTGATCTTTTCAATGCCAACTGTGTGCTCTTTAAATAAACATTTGCGGGAGAGCCGTTTTGGGTACTACTATGTTCCTTCTGTGTCATTTCAAAACAAGCTAGTGTTGCCTAGATAGATAAGATAGATAGATAGATAGATAGATCTATCTTTCTGCACGTTAAAAGGGGAACCTTCAAATAAATTATTTTAACTTTCACCAGATTAACGTTAAAGCAAATTATGTAATTCCCCAACCAATCCAGACGTATTATAATTGCATTTAGAAAAGCATCCGGATGACTTTCTGACCCCTATCACACATATGATCTCTATAATGCCATTCCTATGTGGCGAAAGACCAACTGAGAAGTTACAAATGTGTCCACGGGTCCACTATTTGATAAAGCACTAATTCTGACAGAAGTAATGAAGCCAAATGAGTTATTTTGGCACATGAAGAAGTGCCCCTGTCCTCGCCCAACCTGTGGCCACATCTCATCTAGGCGCTGCAATTACAAGTGGGTGATCAGAGTTTTATTCCTCAAAACTTTAATCCAAGTGAAAAGGGAAGAAAGTAAAATACTGTAAATCATGTTCTGTTGATTATTACATTATATTTGATTAATTTGATTAATGATTTAATTAATGATTATTAGATTATTATTTACCCTTCTTCTATATGCTGCAGCTGCCAAACACTTAGTGTGGATGGGACTATGATTTCTTCACTCGTACCATTTTGTTATGTACAATGAACTATAGATACACAAAGCTGTATCTATACACACAAGCTAGTCATAACGGATATGATGGCCTGAAGAAAATCGACAAACATTCACATGGCCTTTCCTATTTAGGACTATTTGGTCACATCTGACTCGCGAGGGTCATACCTCGATATCAGAAAAAAAAAAATATATTCTGTGGATGACTGCATGATAAATACCTCTGTTTTTCACACTTTCACAGTTTGAAGTTTGTGTTTTGCTTTTGGGACTTTTAGTTTGTAGGTGTTCCCTTTACTTCCTGTAGCCTTTGTACTTCCTGTTTCCATGTGTCTTTAGGGGGATTCGACTTCATGTAGCCACCTGCTTAACATGATTATTTCTGAGATTCTGATACGTTTTCAAACCGGAATTGTGCATATGTCATGGTTAAAAACGTGTCAGAATCTCAGAAATAATCACGTTATGGAGCCAGCTTAAGACTGCTGCAGGTGGCTACATGAAATCGAATTGCCCTTTTGTTCCCTGTCTCTTGTCTCCGCCCCTCACCTGTCTTGTTAAGTTATTAGTCTGATTAGTGCCTTGTTCCATGTTCACCTGTGTCCCCTTGGTTTTGCCCTATCGTCTGTGTCCTTTGATTACCTTCCTGATGTATTTAAGTCCCTGTCTGTTCCTTGCTTTGTCATTGTGTGTGTTTTGTCATGGTTGTTTTATTGTGTTTTTCTTGAGTAAAATCGATTTGAGTTTAACCTTCGAGTCTTGTCCTGCATTTGGGTCCGAACCTTACCTGCAACCCTGACACACAGAGGTTACATTTTTTGAGTCTAATGCAGAGAAAATATGAGAACTATAGACCTTAAGACTCCTGGCTTAAACAGCCAGCCAGAGAGATTTAGAATTTCATTTAAACATCAATGATGTGTGACTGACGTATCGGTTCCACCAAGAAATGGAAGATGACTTTTCACTGCAGAAGCCTTCACTGCGCCTCCACGGCCTTCCATAGTTTACTCCAGACCTCGATAAACAAGCAGCCTTTAGCAGGCCACAGCAGAGACAGGGACCAATCTGCATAGCTCAACTGCTTTAGTGTTGGATGTTCAGTGAAAACAGACAGCACAAGTAGTCATCACAAATTAAGATTGAGCAGAAATCTTAGGCCCTAATTTAAATGACAGGGAAAATGGGAAGTCCGGCAGAGAAACAAATTATCTAAAGCTAATTTAATAACTTGGCAAAAGCATTTTGCTAATTTGATACCACGATGAGCATGATCCTGAGCCCAAACATGGGTGGGCCACCACGTCACCCACCATTCAAAATAAGGCCCATAATATTAGTCTGTTTTTCAAGAAATAATACTAACCGAATATCAGTGACAGTTGTTGAATATTAACCAAAAAAAAAAAAAACATGCATCCTTTTTTATCCGATTGATGCTAACATACTGTACATGGGACTGGGTGAGCAAGAGATGCAACATACTGTACCATATCTATAACATGAACATATTGCTTTGACATTAGCCATTTGGGATTACATATCTGTGTAGAACTTAATGCGCGTTTTGAGTAACTACATTTTCACAGCTGATCTGCATCCACTGGGCAGAGCATTCATTTGTGGTGATAATCTCCTCTCTAAAATATGGATTTGTAGTGCGAAAATCTTCTAAAGCTCTCTAAAAGGAGAATGTTACACACACGCACACAGCAAACAGAGAGAGACAGAGACAGAGACACAGAGAGAGAGAGAGAGCGAGAGACAGAGACACTGAGAGAGAGAGAGAGAGAGAGAGAGAGAGAGATGCATATAAACACAAAATGTACATGCCACAGTAACTGTAGACTTGGTATATCCAAAGCTCTCTTGCAAATTAACAAAATAATTTCCAAATCATTTGTATAATTCATAATTTTATGCAATGTCTGACACTAACTTATTGTTATGCTAGAGGCTACTCACAAAATTCATGAATAATAGCAATAGGGTAGATAGATAAACATCATATCAAACAATAAAAGTAGACCCTGCGATTTCAACAAAATCGAAACAAAAGTAATTTTGTTTCCTTTCCTAGTGTGACCTCCAGGGACTTTAAAGTCACATGTATTCTAACATCAGCATCTTACTGGGATTGCTAAAGGCACTCTTTTGGCTGTAATCTACTAGTGATTGCTGGAGAGGCACTTTAGACTCCTTCTATAGAGGATAATAAATAGTCAGGAGCAGAGAGATGCAGTCGGTCCAGATGCTGATCTGAGAGAACTAGAGATGCAGCTGCTGCTCCTGCTAACCCAAACATAGAGACACTGGGGAAATCACTGTCAAGCCACAACAGGGCATCGATAAGCGGGTGTAGTATTACACATAGAAAAAAGGCCATCTTCTGTTTACTCTGTGGAATATGCATGGGACACATACCCACTCAAACTATAAGTGGAGGAAATCTGTGCAGGTGCAGTGGATTTCAAATGGATGCAAGGAATCCCAGCAGCACATCTGTGAGGTCCTGTGCAACCGGCGAAATGTGATACAACTATAGTTCCATCATGGTGCAAAATATTCCTTCCACATATGAATTAGAATGAGAGGCAGGGACTACAAGCTAACAACAATGAATCTGATTGTCATGACATATAAAACAACAATATTCATCTAATGTACTAAGTCATGAGATAATCATTCAAGTATGGGCAATGTTTAACTGTTTAAACCAGCAGAGAGAGATGATGACAACACAGAAGAAAAGTCATCTGGTAAAAGAAAATGCAGACGTATTTAGACAAGCTACACTAAACCACTCACTGAATTAAATAAAATAAATTAAATACAAGGCTTAAATAGTTGCTTTTGCTTATCACTCTCGCTGATTGCTTCAATTTCCAACAAAAAAGCAATCTAACACACCAGATGTTTGGGAATGGCATTTTCACTCAATCTAAGGCAAGGACTTTAGCAGGCTTTAGAGTACCGTCTGCAAGACAGGCTAGCCTTGAAGTTTTCTTGCATTGAGTTAAGAATTAAGTTCGATGACAATATCTTGACTAGGTGACGAGACAATATGCATTGATTACGCCAAAGGAAGGGAACAGACTTTTTGCCAAATATATTTTACCAGATGTCAATACTCATGGAGCCGAATCGATTAAATGGATATTACCAGCAGCCTGGGTGTTAAAACATGGGTGTTGTTGAGATGTATAAACCCTTGATGCGCGTTTAAAATTGATCTGGAGTTTAATATGGGGACAAGATCTACTCTCAGCTGAGGGCTAATCCTACTTGAGGCGATAGATAACTTCACCATGAAAGATTATACAAAAACAGGTCTACCTGAAATGATGACAGCCGAAAAGTACATGAAGGTTTTGACCACCATCATAGTCTTGCTTCTGGCGCGATATGTTCACGAGAAGAAAATGTCCCTTGAGAAAAAGATTAAACCTAGTTTACAGATAATAGTCCATTGTTTCCTCTCATTTGGGAGAGAAAGAAACCAGTGGGCTTTGCTTATGTTTAAAGTTCAGTGTCTCCCCAGGCTTATGGCACATTCAGGCGCGCAGTCCAATGGTGTCTCCGCGGTCATCATATTGCGCGCATAGGAGCCTGCGATGCTGCTTCACGCGTCGTATGAACTTTCCTCTACAACCCAGACGCGGGATCGAACAGAAATCAGCTTAAGACACTCATGATTACAGCAGTGACGCAACCTATAGGATGCTGTGGCGATGTCTCCATGATGGCAAATCCGCTGGGTGTAGATTAGCAGCAATGAATTGTCTTGTTGAGGGTGTAGCCTTGCACGCTTGGCGTTTGGCTGCTTTTATACAGCACGGAACTGGTCCATCGGTTTAAATGTCACATTCGAGCATTTCTAGCCGTAACCACCCTACTCGTTCACCTATTCAGTCTGCAGGAGGAGCTACTCCCTGTGTCTGCGGTGTTAACCCAAGTAACTGCAGTGTGGTAGCTCTGAAGCTATTATGACAGCTTTAGAGACAGCCATTTAAATGTAACGGAGATATACAGTGATTCATGGTTAATTTGGTTCTCAAAGCCATGTCAGATTTGATCAAAATCCAGGCACACCTGTATGTCAAAAACGATGGTAAAATGTGAGGTCACTTAAAAAGATCAGTAATTCAATACAGTATGTTTGAGATTCACAACATCCACATCTAAATTACTATTTACTTATGCACTATCAATGCACTGGAACAACACGCGTTGCGTTTTTAACCCCTTTGGCTGCAATGACTGGTTGGTAGTCACGTCTGACGCCAGATTTATAGAATGCTTATAGCTCCACCTTGTGGTCACACAAATAACACAAAGGCATCCATTAAGCTCATTTGCACTCATGAATTTTGCGTTAAACTTTTATTTAGTTTTAACGTACTGAAACGTATGTCTTTACATAAGCTACTGAGATTGTAAAAATTTCTATACGTCCCCTATATGTAGGCCTACATATTTGCAAAAATTCTACTAAAGAAATGTCCAGAGCCTTCATTTTTTAATGACACCTCTCTGGTCATCACAACATTATTAATACATTAAGGCTAAGTGGTTTTAAAACATGTTTACTGACTGTTACACAAAAAAAATTTGTCCTGCTAAAAGTCTGGTTTCGGCTTATCTTTTCTGTATAGCATTTAAGTAAGCACAAAGTAAGTAGGAGGTCATCAGTAGGTGGTAATAGCCTGCAAAATCAACACACAATATCACTTCACTATGTTGCCATTGTTTGCAGTGCATTGGAACCAAATATAATGCTTCTTTAAGAAGCTTGCTGTTTCGGATACACAATAGACTACTCTGAATACAATTCAGCTCACTTTTCTATAGGCTCCTTGTGAGTGGTCCAACAGTTTGCAAATGTTGTTAAACCATAAATACCTAAACGTCTCACAACAGTAGAAAAGATCGCAAGTACTTCAAACAGAAGATATGCACAAAATAGACACATTCATATGCCAAATAAATATAGTGTGCATTATGCATTAATATTAGATCATCCTTTCCCAATGTCAGAACAGTTTAGCATACACAAGAAGGTGAGAGTGACTTGGAGCCAGTGACATGCCAGCGCATCAGTGTATGCTCAGTGACAAGATAACAAGCAACAGCACTGTTTTGAAGCATGCTTAGGTGATCTGGCACTGTTGTCGTTTTCAAATGATTTTTCAGATGATCATATTAAGGGCACAGAAACACTTGTCATTCAAACTAGCTGCCTAGGCTATGCACTATGCAGCTCTGTGGTCTGGCTTGGATCATCCAATGGAAATTTAAAAAAAATATATAAAATAAAATAAAACAAAATAAATCACCAACTATATTGAGTAGTATTTATTGTGGCACTAACAACATCCAAGTCGCACTGTACCTTTATTGTACCTTGATTGTTGTAAGCCACTTTGGATAAAAACAGCAGCTAAATGGCTAAATGGAAATACTGCCAAAAGACATAAGTTGAAATGTCACACAGAACCAACAAAGTGCCAGCTATGCTGTTTGTGGTGTTTGCAAGGTTTCTGTATATCTTTTCAGAAGTTAGATGGTCAGTGTTTGACCAGAAGTCTATACTGCAGTTCTATAGTTTGATCTTCCATTCCACACCCCATCAGCCTTTGGAGGAGTTCCAAGTGTTTGGAAGAAATAAGGCTTTTTCTAATTTAATGAGGCATAGTATTCGTGTGAACAGAGTCTGAATTTACATGCAAAAATGTATTGACCAAATGTATTCAATTTCACCTTGAAGATAACTTAGATTGCACAATATAATCTCAGAAAACAAGGGCAATACTGTTTGAAGTGTTTTGAACTCCAATGTTGCTGTTCTTTTTTATGAAAACATTGAACTGTAAACATAAATGTTGTTGTATTTCAGCTCCAGTTCAAACCAAACTTGCTTGTTACAGGATCAAACCATTGCAGTTGAGCGGATGAGGGAGAGGAATGCTGAAGTTGTCTGCACAAGCACTATCCCTTAAAACATGCTTGTTTGACAATGTGTCTTCATTAGCCAAATTCACTTACATTTCCCTTTTTTTAACATTACATTTACAGTCGCATCTTACAGCATGGACATCCCAGCAAGGTCTCTCCAGCATCCCGCCCACCCCACCCACCCCTCCCTCTCCTGCTTCTCTCTTCCGCTCCCTTATAGCTGTGCGTTCTCCTTGAGCAGGACAGAGCGAGGAGAGAAGCCTCTGCAAGGCTGAGCCAGCGTGCCTGGTCTCCGCAGCAGCACACGGAAGCCACGACAGCAGCACACACACACACACACACACACACACACACACACACACGCGCGCACTCCACGTCCGAGGTAAGCCCGTCTAAAACTGCTTTCTCATGGTGCACCTTAATGATGGCTCCAGAGCTCTCTGGATGTCTTAAGCTAGGGTGTGTGTGGAGGTCATTGGTTATTCGTTTGTTATTTATTTAAGGGATGCTGAGTGATCTGAGTGTCTGTTGACGTGAGCGCTGGTACTTGTGATGTCTGAGGAAATGTTATTCTGGAGTGCTTGAGTGCCCCTTACTCATTAGGAGCATGATGGAGCTCACGCATTGCTAGCACAGTAACCAGAAGGTCATCTGCATGCTTCACACAGTATGTAGGTGTTTGCCTGAGGCATGGAAAAACAACCTTCTGTACATGTCTAACTGATGGGCCGGAGCCAAATTGCTGGGAGGGGGGGTGGAGGATTTCCCCCTCCTCCACTGCAGCGATGTGTGTAGGCAGGACGGGAGGGGTGGCTGCCTGGACGAGGCACTCCACCTCACATCCGTGCAGTACCCAAGGAGGGACGTGGGTGGAGCTGTGCAGCCCTGGGAATCTCTGGTCACTGTTGTTGAGGGACAGATGCATCTAGAACTCTCCACTCACCAGTACAGGGATGCCTGCAGACTGCTGACCTGACACAGGAAGGATACAAAAGACTCTTGGGTTGTACAGGGATATTGTGTTCTCTGTTGCATTTGTGTCCTAATAATTCACATTGACCCCTGAGAGTTTTAAGAAAAGACCTTTCATGGGGGCTAAATTTGAAGAGCTGAGGGGAAACTATTGAGGCAGTATCTATTCATATTGCATCTAAGCAGCACTCAAGTACTACAACAAGTACTTTAATATTTGATCAATTTGTTTTAATATCCTCCCGTGATAATATCACCTTCTGAAGGAATTTATCACCTTGTAGCCGGCTTTACCTTACTTGACCTTGTGTGGTCATGTGGAAGCAGCAGTATTGTGTGTGTCAGTCCAAGAGCACACCGTCTCTTGAAATGATATGTTGTATATGTTGATATACAATTGGATGCATACAGTATGATCCAGGATATATGCGTATGTTTTCACTTACTTGTATATTATGCTTGTTTACACTATAATACTGTTGTGAACTTATGGTTTAGGCATTTCCTCTTTAGTGACACAGTCAGCCCATATGTCTCCAAAACTGGGGCACATGTAATATTTATGTTACATTATATGGTTTGCATGAAGTTTGCCAAAAAAATTTTTTGCTCCACATCAATGCAACATAGGGCTATGGAATGAATAGTTATAATAAGAGATAAACATTATTTGTACTACCTTTAACATCAATTTCAAATAAAATATTACAGGAACAGTTTACCTGGCAAATACCCTTATCTCCAGTCTGCAAGGGATGAAGTCTGTCTGGATATGTCTGTTTTTGTAGCTAACTATAATCACAGGTACTTTATGATGTAGGACCTACATCATGTTTCTATGGATTGTGTCAATAATTTCAATAATCTTCTATATTAAATTTGTTTTGTAATGTCTATGTGAAATCAATATGAATGGGCTCTTACCATGTCTGATATGTCAGTTTGCAGACTGATTGAAAGTCATGTGGACCGCTGTGCTCGTTAATGGGATCATACTGGGAGGTAAGGCCCACTTTACACACACACATTTTGTGCAGGGACTGTGACTGTGTAACACACTGGGTCTTGGTTTCTACAGTCAGCTTGGGTTATAAATGTGCCAGGCAAATACACACGGCAGGGATGTAGTGGGACAGACAGAGGCACTCAGCAAGGTTGGTGTGTCAGAGGAGGAATGACCCAGGAAGTGCACCAGCTGAATAAAGCCATATGTCCTGCCAGCACTGACAGACAAACATTACATTATAACGTTACATTATAACTTGGATTCCCAAACTGTACGCAAGCTTCCATTAGGTTCCATTGGAGAAGAAAAGGGCAATGTCAGAAAGGTGTTAAAATGTTTGTTTTTTTATGCTAAGCCTATGTTCTCTTTGTTCTTTGTGTTTCATAATGTTGTTCTCCATGCTGTTTTTAGTGTGAGAGCTCATAGACCAGTTGCACATTTTGATTTTGTTATTTGTTATCATGTAGGGAGGCTAATTAACCATGGTGCCTGGAATGCATCAATACGTTTGTATGTGTTGGATGGTGGGGGTACGCGAGCTGAGTCAGGATGTAGGTGGTGGTACTGCGCTGAGCTTTGCAGAATTGCATAGACATTTAACTCGCTGTATTGCATTCTGCTTTCCAGTTTTTGTGGGGCCTGTTCTGAGTGAGAAAATTACCGTGTGCCAAGAAGAGGACAATGACCTTCGGGTGGACTGTCCAGTTGACCCTACGCCAAACCAAGTCCGCATGGAATATGAGTTCTCCATGGCCACAGGAGGCAAAGAGACCCTTATAAACACCAATGTCTCTGGCGTCATGGCGGACGACAAATTCAGACGAGATCAGGCCTACGCTGAACTTCTGGACGACATTCTACGGCTAACAATCAAAGATTTCATCTTGTCGGAAAACACAACTTTCATGTGCAAAATATCTGGACATTTGGAATCTGTTAACATTGAACCTGGTAAGATGGGAAAATGCTATCGACTAAGTTATCTCATAACGTTAACTACAATTCCTCAATAGCTAATATTTGATTGTTCCTTTTGCCTTGCAGATCAACTAGTGCCATGCTCTGCCCTCAGTGCATTTCTGTCTAATGGTGCTCTGATGCTTTCTCTGCTGAGCTCCCTCTACTTACTCCTGCCTTTGGGCCTGACGTCCCACTGAACCCACTGAATGAATCCACAGCGCACTACGAGTAGGACAATACTGCAGAATGGTAGTCTAGGGAAACTCACTATTGTGCATAGACACAACACACCAGTCACACAAGTCAACTGTTGTAGGTTTGTTTTGTTTATTTTTTGTTATTATTATTTGCTTTGTTGCACTTCTGGGAATTGTGCTAAATGTGCAAATGGTTGTTGCCACTAATCCTGACTGATCTCAGCTGCTTCATGCTACTCAACATGGTAATACACACCCCAAACAAATAAATCCACAAAATTAGAAAATAAATCCCTGTTTTCTCTTTCCTTCAAAACAAACAAAAAAAATGTATGTAGTCAGTAACTGTAATTATCCTAATGGTTACTACTGTGTGTGTTGTACTGACATTCACAGCTGCATGCTAGCCAGCTATTATGGTTTAATCAGCTCCATAATGTATTGAAATCATACTGTAATGTATGAAAGGTTATTGTGATTAATTTGTGAGAAATGAAAGTGTGAAAGAGTTCAAGCAGGAGAGGGTGTGCTGTTGATGTGATGACTTCTCTAGAAATCATCCAATGAAGAGAAGAGAGGAGGAGCAAATAAAGTGAAACTGAAACTTGAAGCGAGACAGAACAGCAGTGTAGACGCCAGAAGGTAGGCCAATATTTCCTATTTACAAACCATATAAAAACACACACTTATTCAATCAGGTGTAGGACTTTTTGAGCTGGTTGAACTGCTACTTTTCACAATCATAACAAAAGCACTGGATAAAACATGATATTAAAAAGGGTATCACCAGAAAAGCAAGAGCAGAACAGCATAAGCACAGAGATATCTCAAGTTGATTTCACTTGACAGGTCTGCAGGCCAAGAGGAATTTTAAAGATGTAGTCGACGGTTTTGTTGAGGCGTCTCGAAAGGTTGTTGATATGTGAGCTCAACTAGCTGTCATTTTACAGCTAGCATTAATTTTCCTGAGTGCTCCTGAAGCATGTGTATTGGCTGGGGTTATTTATGGCTTGGTCTGAGCCACCATGATGGGTTGTCTTCCATCAATCATAAAAAAACAGGGATAATGCTCTGAAGACGGGCCTCTGGCCCAAAAGGTCCATGGGGCCATTAAAGAAGTTTAAAGGAACGACTGAATTGGACTGTGTATGAGCAACAAAAAATGAACAGACAGACAGACAGACAGACAGACAGACAGACAATTTTTGGAAAATTGGAAAAAGTGCATGGTATGCTAATCATGGGACTGTACATTTAGATACTCTGCTTACTTTTATGATTTGACTTCCACAGGAACTAATTATTGACAATAAAGCTTAATTCAACAGTTAAAGATTGACTGATAAAAGATGAATAAGGCTGTATATCAACAACATTCAATATAGTCATGATTCATGAAATGGTTGATGTTTAACCAATAAAATAGGTTGATCAGTTTTATAGATTCCAAAGAGGTTAATGACATTTAATTATTAAAAAGTGCCCAACTTCATACACCACATAAAATGAAGAAAAAGTTAGCCCACTTAGTGTAAAATCATGCTGATTATGATGCAATCCCTCTCCCTAGGGATTACAATGTCCATCAAATTCAGTGGCTGGGAAGTGTTCTGTGAGAAATCACGGGACTTGAAACCAGGCCAGGCGCCAAAGTCAAGCCGTGGCTACACTATGTACCACGGAACACACAAGACCAACGTCACGGCCATCATATCCTCCGGGTTCAGGCCCTCTGCAGGGGGGAGGCTGGGACCTGGAGTCTACTGCAGCAGAAACATCAACAAGGCCATGGGTTATCCCGCATTTTGCCCGCCCAATGAAAGAGTGGTCCTGAAGCTCAGTGTGAGGGTTGGGAAGGTGAAGAAGATAGACGGCCAGGCCACAGGCATGTCACACACCTGGCATCAGCATGGTTACGACACAGCCTGGCTGCCTCCCACTGCTGGGTTGGAAGA
Source organism: Alosa pseudoharengus (assembly GCF_046254945.1). NCBI lineage: Eukaryota > Metazoa > Chordata > Actinopteri > Clupeiformes > Clupeidae > Alosa > Alosa pseudoharengus. The sequence goes on from NW_027468870.1 coordinate 39,277,826, forward strand.
GGACTGTGTTTGGGATCCTAAGCGACTCACCGTGGTTGGCATAGCACACTGCACAGACCCAGCTACAAAGACGTCTCTTGAGACACTTATAAAGAAACAACAAAAGGAACCGCAAGGGGGCCAAAACACACAGAAAAGTGCCAAATGTCAGGTCTGTGGAAATCAGACAGAGTTAAACCACACTATAGAAAAGTGTTGGGAATGCAAGGCTGCAATTTGTCCATTTATGGACAAGCATGTTTGCCACAAACGTGGTTGATTCAAGATGTCTTCCCATCAATAGGTTGATCCCCTCCCTGTTATTTCCCTAAATATTTCTTTATTTCTTGTATTATATTGTAACCCATCAAGTTAATATTGGGAAATAATAATTCAGCAACAATTAATTATGAAAATAGGCCTATGTTTACGGTGATTGACAGGTTTTCTGATAAGTTGGTTTATTTGTCTCAGGATCAAGGTGTAATAGTGTAAGCACTGTAATTCTTAATTTCAGACGGACCACAAACTGACTATGGACGGTCATGCAGCACTCTGAATAAATGTCATGCCCAGTGTAGGCCTACTTAGCCTACATCTGCTTCACGGGTGTTGTTTTCTCTGTGCAGTTCAGTTTCTTTGTCTCAGTCCAAATAATAGGACAAATCCAATGTGTCACTTTCTGAAATAAGCAACCATTTTAAAAAGCATTATATAAATCTTGTAATTCCTTTTGATGAGGGTTTAGGCCAGTGGTTCTCAAAGTGTGGGGCGGGCCCCACTAGTGGGGAATAGAGACATGTCAGGTGGGGCGCGAGGAACAGGAGGACATTTGTTTTGTTTTTTTGTTAATCTTTAATAATTTTTTTGAGATTCAAAACAAAATAGCCACACACAAACAAAGGAGTCAAACAGACAGCAGATTAAAATACCATCTGATCCAGTGGACAGGAAATGCAACGTGGAACCATTTTTTTTAACATTACCATTTTGCCGAGTTGATGGGGTCAGGTGGGGCTTGAAAATTCCCCACTTCCAATGTGAGGAATGACAGAAAACGTTTGAGAACCACTTAACTCAGTGGTTCTCAAACTTTTTTTTTCATTCCCCACTTTGATCAAGGGTGCATTCTCGAGCCCCACCTGTCCCTCATCGCTCTAAGAAAGTGGTAGGTCAAGCTTAAAATGGTCAAATGTATTGAAATAATGACAAGTTCTAAATATATCCTCTTCAACAGAGTTAAAATCAGCTGGTGCTGCAGATATAATAATAAATAAATACATAACACACATATTTCTGTTTTCCAGCAACATATTAGGAAGCATAGGCCATTTTACAGCATTGTACAATATATTCAATGAAATGTGCTTGCAGATTCAAACATGCGCCCTTCTTCCAAGAAGAGGCGACTCGGAGCTCAAACACGCGCGACAGCACTTTACCTCGGGAAAGCCACCTTGCCTCGCTGTGAAACAGTAGCCTACAGCCTTTTGTTCAGCTACCATCTCTTCGCAAAGTGCGGAGAATAGACGCGCTTTTAAGGGCCGGGTTTTGATGAAATTCACCACTCTCACAACAACGTTCAAAATCTCATGTAGGTCGGGACTAACTAAGCTGCCTTGACACAAGCGCTTCCCTGTGAATAACACAGTGCGTCCATTGCGCATCGGGTGCTACCTGGGCCCAGATAAAAAAATAAATAAAAAAAACTCGCTGACTTAACTGGTTTAGGCCCATGTTGCCTCTGTGCGTCTTCATTCTTCACGTTCTTCCTTTTTGTCCCTCAAGGCATTATGTACGGTGACGTAATGCGATTGTGTATTAGGGAAAATGGCTGCCTCCACGGGCAGTAGTAAAGGCGCTGCTCTCTCTAAAGCGGACTATCTGAAACGTTATTTGTCAAGAAATGAAGATTCGAAGAAATCTAAAGCAAATAAAGTTAAAAAGAAACGAATTCTACAGCCTGGAAAAGGGTCAGTAAAACACACAAATGGCGTTGCATGTTTCACTACTTAAGTTTGCAGGCCAGCTACTCACTGAAATTGCCGTTCAAATCATTACTTACAAACTTACTAATTGTGGTTCTACATCAAACAGTAAGTGGTTGTATTTGTGTGGGTGTATGGCAGAAGTCAAATGTAATGATGACGATTACCTGGCATAACTGTAGGATGAAAATTGTGGATGACGATGTGGACTGGATGCAATTGGATACCAACAATGAAGAGAAGCAGAAGGAGAACGAAGACGAAGACGACGAAGCCCCCGTGGTAAGCCTATCGACTTTAGAAGTTGCGTTCTGTTAGGGTAGAAGTGTCTTCCTGGAGTAAGTTTAGCTGCTTAATTTGGAAACCTAGCGCAACGTAGGTCCAGGTTGAAAACTGTTTTTTTTTGTTGTTGTCAAACAGTCAAAAGAACTTGCTTTGGCAATCATCTGTCAGACCTTTATGTAAAGGCTGTAACGTAACATTTCTCTCTTAGGTTGCGGAATTCATAGACGAGCGTCCAGAAGAGGTGAGGCTACTAGAAGCATTCAGGACAAGCAACAAGTGGAGGACGCTGGGTGATGACGAGTCAGGTGAGAGATGCATCGTGCTTACTTACTGTAGGCTATAATACTGACTGTCAGTTTCTATTATTTTCACACATGTGAAGCTATGTTTATGAATATCCATGATCTTTCAGTTTCGGTTGGCGAATCCCAGGAAAGTCAAGACAGTTTTGACAATAGCAACCAGAAGCGAACATCCTCAGTGAATCGTCAACGACATGATTCTCCTGAAGACTCCATACCTAGAGGAGCACGTCATGATTCCCCAGACATCTCACCACAGAGAAGGGCACGTCATGATTCACCAGACCTCTCACCGCAGCGAAGAGCACGTCACGAATCACCAGATGTTTCACCTCCAAGATCAAATGTCCGAAGTGGACGGCATGACTCTTCCTCACCTTCACCCCCAAGGAAGATTTCAAAGGGTTCCCCCTTGAGGAGGACGAACAGAAACAACAAAGGTGCAGTTGTTTGTTTAGATATACTTATATACAGTAATAATGTAACTAAAAGTTATATATTACATAAAGCAAAAGATATCTCATATGCGCTTTCATGAATCGTATATGTGCAAACACTTTGAATTACTCTCTTGCACTCTACTCTCTTACATTTTTGCCTTGTGGGTAGCTGTTGGTTGTTAAGATTTCTTTTGTTGTCTCCAAATGGCACATGAGATTTTACATGACCGTTACAAACACAATGGCACAGTATTTTGTTTACTCACACTTAATGGTTATGGAATGTCCACCCATAATATGATATGTCTGCTTGATATCACAATATGCAGTATGGCCTTTCATTTACATGTGTGACTATATTATGCGGATTAAGGTTCAAACCATTTTTCACTTATTATTTACAGAAGGGTCCTCACACTCCAAAAAGTCCAAAGGCAGTTCCAGAGATCCTGACCTATCACCGCCACGCAGGAAGGGTCCAAACAGGAGGGGTTCCGACTCGGACCAGTCACCACCGAGGAGACGTCCTCAAACCGGACGAGGGTCAGACTCCGATCTATCCCCCCCGCGAAAGAAGAGGCAGGGTGGCCGAAACTCTGATTCTGACCTCTCCCCTCCTCGGAGGCGACCGCAGGGTGGAGGAGGGTCTGACTCTGACCTCTCTCCCCCTCGCCGACGCGCCTCCCCTGACGCACAGGTACACTAGCAAGTCACAGGCGGCTAGCTCTTCCCAAAGAAGTACTAGTGTTCTGAATAGGGGTGTCACAATTCTCAAAATCCTCGATTCCATTTCATTTTCGATTTTAAAAGATACGATCCAATTTAATTTTCGATCTACTATCAATGCTTTCCTTATGTTTTTTACTTTTTTGGGCCTTTTCCTATTCTGATTTTGGGGCTTTTATTTTGAAACAAACATTAAACACAGAATGATAATTTGATTGTGTCAGCACACTCCGAAGAGTGTTCATGGAATATGCACTACTTGTCAATGTGCTTTTTTTGCCTTAAAAGGGTAGTTCAGGATTTTGGACAAAGGACCTCGTTTCCAAGTTAGGAAGTGTGATATTTATCAGTGGAGACCTTTTCAACATGTTTCATCCAGTCCTTCTAGTTGCAGAGTTTGCAGGTGCTAGGCTAGCGCAAGTCAACGGTATGTGTTAGCCTGCCACTAAAAACAGTCTTACCCACTCCACAGTACACCCGAGGCATATAAATTATACCGGCAGACTATCGATGTAAATGTCTGTGTTGATAGAATAGTGTTAGAAATAAAACTACTCTAGCATCAAACTAGCCTAGCACCTGCAAACTCTGCAACTAGAAGGACTACATCATCGATTCTACCTTTGAGTTCCAGATTGAGATGTAATTTCGATCGATTTCGACTTAAAATCGAAATCGTGACACCCCTAGTTCTGAACAAAGTTGTTTTTTAAAGATGCGGTTTGCGATTCTGCTGGAAGTCTATGTTTTATATCTATATGTAAAATTATTAGCAGACACTCTTGTCCAAAATAACATGCATTATATTTTCACCAAGGACCAAACGAAACACACCAGAGATGCCTTCCCTTCAGTATTTTCAGAGAAACTCCACACAAGGTTTCATTTTTGTTTGGGGGATAGGCTGCTCTCACTTTGTTTGCTTCCAGTTTTTGGAGCCTGTGTAGCCTACAGAGACTGAGGGCTATATTTTGGGTCACCAGCGCATGGCGTAAAGTTCGTTATTCACCGGCACGAAGTTGAATTCGTTATTTTGCACGTTTATTTTTTAAGCATTGCGCCCAGGGGTGTGGCAATTAACAACCTAGGGAGGGACCTGGCGCATTGTCTAAAAATCGCTATCATACACCACCTAAACCTGGTCTGAAGTCAATGGCGAGTTGTTCATATGCTATTTTAAGAGCGCATGTCAACAGTCATATTGGCAGGTGCACGCACCATCCTTCTATCATTCTTGAACGCACACCAGCGCACGTCCATGCAAAGCATTACAAATTGCACGATTACAATGGGAAACATAATTAGAATAAAGATATTACGAAATACTGTACATCTCATGATGAGTAGTTATTCACAATCATTTGCCAATTGGTAATGACGGTTAAAAGTGATTAGGGGAGAGGCGAGAGACACGTATGGAGCACAGCTGAAGACGCACTGTCACGAGATATAAGCAACTCCTCTGCAGGATAAATGTTGTTTTATTCAGTCATTTGAGCAACATTAGGGTAAGTGTTGCTTTTTCCAGCCTATGTTTTCGATGGTAACCCATTGTCAGTCAATAGTGAAAGTAACTGCATATAACTGTCTTGTCGTTGACTGACTCCTTGGTGAAGTTAGTTTCACTTTGCCAATGAGTTCAAATAATAGACGAGTGCAAATGCGTGAAGGCTATGCTAGGTTTTAGTAAAGCATGGTTTAAGAATGACTATTCCATACGGTCTCGCAAGCAGCCTCCTTCAAATGCGCCGTTGAATGCCAAAATACCGATGCATTTATTTGACATATCGCGCATTGCGCCGTTAAAGGGAATGACAGATGTCAAACACACCCATATGACTGATTAAAAGACCTAGGAACACCTTGTTACGCCATGCGCTCCACTTTTGAGAATGAAACCCCTCCCAATGTGAACTGGACATCCTACTAAATTTGAATAGACTTTTGACGAGTGACGATGCACTTTAGAATGTCATGATAGGGCCCTGAGTTTTTTGCAGTGTACTCACGGAAATAGCAGCCAGAAGGTCGCTGACTGCACCTTTAAGTGATTGCGTGACAAGTTAAAAGTCGAATGACTCTATTGTCCCTGAGGAGAAATTGTTGTGCAGCTAGTAGGACATTGTTTCGATTTAACAATTAATCGAATAATCAAGAAAATATTTGTCAGATTAATTGACGGTAAAAATAATTGTTACTTGAAGCCCTAAGCAAAGGTCATATAACAGATGGACGGTCAAGACACACAAAAAGCTTAACCGACAACCAAATAACAGGACAAAATTGAATGCATCACATGGGAATAATATTGCAAGGGATTTGAATGGCATGGATTCACTTTGATTGACCTGTTAATGTTGTCCAGGCTCCACGGATGCTGTCAGGCGGAGCCGCAGGTCTCGTATCCGTGGAAACCCTAAGAAAGGAGCAAGAAGAGATTCGACGGAGGGAAAAGCACAACAAACCTCTTGAAGGTCTCCATTCATGACATCTGTCTTCCTGTTGTTGGTCATGTGTATATTTTTGTAAAGTTATATATTTATTTAATATAATTATTTTGGTTATTTCATATTCAGAGGAATCCCGTAATGCGCAGACTGTTTTCCGAGACAAGTCGGGGAGAAAGCGGGACATCGACGCTGAGCGGCAGGAACAGAGCAGGAAGGCAGGGGAGAAGGCGGAGAAGGATGAGAAATACGCTCAGTGGGGCAAAGGGTGAGTCTGTAGTGCTTCTCAATAGGGATGGGTATTCGATTAAATTTTCTTAGTCGATCGTCGGGAGAATTAATGATCGACTATCGATTAACCATTAATATTTCTAGGCCTATATTAAAATTCATTATTTATTTAACTATTTATTTTCAGTCTGTAGTGCTTCTCAATTATTATAGTTCCACAGGATATAGACTTGTCCAAATGGCCATTTTTGAAAGCCCCATACAACTGACATGTGCCAGATGATAGTACTTTAGATTTTTCTGAGGATGATGTGTTATGTCATTATGTTGCTGTACATTACAATCAATGATAAAGATGTGCCACTCACTCTGGCTCCATATGGAAAGGCTTATTAGGCAATGATGTTTTGGCCTATAGGGCCTTCATCAGATCATAAAAAACACAGAAGACAAAACATAAGACACACAACCCATTATATGTAACTCTCATTTAGCGCACCTGGCAACAGGGCTCCCCCATTGGAGTCACCAAAATGGGTGTGGTCCCAAAAGGAAGCATTTCATATAGGCTATACATTCACTATAAAATACAAGTGAAAATACATACAATTTGACCAATAGGTCTACAAAAACAAGTTAAAAACATCAGCTCTAATGAGCATCATAAAGAACTTTTGCATTTCCAATAAACAGACATTACATGGAACACCTTAGATCAGGGATTCCCAAACTGTGGTACGCGTACCCCCGGTGCCACTGCCACTAGGGGGTACGCGAGATGAAAAGGGCAATGGCGGAAAGGAGTTAAAAATGATTAATTAATTAATTAATTAATAAATAATACATAATTTCGAATCAGGTTATAATGATATGGAAATGTGAAATTAAAGGAAATCATTTGTAGCCCTAAACTCTATAATGGGGTATGTTTTCATTAAAAAATAAGCTACACACAATAGGCTACACGTGATTTCCTGCGGGCAGCCAGAATATCTGGCGCGTTAGTTTCGTTGAAGTATAGGCTAGGTAGAAGGCTGTGTAAACATGGAAAACTGGCTAAAAAACAGGGACACTGTCCAAAAGGCCTAATTAAAGCGATCGAAGAGGAGAAGCGAGAGAAACAGAGCAGGACACGGGTAACGATGGAAAGGGATGGGGGGCGGACTAATGAAGGTGGAGATGGAGCGCAGGGGGATAAAAGAAAGAATGAGACAGAAAAGACTGCGTGAAGAAAACGAAAGTATGATGAGGCATATAGCCCTAGGCTTCACGTGGATTGGGAGACAGACTGCCCAAAGCCACAGTGCGTGGTCTGCAGTGAGATGCTACCTAACCATTCTAATGTGGTTCTCCACACTGTTTTTTTTTAACGTGAGAGCTCATAGACCAGTTGCACATTTTGATTTTGTAATTTGTTATTATGTAGGGCGGCTAATTAAACAACGATGCCTGGAATGCGTCAATAGAATTAGTTACTTTTTGATGTGTTGGATGGTGGGGGTACGCGAGCTGAGTCAGGATGTAGAAGGTGGTCCGCGGGGAAAAAAGTTTGGGAACCGCTGCCTTAGATCATAGTCAATATTCAAACCATGGGGAGATAATATTTTTAAATTACTTATCCAGAGATTTTCTCTTTTTGAGAGTAAATTTTTCAGGTCTCCCCCTCTTGGAGGTAGAGACTTTTTCAATATCTATGTATTTTAGTGAGAAGATTGGATGGTTAAATTCAGCCAAATGGGCCGCCACTGAATAAAGTAATATTTTTGCACCTAATGCAGGGCTTAAAGTGTTCAGGCACCATGCCTGAATTCAGGCGTGAGCTGGTATGTGTAAGATTGGAAAATAGGCAATGAAACTACAGTATATATGACGTCCTCATAAATGTCTGATAACTTCAGGCACAGATATTTGTATTGATTTAAGCCCTGCTAATGTCTAGTCTGTGTTCCGCAATGCGAGTTTTTAGGGCTCTACTAGTTGTACCCATATAAGACAGGCCACAGCGGCATGTGATCATATAGATCACCGATTTGGTGTTGCATGAGAACCCCCTTAATGGGATCTCTTTTCTTGAGTGGGGGTGCTTAAAACTACTACAGTGATGGGTATAGTTACACTGGCTACAACACCACAGCGGCGGTTGACATCTGGAAAAGGCATTAAGGTGGTGATGTTGGTTCAGGAGGTAGATATGAGTGTATTAATTGATTCCTTAAGTGGTTGTTCATTAAATATATTCTTATATTCTTCTTTGAGTTGCTTTGAACTTTTGCACAATACAACTCTCTCCATCCCCTCTGATCTGTTATTGTTATTTCTTTGTAAATACTCCATATTTGGTATTTTCCTTTTATTTATTTTTCTTTTATTCTTTTATTCACTGTCACTTTGTTCTTAAAGCAACACCAAAGAGTTTTTTATACCTTAAAATAATGTTTCCAAAATCGTTTCAGTGGTTCATCAACTCGTAACAGGGTGAACGGCAATTCTGCATTCGCTTTGCGGCCCTCTATCGGCTATAACCGCACTATGTAAGTTTGCCAGATCGGGTAGCAGATCTGTAGTTAGATGGAATAATAAGATATAAGAAACTACAAATTTGACTTGCATCTGATGTCGCAATACATCGTACTTTTATAAGTCATGCAAAATATTCTACCTTGTCTGTGGACATCGTTATTTGCAAAGCCGGTGCTGGATAAACAAATAGCGTGCGTGCGACAGAGGGAAAGTTCTTTGGTGTTGCTTTAAATGTGCTAGTGCGGAAATGAAACATATTTACTTCAACTTCTCTCTGTTCTGTAGGCTGGCTCAGGGCCAGATGCAGCAGCAGAATGTGGAGGACGCCCTGAGGGAGGCCCAGAAGCCTCTGGCCCGGCACCGAGACGACGAGGATCTGGACCGCATGCTGAGGGAGCAGGAGAGGGATGGAGATCCCATGGCTGCCCTGCTGCGCAAGAAGAAAGCCAAGGAGAACAAGCTGAAAGGCATTAAAGGTGTGTTAGACGTCAGCACCTCAGGCTTAAGTAATTTCATACGTGATGGAGCCTACTCTGAGGAACTTTGCCTTGTTTTACGTAGTGCCATCATATACTTCATGCACCTGTGTGTTTTTTTTCAGAGAAACCACGGTATAGAGGACCAGCCCCGCCTCCAAACCGCTTTAACATCATGCCCGGATTCCGCTGGGATGGTGTGGACAGGTACAAGCAGCGCCTGTATCAACATGCATCTTTTGATAGTAGGAATAAAGAAAGATTATCTGAAGTACTGCGTGTTGAGCTTATTGTAAATCTCTCTCCCTGGCAGGTCCAACGGTTTTGAGCAGAAGCGCTACAATAGGATGGCTGACAAGAAAGCAGTGCAAGACATGGCTTACAAGTGGAGTGTGGAGGACATGTAGATATCCACCAAGGACCAACAGGGCCTGTGGCCCCCTCGCCACCACCATAACGCTCGACTGGACACTATGCTGCTGGGTTGTAGAACTCAGCCCTGTAGCCTTTGCACTGATCTTTGGCTTTCTTCTTTGCCGGAGTGGACACTCAGATGGTCTCCTAGACGACAGCAGTGAAGCTGTTGTGAACCCATATGTCAACTTTATTTCCTTTTCACAGTAATTAAATGTACTTTTTATAAATCTGACTTAAGATTTCATTGTTTTGCGGTGTGCCATTTATTTATCTATCAGGAATGAAGAAATTAGAACTTTATTGGGCCATGGACATAGATGCAGGTAGATATAATATTCTCAAGCTGCTGCACCTGCGATCGTAGATGCCGTAGACCAATGTTTCCCAACCTTTTTTCCTTGTGGGCCCCCTTGCCTGTGTCTAAGACAAGCCAGGGCCCCCTACCCGAACTCCTACCCACATACACAAAAAGAATGAAGTGATTAATTACAAAATTATAAGTTCAGAGATAATAAATAGCTACCGGTACATGAATTTAAATGTGGAACAAAATATGTTTTCATTTAAATTATACAGAATTTTGATTATCCAATTGGGTGTGTTATTGGGATTTTATACATTTAATGTGCGCAAATATAACTTTGGCAACCTCACAACCTCACAGCCCAGGCAACATTGTGCGGACCCCCTGCAATCTCTGACGACCCCTAGTGGGGTCCGCGGACCCCAGGTTGGGAACCACTGCCCTAGACTAAAAAAGCCCTGCAGCATTGTTGGTAGACAGGCCTTCTCCTTCACAGCATAATGCACTATATACATGTAGTGAATCACAATATGGTGGTTAATTATCCACTATAGTGCTCCATGCTGTACGAGTGGATGTTCCAAACACAAGGGGAGACAATCTTATTTAAAAATGACTCCCTGGTTTAGATGTGTGACTGCTGTTATGTTATTTTGTCCTGTTCAGATGTGAGAAGAAACAAGTATGACACAACCTTACAGTTTTCTGAAACTAAGCAGAACTTAAATGACAAAATACACTAGCTAGCACCTTGGTGGTCCGTGTACTTTTGTGTTCATTCATTAATCATTATTCTGTTTTGGAAGTGAAATGGAAAATTAATCGTGGCCATCTGAATGATATGGCATCTGTTGAGGCATAAACGCTATAACATCTGTGACCTGTGGCCAAAGCATGCGATGCCTGCAGACATTTCACCGCGCCTTACAGACATCGGCGCAGGGCGTGGATGCTCTGTGATGAGACTCAAGCCAGGGGTAGGCTATAGGCTATCGTGATGCGCAGTTGGCAGTTGGTTGACGTTTCATCAGCATACAGAAGTAACTTAGGCTATTAGCCTATGGCCATCCCTGCGCGCATCAGTGTTTACACTTCTGTAGAGACTGGTCCAACCTGGTGAAAATTTATGACCGCTACCAAAGGAACATTGATCAGATAATCTAGTTGAGATCTTTTAGGTAGGTCTATAGCCTACTGTCCAAATAACACTTAGAATTACATTTATTTTTCTTTATTGCATTTTACATTATACAATCATTAAGTCAACATTGTCTTTGTAGCCTAATACCTGAAATAGGTGGAAATACGGCATCATTTTCATTTAGCAAGGGACTATAGAACTTCAAACAGTTATAGCCTACCACTTGTTTTTCCATTTTAAATTTCACTTCCAAGATAGAATAATGAATTTCAATTTCAATTCAATTTTAAATTTCAATTTAATTTCACTTAGAGCGCCAAAACATTACACATGTCTCATGACGCTTTACAGATCGTTAAAACATTCAGAGAGAGCCCATGAGTAACAGGGGCGAGGAAAAAAACCCCTAGAATTGGCGATACATATGGAGAAACCTCGAGCAGATCCACCACTCAAGGGCCTGACCCATCTGCCTAGGGTCAGTTACAGGGCAGTAAGGTGCATGAATGAATGCAAAAGTACAGGCCGTACCTGTGTGTGGGTTGTGGGGGATGGGGTGTGTGTGTGTGTGGGTATGTGCATGTGTGCTACTGAGTGAGTGTGATTTATTGGGGGCCAAGTGGTGAAGCTCTGTAGGCGACTACCCACTGTTTTGTTGTACTTCTTTCCTACCTCTACGCGGTCGTATAGGAATAGGCAGTTTTTTTTCTTCTGTATTTCCCCCCTAGTAATTTAGTGTTTCTGGGACACTAAAAACCGGGCTGCAAGGATGACACGGAACATTTTGGTTGTTTTCGGAACATTTCTGTGTAGTTTTCGCTGTATGCTTTTGCTCGTTGTCTTGCTGGATAGTAAATCTTCTCCCAAGTTGTAGTTCTCTTGCAGACTGATTCAGATTGTCCTCCAGGATTTCCATATATTTTCCTGAATTAATTCTACTTTTACAAGCCTACGAGGGCCTGGTTGTTGAGAAGTATCCCCACAGCATGATTATGATGACATCACAAGTTGGCATGTGTCAGTCTGAGGACCTCCCACAGTATCAGGGCTGTACGTTCACTTTTTTGGCATGTAGCAGTGGTCCTACAGAGGTTGAAAGATTTGTAGCACCAACCACTAAATCTGTAGCATGTTTATGCCACTTAAATCCAATTTGCATAATAATTTGGAACACGGTGTATATACATTCACTGCACTCAGGCGATCTCTGTGAGAATCATGTTCTTTGATTTCTCAAGTGCTTTTAACACCATCCAACCCCTCGGACCTGGATCACAGATTACCAGACTGAGCGACCACAGTTCGTCAGACTGAAGAACTGTCTCTCTGACTCTGTGGTCAGCAGCACCGGAGCGCCACAGGGAACTGTGCTCTCTCCAGTCCTGTTCACCCTGTACACATCTGACTTCTGCTACAACACTGAGTCATGCCACATGCAGAAGTTTTCTGACGACACTGCAATTGTGGGGTGTATCAGGAACGGGCAGGAGGAGTATAGGAGCCTGGTGGAGGACTTTGTGCAATGGTACAAACTCAATTATCTCCAAGTCAACACTTCAAAGACCAAGGAGATGGTGGTGGATTTCCGCAGGTCTAAGCCCACTCTGCTACCAGTCTCCATTGATGGGGTCAATGTCGAGGTGGTAAGCACCTACAAGTACCCGGGTCTCCACCTGGACAATAAACTGGACTGGTCAGCCAACACTGATGCACTCTACAAGAAAGGGCAGAGCAGGCTGTACTTCCTGAAGAGGGTGCACTCCTTCAATGTGTGCAGCAAGCTCCTCAGGATGTTCTACCAGTCTGTTGTTGCCAGCGTCCTCTTCTATGCAGTGGTATGTTGGGGAGGAAGCCGAAGAAGGATGCTGGGCGACTTGACAGGCTGGTAAGGAAAGCTGGCTCTGTAGTGGGAGCTGAACTGGAGTGCATCACTTCAATATCTGATAAAAGGACCCTGAACAAACTGATCAACATCTTGGACAATGAGTGTCATCCACTCCACAGCACTATTGTTAAGCAGAAGAGCTGGAGACTTCAGCTGGAGACTTCGCTCACTGCCTTGCACAACAGACAGACTGAGCAAGTCATTCATCCCCAGGGCCATTGAACTGTTCAATGCTTCACTTAAGGGAAGAGGAGAAATAGACTTCTCTGCATAGTCTTTCTGCCTCTTCACCACCTCCATGTCTTGAACTGTCTGTCCACTAGCCACTTTTTACCACTGGCTTCTGCCTCACTGCTTGCGTGCTATATTAGCACATATGCATAACCCCTCCCTCCATGCCACAGCCGAACTGTGACCACACTTATACCTTTCTTAATATAGTTATTTATTTATAGATATATAGACTTTATTCTTGCACTGTTGCACTGTTTGACTTACTCATCTGCACCATCACCATGACACTCATTCACACAGAGCACCTTACCTTACCTTATGCACAGAGAACCACAGGCTCAGTCCCTGCTTCAGTCATTGCAAGCGCACCTGATTGATTAATCACCCACTATGTGGATACTGTTTTTTAGAATTGATTTAGATTAAGTGTTATTTAGTATAATTTGTATTTTAGTATATTTAGTATATTCTTTATCTTCTACAGTCCTTATTGCTTAGTTGTGTTTTTTTATATTATATACTTTTAATTACTTTTTCTGCTGTTAGTGAATGTGTGTGTGTGTTGTCTGTATGCTACTGTACTGTGACCTTGAATTTCCCCTAGGGATCAATAAAGTATCTATCTATCTATCTATCTATCTATCTATCTATCTATCTATCATCTCCATTTCACTAATTGTGAGACTATTAGCACCAATTGGCTGGTCCGCTGTTGATTTAGGTCAGCCATTTTAAAGGGACACCAGGCAAGCCTGATGCTTTTTCTCTACGAAACTCTCCCTCGCTCGGTCTGAAGCTCTTTCCCTTTTCTTTGCATCTTCCGTCAAGGGTTTTCGCTGCTTTTTAGTCGGCTCTGCCATTATACACACGTTTGCAACAATCGCTAGCGTTTAGTAGCCTGCCTCTGAGGATGTAATTGATCCTGCTTCGGTCGGCGGGTAGGATACACTGAACTTGCAAGCGGGATATTCTTCCTACAGGCAGTAGGGGCGGGCGAGAGAGTCTTCATTCACCCTGTAATGAGTCATTTAACCATATACCGATTTACGAAGATGAGTAATTAACACAAAAACGTTGCCTGGTGTCCCTTTAAGGGGGGTGTATATGCAATCACTTATTTTGCATTTTATATTTTTAAGACATTTCTTTGTAGAAATTTTCTTTCACTTTGACATTAAAGAGGTGATTTTTGAAAATTATTGTAAAAAAGGTGAAATTAAATAGACAAAGATTCCATTTATTGCAATAAAATGGGAAGTATTCAAGGGAAGTGAATACTTTTTATAGGCACTGTAGATGGTGGTGTTGAGTGAAGGGTTGCCAGTAGGTGATATTGAGAAATTAAGATGTTGATGTCAAAAATACACACATACCATTACACCATACCCCCCCCCCCACACACACACACAATAATCCCCGCCCCCCCTCCACACACACACACACACACAGTAGTACACACACAAACTGTTTTCAGACATGTCCTCCGCACTATATGAGGGTCTTTGTCAAACAGATGTCCGACCCTTCGGGTGATTCAGATATGATGGTTACATGCGGACGTGCGAAATAATGTCCGTCTGAAATACTAGGAGGGGAGTAGTGTAAGAGCCAGCTAAGTTCAGATTTCCAAATGTTATGTTGTTCAGATATAAGACCCCACCACTTGATATCAGCCACCTATGTCTGAAAGCAGCTACACACACCACGCACCCCCCTTCACACACACACACACACACACACATATACACACACTCACTCAGTAGCACACATGCACATACCCACACATAGCATAATGCTTTTGTTTAACAAAACTGAATTCCTGTTTCTCTGTGTCGACAACAGAAAGAAGATTATTACAAAAATATGAATTTTTATAAGACTTGCATATAACATGAATGAGCAACAGATTACTTCAATGCACTTTCCAATGCTAGTGCATATCGTTTCTCAAGACAAAAGCTAACATAAAAGAATGGACACAAAACTATTTAGATAATTTCAAATGAACGTAATTGCCTGAAGCAGGTGTAGTCCTTGATTATAATAGATTATACACTTTTCATCAAATTCAGTGACATTTTCCTTGAGCTATCTGTCTTGTGTGCATGTGTAGCCTACTCTGGGACTCTAATCTGTATGACACACAACATGGCAGGCAATGTCCTAAGGGTGTCAGCACACTGGAATCTTTGACCGGAATAGCCGTTGTTGCTTTACTTCTCCTTGAGAAGATGCAGCAGGCAATCCGATTGACCGTATACATGGCTATTCAATCGGAAGTACACCACCCCTTTCATTCCGATTAAAATCTAATCGTATCCACAGTTTTATTCTGATCAAGGTGTTTAAATGTGTCATTTTTATTCCGATTGAGCCATTTGTTCAATTCTAATCGTAAATATAGCCGCAAGCGGCAATGGCGGGCCCGAGCACCTGCGGGCCGCAACCCGTGACATGTCAGAATCCAACAAAGCACCGACGTGGTGCGTTTGTGAAATGTACATATTTGATGCGTGTGCTATTTGTTTTTGTATTTGATTTTCTGCCACATGTACTTGCTTAGCCAGGTGGGGGCGCAATGCAAGGCAGGCCCCTTGGGTGTCATCATAATCATAATATATATTAACCTGAGAAATTTCAGACCATTCATTTTAAGCAAAGAACATTTCTGATACACTTTTTGGTTGGCCAGATGGTGGCGCTATGTTAGGCATTGAAATTACACATGTAAATATCATCACAATAATGATATCTAAAATGTTTGTACACTTTCAGATCAATCACTTAAGGCATTGTCCATTTCTGGCACATTTCCTGCTTGACCAGGTGGTGGCGCTATGCCAGGCAGGCCCATTGGGTGTCTGGATATCATCATAATCATAATATCTATTAACCTGAGAAGTTTCAGACCATTTATTCAAAGCATAGAGCATTTCTGGCACATTTCCTGCTTGGCCAGAGGGTGGCGCTATGCTAGGCCTGTGAATTACACATGTGAATATCATCACAATAATGATATCCAATATTTTATAAAGTTTCAGATCAATCACTTAAGGCATTTTCCATTTCTGGCACATTTCCTGCTTGGCCAGGTGGTGGCGCTATGCCAGGCAGGCCCATTGGGTGTCTGGATATCATCATAATCATGATATCTATTAACCTGAGAAGTTTCAGACCATTCATTCAATGCACTGTGATTTGTGACACATTTCCTGTTTATGTGGTGAGATATTAAAATCATATCAAATATATTACAACATTCAAAAATCCCTTCACAATTTAACATCAGCGACATCTTGGCATAATGTTTGCCAAATTTCAAATGAATCTGACAAACCGTCTAGGAGGAGTATGTTCAAATTGATCATGTGAAATCAGCATAATTGCCATTCTTTCTGTTGCCAGTTGGTGGCGCTATGACAAACATGCATTATGGGCATGTGAATATTATCATTAACATGGTCTTTAATGACCTGTGAAATGTAAAACATTTCAAGCCATGCATGGTGAATTATGACACATTTATTGTTCATGTGGAAGGGTATTAAAATTAATAATTTCGCCATTTCGTCAAATTACAACATATCAAAAAAAACCTTCACAATTTATAATCAGGAACATCTCGGCGTCATGTATACCAACTTTGACATGAATCGGATCAACCGTCTAGGAGGAGTATGTTAAAATTGATCATGTCCACAACGCACAAAATCTCAATTACCTCACTTCCTGTGGGCGTGGCTAATGGCATGTTAATACAAAAGTTGTTTGTTTTTGGGAGTTACATACACCCACCAAATTTGGTGTGTGTATCTAAAACTATATGCCAACCACAAGTCACTGTGACGTAAGGGGGCGCTATGGAGTTCCTGGGCAACGTCCGGTGCCAAGCTTTTATCCCTGTCTATTCACTGTACCACTTGATGTGTGTGCTAAATTTCATGCGTTTTCGACCATGTTAACCACCTCAAAATATTTGCCAACCATGGGATCAGTCACCTAAGGGGGCGCTAGCGAGTCCCTGGGCCACGCCCGGGGTCAAGCTCTTGTACCTAACAGCGATGCGTGACTCCTGAATTTCAAGAATTTTCAACCATGTTAACCATCTCAAAAACAGGAAAGCAAAAAAGTGGAATAACAATAATAATAGTGAAAAATAATAATAATAATAATCCTTACAAAAACAATAGGGCCTTGCGCCCTTCGGTGCTCGGGCCCTAATAAGAGTGTCCATGGAAACCCACAGATCAGCTCTGTGCTTGGGTGTGGCCATAACGAACAAAGAAGCAACACTATTTTTGTGAAACTTCTAAAAAATAAAGATGACCAACTCTCATTTAAAGTTAACCTCGGTCATGTTCCTCTAGATCAGCGGTTCCCAAACTTTTCCCCCGCGTACCACCGCCTACATTCCGACTCGGCTCGCGTACCCGCACCATCCAACACATACATAAAAACGTAACGCATTCTATATAACCCCCCTCCCCCCCCCCCCCGCGTTGACAATATTTGTCCGTTTCCCGGTTTTAGGTGCGTGCATTTGGTCAGTTAAAAAGTTATGAAAATTAGACTGCATAGTAACTTCATCCACATACAATAGGCCTACAACAACGCATGACAAGGATGTATTTGTTTGGACAACATTAGGCTATACAGCCTAGAAAGGCTAAACTTAGGCTACCTTTAGTTTGTTAAATGTAAAGTCTAGCTTAATGTTACCTTTCTTGCCCATCTGAAATAACTCCTAGCTTTGCTCCTTCCCTCCTTTCTGTTTTTGTTGTTTTCAAAAACCTGTTATATCCGCGAAACTTTCCCCCCACGGACCATCCAACGCATTCAAAAGTAACGCATTCTATTAGCTATTCCAGGCGTCATGTTTAATAAGCTGCCCTTTTTTTGATTAACACATACAGAGTTTATAAATGATATCCTTTAATTTCATGTTTCCATATCATTATGACCTGATTCGAAAGTATGTATTTATTCATGAATTAATTACAAAAGATTTAAAATTTTCATTTTATACCTGTCCGCCATAGCCCTCGCGTACCCCCTAGAAGCAGCTCGCGTACCACCGGGGGTAGGCCTACGCGTACCACAGTTTGGGAATCCCTGCTCTAGATGGTAAAAATGACTTACTCGACCAATTGTTTGATTGCACCCAGTGCTGCATCAATATTAGCAAATACTGGTATCACCACTTCCCTGGTTCTCACAATGGTGAAGCCAGTTCATGGTGTGCATTGTAGCCTCCATTTTTGTTATAGTCAATTAACACATTACAGGATTATTGAGCGGAGGGATATAATTTAATTTGCTGTTGAATTTTACACCATAATCAAGGACTGTACCTTTAATTTTGTATTTTATTACAAAAACATCTAGTCAAACTATGACTTCTGTTGTGACAGATGTGGTTCTAAATAATGTATCTAAATAAGAGACAACAAAGATGCTGGAAATAAAAAATATTTTTGTATCAAAACCCTGAGTTTTAAAAGGCATGAAAGCAAGCATGAATGGTCATTTAGGATCTGGTTTTAAACAACTGATGTTTCAGGCTACATCACGATACAGACTACAAAAATTGCATTTTATCACCATGTTTATCAAAGAAAGCAGAATTGTTTATAATTTGCCATCCCATGAAGTAAGCAAGGATAAATATTACACCAGTACATCCAGAACCTTTAGTTTCTTCTGGAAATTCAAAAAGTATTAATTCTGGAATTAAAAATGAACTATTGCTATTTTCTCAAAACAGCCAGATAGTTCACTGTTCATCTTGTGTAGCAACATTCTTCTGCAGCTCCTGAATGACAGCTGAAATAAAACATGAAGATATTGTGACTACAGATACTATTGATAAACGATTTGCCCTACTTAGTGCAATGGGTTGGGAACCAAAACATTAGAATCAAGTAGAAAGAATCAAAACCGAGACTCGTCACCGTGTTCAGGAATCGATAGGCAGAACCAAAATAAAAATGTTTTTAAAAAATCAGAGATTATTTTAAAAAATTTGAGTTCTGCCTATTAGATTTGCATTCCCTTGTGAAACAATGCAAATGGGATACATGCTATGCAAATGGGACAACTGGACTTTTGTCAGCAAAAAACACCATTTTGGTGCTGTTATGCTGAATATTTAATTATCCATTAATGCAGAAAAAAATGATTACCTTGAATTATTTCATCCTTTATTTTCTGCAGTTCTTTGCGCATTTCCTCAAGGATGTCCTAAATACACAGAAATCAGAGTGACTGGAATACAATTTCATTAATTTCATCTATTGCTCAGACCATCAGAAACCAAAATGGAAACCAAAATAATAATATATCTGTTTCTGAAAGACTAGGGCTGCTTAGTATCCATTAATTCATGCATAATATGCCTACTTACCTCTTTAAATTTCTCCAACTGAGACTCACTACATGAGCCTACTTCACTGTTGTTGTTTGATGGCTTGATCCTTTTTTGTTGTGTTGTCAGACATTTAAAAGAATAAAGAATTTGCAGTCAATGAATGGTCAAAGAGAACGGTAAATGCTGTCTTTTTTGATGTATTTGTAAGTCTATGGCCCCTATCTGGGACCTGGCGCAAGTTGGCGCAAAGCGCAACACAAAGCTTATTCCTATGTCTTACACCCAGTCAGTGCATGGCGGATTTTTTTAAACTTTTATTAAACCTTGAAAATGCTAATCGAGCGCATATGATTGACTGTATGTGGTGTCTACCACACTCAATACTCCAAGCAAAATACACCAGTATAGAGACATATTACTACCTTTATAGCAAAGACAGGATTTCTGTTATCTGTTTTTCAGATGTTTCTATTTTAAGGACATGGATTTCTCCAATTTGAATTTGAGAGAATTGCATTCTATTAATTACCCCTGATATGTAAAATATATGTTAGTTCATACCCTATAAACCTCAATACCCTGCTCCCCCCATAATATATATTATCAAAATGTATAGAATTAAGTTTAATAATTCAGTAGCAATCATTGCCTATGTGCATGCTAATATCAAGAGTACACTGCAAGGCACATAGAGTATGTAAACCCAACCAACACTTTGTAGCTTAGTTGTTGAGGGCATAGCAGACTGCTCTATCCCCCCAGAGAGCCAGTAAAGAATACCTTGACACCGCTGCAGAGGAAGGGGAGGATGGGATAGGGCTGCTGCTCTCCTGAGGTCGAGGGCTGGATGAAGTTCTGTTTGAAAATTAGCATTGAGTGTAATCAGTTCACAGAAGAGTCACAGACCACCTGATTACAAGACAGCATCTTGCTATAACAGGCCAATTCTTACTTTGGCAGAGTAGAAGTCTTCTCCCAGGGTTTTTTGACATCTAAAATAAATGACAAAAAAGATTAGACAATACTAAGTGGAAATATAAGATAAATCAAGTTGAAGCTGGAGAAGTGCAATAACAGATAGTCTGCACATGCAATGTTACGTTAGATGTAAAAAATATGACCAGCGCCCAGTCCTGCACATTCTCTCCACAAAAAAAATCACGCTTGTCAATTTGTTTCCATATACTCCATCCCCTAATTTTATGTATGTAAATTAGTTTGTACATAGTGTGTGTTTGTTTTTATGTGTTTCTGTGTGGGTGTGTGGAGTGTGTGTGGGGGTGGTCGCTTGTGAGTGTGTGTGGGGGGGTAATTGGATGATTATGTGTGTGTGTTTATCTGTCTGTGTGTGTGAGTGCTTGTGTGTGTGTGTGTGTGTGCATGCATGCGTGTGTGTGTGTGCTTGCCTGTGTGTGCATGTGCATATGTGCTTGTGCGTGCATGTGCACTGTGTGTGTGCGTGCCTGTGTGTGTGTGCGTGCTTGTGAGTGTGTGCCTGCTTGTGTGTGCATGTGCGTGCGTGCTTGTGCGTGCACATGTACTGTGTGTGTGTGTGTGTATGTCTTTATGTGTGTTTGTGTGTGTGCATGCATGTGTGTATGTGTGTAGCTGATATGGCCCCCCTGAACGGAATTACTTGAAACTTGGCATTCAGAGGGTGTCATACTTATTCTACACTTTCCACAAATTGCGTGCAGTTTTGAACCTGTCAGCCAAAGATACCAGCGATTACAATGCCTCGTTTTTGCCTTTTCATTTTTAACTAGGTGGCGCTATACCTCAAATGAGTGGATATGGGATGTGTAGATATGGAGACCAACAAGCAAAAACAATTTGGTCATCCTAGGTCTGGCCTACCCTCGTTTGGAAGGCCCAGTGTGGGGGGCCAACCAAAACGAAAATCAATGGTTCCGTGTCATCCTTGTGGGCTACAAGTTTTGTGCAGCATGGTCTTTCAGTGTCCCAGGAATCGACAGAAATTCACCGAAGAAGAAAAAAAATCTGAAAGAAAAAAAACTCTGACTAAACCTATATGACCGCCGCTTCGCTAGCACGGTGGTCATGATGAAATGCTTGATATAGCTGAAGTGATTTGTTGGGGTCCTTGAGCCTCTCCCCCAAATTTTGGTCCATTGGTACCAATTGAGGGGAATAAGTCTCACAGTGATATTTAGTAAGGTATACAACTCTAGAACTGCATTGGTAGTAGCACTGTAGCTGCTTGGGAGCTCTGGCTGTTGGCTGCAGCAACTCGAGCTAGGTACAACCGATTGTTTTCAGGTTTTGTACCGACAGTACTTGGTGACCTCTAGAAACAGAGATCTATGTGAAAAATCACTGGTATTCTCCTACAACACTAGATAAAGTCAGGTTCAAAATTATTCTTGTTGTTTATCATTTTGGTGACATACTGTGTTACACAGACAGGTAAACAAATAGATTGATAGATATAGAGATAGATTAAAAAATAGTCATGGTCACTGAACTCACCAGTTTGGACAGACACTTTTGAAGCTGAGGACTCCTGAGTGCTATTACCCTACAACAGAACAACAAAGTCATCATTAATTTCTATTATTACCCTTAAGGCAACATTATTCTGAAAATGTTTAACTGTAATGATGATATAATAGTATAATTGTATATTATATACTAACATTTGATGTTTATAGTAATATTTACAATAATAATGTAAGTCTACATCAACTGTTATTGCAACTGCATGCAACTGCAATTGTTCCTTTAGCGAAGTGTATGCTGCAACAATTAAAGGTCAGGGATTTTACACGATTTCAAGCCCATAACATTTTTTGTCACATTCAGCAATCATCTCATCACGACCGCTAGCTGCCCATTCCATGAGTACAGTGTTAAAAAAACAGTCTCTGTAGGGAGCTCGGGCTCCGAAAACTGGAAACAAACAAAGTGGGGGCAGCCTGTCCCCAAAACAAAAACAAAACCCTGCAAGGAATTTCTCTGGGAATACTGAAGGTAGGGGTGAGCTACCTCTCTGGAGTGTTTCGTTTGGTCCTTGGTTAAAATATAATGTACGTTTTTATGCACAAAAGCGTCTGCTAATGAATGTAAACACAAACACAGACAAACATGAATCCCTGACTGGGCCTTTAACTGACAATGGAGCTGGCTACACCAGAAGTGAGAGAAAATGAAACCAATTTATTTTTAGTTGTACACTCCACAAATGCAATGCTCTTTTTCTATCTTGTACTCAATCGCCCAATTCACACCAAAGATTCGCGACAAGACGAAACCGTTGCAGAAAGGACTTGTAGCGGTGTGAATTAAATGTTGCACGTCGTTGCCAGCTGCTGCAAACCGTCACAAAGCATTCACCATGTCACAGTTGCAAGGTTTTAGAACACTTTTTCTTACTATTACTACTACTATTGTGACATCCGCTCAATTAAGTATAGAATTTCATGGATTGACTAGACTTGGGCCAAATTCAGTATTCATGTTAAATATTTTGATCTCATACATTTGAGAATATATGCACTCTTAAAACGAATGTGTTGTATATTTATCTGTAATGCTCTAACTTGAGCACAGCTTTGAGGATCAAAACAAGGCCATTGTGATCAGGTCAGATTGGAGTTCACAGGAACTTACACTTTGAGGATCCACTTTTTGGGGAGTAGGGGCATCAGTAGCTTTTCTCCTTAAAAACACAGGTGAAGGAATAACAGAGACAGGAGGGAGGATTTGTTACTGCAACTCATCACATCTAACAGTTTGTTTAGAGACAGAAGTAGTAAATAATGTGAACAGAAGAACTTGTAGGGAACCAACCGTCTTGCTAGCATGGCACTCATTTCTCCCATGAGTCCTCCACCACCACCGCCACCTCCACCACCACCACCACCACCGCCTCCTGAGCTTCCACTACTTTTGCTGTCTGATGCTTTGGATTCACTTTCCTCCTGCATTATAAAATGATTATCAGGTTTATCACTGCAATCTGTCCGCATGATGTTTCACAGACATGCCAGTACAGTAGTAGAAACAGCGATTAAGTAACTTTTTTTCCCCTTATAGCTGCTCTCAGCTGCCAGTGGTCCATCTCCTCACTTCAATTAAACTGAAATGACATCACTTTATATTACATGAAATATGATTATACTGTTGGCTATATGAAAACTGCAAATAGACCGAGTTGGTAAATAGGTGGGCTGTGTGACTGATAAAATTAACATTGGCATTGGAGACTTGATCTAGGATCTGTAGTCAGAGTAAGATGCATTTCATCACATTGTGTCCTAACAGCATTTGACACGAAAGAGCACCGAAATCGGACAGAGTTCATCTTCAGTTAGAATTTTCTAGCTTACTGCTGAGTACTGTTTGATTCCAGACACACTGTAAATATTAATTTGTAATGCTCCAGAGGAGTGTATAAAGCAAATGCAATATACCCAGTAAACCAGCTCGACAAACCCTAAACGCACAATCAGAGATAACTAGTACTAGAACAGGGGTTATCAACGTTCTTTGTTAATCTAGGTGTTGTGCTTCAGGCTCTATGTACATTCCCATAAAAGGTGCAATGTTGACACAACATATCATATTGTCACCATGTAGAGGTTTAGACCTGCATTTCAATAGAAAAGAAAGACAAACAAACAAAGAAAAACAAACCATAATATTTGACAAATGGGTGGGTTCACAATCAAGTTAAACGCCTAGTTGTACATGGCCTAAAATTAAACCTTCATGAAACATCATTATTTATTTATGTGTTTAAGAACCTATAGAGAATAAGGATATATACATGGAGAAATCACCTACTGCCCTTACTCTCACTTGTGTCTTATTGCCTAATTTAACGGATCATGAACTTCAGATGAACACACCAGTTTTGACAAGAAAAACAAGAGCATGTGGTCTATAGCAGTTCTTTCTCACCCTAGCTGCTTTACGTAGTTTAGCTCCAGCGAGGGCTTCTGCAAGCCCACCACCACTACCTCCCCCACCTCCACCAGAGGGAGGTGGAGGTGCAGGTGGAGGAGGTGGACCTGATCCAGGAGGTGGTGGAGGGCCAGGCGGGGTAGGTGGTGCTGCTGCTGATGTTGGAGGTGGAGGTCCGGGTGGTGGAGGAGGTGGAGGAGGTGGAGGAGGTGCTGCAGAAGCAGAGGGGGGAGCAGGAGGTGCTGCTGATGCAGCAGCCTGTCTTTCTCTCTCCAGATTCTCCTTTGCCAGCTGCTCTTGCCTTTGCCTCTCCAGTCTAGTCATACGGAGGCAAACATTCCATTTTTATTACAATTATCTTCATGAAAAAGAGACCAACAAGTGTGCACAGATGTCTTTTCAATTTGAAGAAACTGGGCAGCATATTGCACAGAAGGAAAAGATTTGATCTGTATGTATAGAATGTCTTGGACTGAGCACCTCTTCTGCTCCTCCTGCTCCTCTAGAGAGGGCTCGTTCTGTACAGGCGGTGGCACTGAAAGAATGACACGACAAAACAATAAACAACTTTACAACTAAACAAAAACAGGAAAATAACATAAATGCACTTGTCGAGAATATTTCCTACTTGTGTTTGACTGTCCACTCATTACATCAAGGGCATACATGATGCTATCAGCAAAAAGGGATGCATCCTCTTTAGTGCTGAAGTTGAGACCCCACACTTGGCGAGAATCTCTCCATTGGTGGAAATTGGGTGTTGCCTCGTTGTACTTCTGCCCTTTCAAAACTGGGCAATTCATGACCACCTAAAAGTAGGCAAAATGTATAATTACACAAATAGCATAGCATCATATAGTGCCATATAAAATAATTTCACATAGCCTGCCTACCCCTACATTATGCATATTTCCTTATCATGAGTGTATCGTCCATAGACTGTATATATAGAACTATACAGTCTATGGTATCGTCTTATTGAAATTTGCATTCTATCCTTTGAAGTGTTTGTAAATTGAGCCTATAATGGTTATGACCATTTGAATGACTGAGTAACTAGTAACTACAGTCCAAATGATGCCTGAGCTTGCACGTTACTGAAAGCAAGCTCTATTCTCGCGCTGAAGTGTCGTAGGAATTCAGTTGTTGCAGGAAAAAAGGTAAACAGAGTAGTGTGCAGATGTGACAGTACAAACTTTGAATTTAAATGGTTTCTTCACAACTAATGTGTAGAAAACACATTGTTTTGCCACATAAGGACCCTATCCATGTTGCACAGACCTTGACATTTTGAGTCTGTTAACCCTTAGAACCCTAAGCTGTTTTTAGGGCATTTTCACTACCTTTATTCATAAGGATTTATTCTGGTCATTGTAAGTGCCACACACATATTATTTATTGTTTTTTCAGCAGAGTCTAGGCTATCCAGATCTGCATCATTTTATGTATTAGTACTAGCATTGATTTTATTTTTATTTTTAAAGAATTAAAATATAAAAAGTGTATTATAAAAATTCTTATATTTCGACATGTATCTCACCACAGCAAGCTCATAGCTCTACATGCATTTCATGTTTGTGTAGGGCTCTGTCCTGAATCGGGCAATATAATTGCCATGTTGGAGGGATACTCTGGGGCTGAGCAATTTACAGAAATATGTGGTGTGTGATTTAAGGAAATAAATGCCATTTTTTATTTAGTGATGAAAAATGACTTTTCTGCGCTCCATATCTGTGACACGAACTGATCTGACCTGACTTGACCCGAGGTTGCCAACTTTTTACTGGATTGCCATGAACAAAGTAAAGGCAAAAAAGGTGTTTCTTTGTTAAACAAATTGGGATGCAATGTGAGCCTTGAATTGGATGCCATGCAGGAATTTGCTAGGATCTCAAAACCGGATAATGAACATGCTTTGCCATAGAGAAACACACGATAGCGCTGGATTATAAACATGCTATTGCCACAAAAACAGACAAAAACGTGGGGTAAGTCCAGCTATATGAAGTTATTATTTTGCTGTCACTTCGTCTGTTTTATAACCCAGAAGGATGTACTTGGTATCAAATGATAGCTCTGTGTCTCCTCTTTCATTTGACATGCGTAGCATATCTATCCGATCACGGGTCCGCGAGTAATTCAAACGAGAGTAATGGGTGTGCAGCGTTGGTTTGTGTACCTGACGTTATTATTTTGCAGTCACTTCGTCTGTTTTCATAAGCCAGAAGGATCGATATACAGCGGGGAAAATAAGTATTGAACACGTCAACATTTTTTTCAGTAAGTATACTTCCAGTGAGGCTATTCGCATGAAATTTTCACCGGACATTAGTATTAACTTAGGTAATCCACACATATATAAAAATCTAATGTCTAAAAGTAGTGTTATGAGTAAAAAAGTGGAATGGCACAGGGAAAAAGTATTGAACACGCTAAGATAAAGCAGTACACAAACGCAAGGAATGGCAAGGAACAAACTGGAATCTATAAGTAGTTAGAGAAATTATCCCTCCTATCTGTGCAAATTGATATAAGCTGGGTTAGTACATACTGGTGGGCTATAAAAAGTTTTTTTGTTAACAAGGTGTCACACAAGAAACATTTCATGATGGGTAAAAGCAAAGAGCTCTCCCAAGATCTTTGCAACCTTATTGTTGCCAAATATATTAATGGAACTGGTTACAGATGCACTTCAAAACTTCAGAATCATCCAGCAAGCAGTATTGGAGCCATTATTTGCAAGTGGAAGGAACATCACTACATCATCAACTGGCCATGCACAGGATCTCCTTGCATGATTTCTGACCAGGAAGTCAGAAGGATAGTCAGAAGAGTAGCCCAAGAGCCAAGGACCACTCTGAGAAAGCTCCAGAAAGATTTGGAGGCAGCAGGTACAATTGTTACAGAGAAAATCATAGGTAATGCACTCCACCGCCATGGCCTCTATGCACGCTCATCCAGCATGATTCTATTGCTGAAGAAAAACATGTCGAAGCTCGTTGAAAGTTTGCTACACAACATTTAAACAATCCTATGAAATACTGAGAGAATGTATTCTGGTTAAAAATGTAACTTTTCGGATGTCATACTACACACCATATTTGGAGGAGAAATGGCACTGTGCATCACCCTAAAAATACCCTACCAACAGTGAGGTTTGGAGGTGGTGGCATCATGGTGTGGGCTGTTTTTCATCTCATGGTACTAGCAGACTTCATACAGTTGAAGGAATGATGAATGGAGTCATTTTTTTCTGGGAGAATCTTTACATCCACCAGGATGATGAGGATGAGACATGGCTAGACCTTCCAGTAGGACAATGATCCAAACCATTCAGCAAAGGAAACTCTCAATTGGTTTCAGAGAAAGGAAATCAAGGCCCTGACTTCAATTCAATTGAACAGTTTTGGAAGTTAACTAAAGATCAGAATTTACAAGAGGGACCCCTGAAATCTTCAATATTAAAGGACTATCTGTTTAAAAGAATGGGCCAAACTCACACCAGAATACTCTGACTGATTAGTTTCATCATACAGGAAATACCTTGAAGCTGTCATTACGAATAAAGGCTTTTCCACAAAGTATTTAAGAAATTTCAGCAGGCGTGTTCAATACTTTTTTCCTGTGTCATTCCACTTTATTGCACATAACTCTACCTATGGACTTTAATGTTTGGATTTTTTTATATGGGTGGATTATCTGAGTTAATACTAATGTCTAGAGATGTCCGATAATATCGGCCCACCGATATTATCGGCCCGATATTAGCATAAAAATGTAATATCTGTTAATATCGTTATCGGATTTTTTTTGCCTTAAAACCGATAAAATAATGTTTGCGTTAGTGCCTATGCGCTCCTGAAGTGTTTACCGGCGCACAGATGATGACCTCATCAAGCTGCGTCTTGAAGCATACAAACAAGCGTGGATGGCTGCAGTAACAAACTTGCTCGCTCTGTTTCAACATTATGTCTGTGGTTTGGAATTATTTTCAAGTGTCTCCTTCTGACGTTAAACTTGCGATTTGCAATAGGCTTGTTTGAGATGGACTGAGTCTGGCTTACTAAGTAAACGCTATGCGTAAACGTGATCTTCAGAGGCTAGCCGGGAGGAGCTACAACAGAGGGCAGCTCATCCCGGACAGACAGGCTACAGTCTGCCTGACGTGACTCGCGGGAGATATCGCGGAATTTTGTTGGCAATAAATACAGCAGAACTTTCATTCTTACTCATTAAAATGAGCATGATGACTGACGAAATAAATCCTTATGATGTAGTTTAAATAAACCACTGTTGTCATACAGTTAACAGGCCTGCATTGTAGCACATAAATTCAATATCAAGTGTTTTCCCTATATGTGTGTCTATCTATTTAACCTACAGCAGAAAACAACAGAATATCCAAATGTTTTCAGTAGGCTAGCCTACCATTGTTGCAGAAATCACGTATAAGAAGGTATCCCTTGTTGCATTCAAGAATGCATCCAGTGGGGCATCACAATAACATTAAGCATGTTGTGTTAATTCCACAACAGGAGATATGTGATGTTACCTAAATTAGTTTTGAGGAAAAATAACCCACATATCGACATCGGTATCGGCTGATATCGGAATCGAAAATTGAGAGTTGGACAATATCGGCATATCGGATATCGGCAAAAAAGCCAATATCGGACATCCCTACTAATGTCTGGTGAAAATTTCATGCAAATAGCCTCATTGGAAGTATACTTACTGAAAAAAAGGTTGACGTGTTCAATACTTATTTTCCCCGCTGTACATGGTACCAATGGATAGCCCGGAGTCTCCTCTTTCATCTGATATGCTTGCCATATCTATGCGATCACGGGTTCGCAAGTAATTCAAACGAGAGTAATGGGTGTGCAGGTGAACGCAGAGAAGTATAGACTGTAAATATGATGCAATTTGATGCAAGATTTTTTAAAATGTTCATACTTTAACGTACAGACAAGTGCGTGGTCTCGTTGGAAAGCCCCACTTATCCTCTGTCACGCAATAAAGGTTTCATCTTGCTGCGATGAACAGTTGCGGAGCAATGTAACAGAGAAGAGAGGGTGTGTTTTTTGACGCACTTTGCGTCAATCGGGTTCTAAGGGTTAAGAGGCAAAAAGGCACGTTTAGATGATGCCCCCAGACCTAGCATTGTAGCTCACTAGAGCACTGGCCATTAGCTGCAGCTACTCCAGTTCGGTAGCACCGATTTTGGTCATGTTTTTTCCTATCAACACTACTCGGTAAAAATCGGCCACATTTCTCCTTTAAAGGTGCTGTAAGCGATGTTGGGTAACGTCATTTCTGTTGAAATTCAAACAAAATAGAGGGCTAGCTCGCTACTCCCTCCCCCTCCCTCCCGTGCAACTGAAACTGTCCTAAAAACGCATCTCCTTGGTGATTGGCTGGAACAGTTTGTTATGTTTTTATGGTCAAGGCTGGAACAGGTTGTTTTTGTTGCTGTTTTTGGAGCCTTGGCTATCCACAGAGACCGCATTTTTTACAGTGGATTGTGGGTTACAGGCAGCTAGCGGATGGTGAGGTGATGTTTGCTGTATGTGACAAATTTTTTTTTAACTTAAAGGTGCTCTAAGCGATGCCACTCGTTTTTTAGGCTAAAAGATTTTATGTCACTTACTGCAAACATCACATAACCAACCGCCTGAATACACTGTAAAAAAACGCGATCTCTGTGGACAGCCCAGGCTCCAAAAACGGCAACAAAAACAACCTGGGCAAACCTAGCCCATAGAAACATAACAAACTGTTCCAGCAAATCACAGACGAGATGCGCGTTTAGGAGAGTTTCAATTGAACGGGAGCTGCACGGGAGGGAGGGAGAGGAAGTAGCAAGCTCTCTGTTTTGTATGAAAGTCAACAGAAGTGACGTTACCCAGCATCGCTTAGAGCAGGGGTCCCCAACCTGTTATGTACCATGGACCGGTTTGTTTCCTATTTTTTTTTCACGGACCGGCGGGGGGGGTTCCATGTTCCATATGTGTTGTGCATGCAGAACTAGCTCCAGTTATGTATGAACAGTGAAGGTAACAATCTCTTAAACATGTGAAAAACGTGAACTTGAAGAAGTGAAAATTGAACAATATGAACTATGAATATTGAACAACTCGAAGCTACATCTATAAGTGTGAACATGCTTAACAAAATATGGGAACAAAACATGGGAACTAAACGTGCATTACGAATATAATCAGTGGGAGCCCTGTGCTTGTTTCCCTGCAACAAGAAGGTTCCATCTGGGGGTGATGGAAGACAGTGACACCCTCAGTGTGTTTGAAATGTCCAGTCGATTGCGCAATTTGGTCTTAGTTGCAGCCATTGCTGAAAACCCGGCCTCGCATAGATACGTGGTGGGAAATGGTAGCAAGGTTTTCAGCGCTTTTACGGCTATCTCGGTATATTCTGCTTTTGTTTTGATCCAAAAACCCGCCAGGGAGGTTTCCTTATACACACTCTTATAAGACCACCGTCATTTGCAATTTCGATCAACTGCTCTTCCTCCTGCGCTGACAAGTTAGGACTATTCGGGATATTCACAAATGGGTTGCGGACCCACTCATTGGTTTGCCGTGGATCTTTGGAGGATGGGAAGTAGGCTAACGCTCAAACTCATTTGAAAGCGCAACAAGGTGATCGCGCACCAGCTGCGAGAGAAAGCGCCCTGCCTCAGTCTCTCCCAAAACCCTCACTACTGTTTGGAACATATCAAATGCTGGGCCACTAACTTATATTTTTAACTTATCTTTAGAACAGAATGTTGTCCCTGATGTCTGGAAATCTGCTTTAGTTGTACCCCTACTGAAAGGTGGTGATCCAACCAGCTTAGATAATTACAGACCAATTTCTAAGCTATCAGTTATAGCCAAAATCTTAGAATCGATTGTCAGCGAACAACTGAAGGAATATTTGGTTAGCAACAACATTTTGTCTAGGTTTCAGTCCGGTTTTAGAAAGAATCACAGTACAGTAACTGCCACTATGAAAGTTCTAAATGACATTACCTGCTCCCTAGACAATGGAAGTTCATGTGTTGCAGTGTTTATTGATTTGACTAAAGCTTTTGATACTGTCAATCATCGTATTCTTCTATCGCGTCTATACAGTATTAGGTTGGGTTAGGAACTACTTAAAGAATAGGTGCCAAAGGGTGCAAATTAAGGGGTGTCTTTCTGATAGTCTCAGTATTGAATCTGGTGTGCCACAGGGGTCCATTTTGGGTCCACTGTTATTTACATTATATATCAACAATCTTGGTGATAACCTATCAGACGCAAGTATTCATTTATATGCAGACGACGCCATCATTTATTGCCCTGCATCGTCTATTGACAGTTGCATTTCAAAGCTGCAGGAAGCATTTACAATAGTTCAGCGCAATCTCCTCTCTTTAAATCTAGTTCTGAATGATAAGTAAACAAAATGCATGGTCTTTTCTAGGAAACATAAATGTAAATCTTCTCTACCACCTCTTTACACTTTGCAGGGCAAAGCTATAGAACTGGTCTCCTTCTACAAATACCTAGGCTTTGTGTTGGGAGGAGGACTTATCATTCAAGTTACATGTTAGACAATTACTATCTAAGTTAAGGCTAAAGCTGGGGTTTTACTTTCGGAATAGTGCCTGTTTTTCACAGTCAGCCAAGAGAAAGTTGGTGGAAGCTACCTTCCTACCTGTCTTAGATTATGGAGATGTTTTTTACAGAAACACCACTAAGGCTCTTTTACATTCATTAGATTCTGTTTATCACTCTGCTCTAAGATTCATAACTCGTACACATTACTTCACTCATCACTGTGCACTGTACGAAAGGGTAGGTTGGCCCTCACTTCACTTAAGAAGGTACAAGCATTGGCTTACATTTGTGTACAAGGCCATAGTTGGCCAGCTTCCTCTGTATATGACTAGTCTTTTAACTGTCAATAGTCAAGGGTATAATCTGCGTACAAGTAGATATATTCTTTTAAAAGTTCCTTCAATGAAGACTGAGTTTGGAAAAACTGCTTTTATTTATAGTGCATCAACTGCTTGGAATGACATTCAAAGATCGTTGAAACTTACAGTATTTATTTCAATCAATGAATTTAAGTCATATCTCAACCAAACATTCCAAACTGTCTGCACCTGTTCCTAACTTTTAATTTTGTTTCATTGTCGTATTGTTGTGTGTGTGTGTGTGTGTGAGCGTGTTAGTGTATGTGCGTGTTGTGACTGTTGTTTATGTACTTATTTTTACTTTGTCTGTCTCTATTATGTTCACTGTGTGCTGCTACCTTGGCCAGGGCTCACTTGTAAATGAGATACCCATCTCAATGTGATTTTCTTCCCTGGTTAAATAAAGGTATAATAAAAAAATAATAATAAAAAAAAATACACCCCGGTCCACTCGTCGTCCCCACAAATCAAGCTTGGCTTTAAATGCAGCGACTTTATCTGCCAGTTTAAAGACAGTCGTCATTCTCCCCTGGAGTGACAGGTTGAGGTCATTAAGCAACCCGAATATGTCAGACAGGTAAGCGAGTTTTGACACCCAGTCCTCATCACTAAAATGTGCAGCTAACGGTGACTTTTTTTCTGTAAGAAATCTCTGCAGCGGCTCTCGCAACTTAAACACTCTGGCCAGTGACCTGCTAAAGATGCTTGTTTTTTGTTGCTCATTCTAGCAGTTTAGCTAACTTCGTGTGACACTACCGTTCGCTAAGAAGGTGAAGTGAACTGACCTGAGGCTGCGCAGCGCTGAAGGCAATATGTAAAAGTGTTGAAGGCGGGACAGACAGACTTAAGAAATTAGACCTTGCAAAATGCAAACATGCGTGCAATCAAACAACTGCATATAGGCCTATGTCATGTAAAAACGTGACATTATTGCGAATTAAATTTAATTTAGTTTGCATGCATTTTTTTTTAAAACTCATGTCGTAGGCTATGGCCCGGTTAGGAATGTCCCGCGGCCCGGTACCGGTCCGCGGCCCGGTGGTTGGGGACCGCTGGCTTAGAGCACCTTTAATGGTGGAATAAGGGAAAGAGAATAGTAGCTTAGTCTGCTGATTGAGTAAGAGGTTTGTGATATACAGTACTTTACACAGGCTGTCTAAGCATGGTCGGAAGGACTAAAGTTGATACTGGTAAATTGCAATAAGATTTCCACTCATGGACGTAGAGTATACACAGCACATACTAGTTTACTTTACTCTCGTTTTATACTGCTCTAGGTAGATTGGAAAATATGAAAACATATTTTGTAGTCCTCGCCAAACACATTGATTACATTTCACAACAACACATACACAATAACAGCATACTGTTATCATACCTGTTGGTCAGCTTGTA
Organism: Alosa pseudoharengus; assembly: GCF_046254945.1. Classification (NCBI taxonomy): domain Eukaryota; kingdom Metazoa; phylum Chordata; class Actinopteri; order Clupeiformes; family Clupeidae; genus Alosa; species Alosa pseudoharengus. The sequence continues at coordinate 39,311,852 of NW_027468870.1, forward strand.
TTTTGCGACCCACGACTCTGAAGGAGTTGTTGCTGGTATTGTGGTATATGTGTAGCCGGCTAACACTTTGAGCACCTGATCCTGCAGGTATCCATCGTTTGCTGGCATCATCATACATCATAACAGTAGCCCGAGCCTGGCAGATACTGGACTCACTGTCATGAGACACAGACATGGGAAAAGGGCAGATAGGATTTAGAAACATATGTCCATGTTTATTGTTTAAACAGATATACAAATCTGTACCAGATAAAAAATATTTACACATAACATAATAACATAAATAATACTTGATAATGCTGAAATGGATAACCAATGAAACCAGTGATCCTGCTGACTTATCAGACCTGGTTGGATACAGATTCCAGTTACAGACGTTTCTATGGCCATTTCAAATGTTTCTTCTGCCTTCTTGGGGTCATGAGCACGTAGACAGCATGCCGTTCTACATCACCTATTTAACTGACTGATGCTAAACCACTGCTTTCAGTTCTACAACACTGAACTCCACCATCAGTTTCCAACAACATCTCGATTTAGCAGACCAAGAAACAACACAGATTATTCAAAGAAACCGTGTCTGTGTTTTCTATGGAGTGAATCTCAGTGTAAAAGTAAGTGTAGGCAAGACAAAACCTCAGAAGCTAGTACCGGTAATGCTTTCTTGTCTCATATATCTGGTACCCTTACCCGTGGTTGTGTTGCTAAGATGGTAGAGGTAATCATTTAAGCCAGTTGATTTCAAAAAACAACTCAGTTTTTTAGCTTTTGACTGAGACTTGAAAAAAAAAGCACAGGCCTAAGGTATTAGGTATAATAGTTATCAAAAGATGGTTCATCGAACATATTTCTGCATATTTCTGTGCAGAATGGGGTGCAAAGGATAAAGATTTTGTGTGCGAGGCTGTCATGTCTAGTGGAGATGCTCTATGCAGCTCATACTGCGGTCGAATAAAAAAAGAAAAGTTACTGCACAGCTTCACCTGAGTTTGCCCTATAGCGACTGTCAGAACAAGGTGGGTGCATACACTTTCCCTCAAGCTCAACAAAGAGAACACGTTTCTGAACTAAGAAGGCAACACACCATTTTATGCCCCCATAAAACCAGTTCCTAAAGTCCCTCAAATCTAAGAGTATCAAAGAACAGGAATGTCCAGAGTATACTTAATGTGAATCAGAATTACATGATAAGTGTTGCATTTTGCCATCGGATATTGGGCTTGGAGAGAAATAAAATGAGTTGAATATAGTTGAACTAAAATAATAGCCAATAATCATAAGGTTAAAATGTGCAGAATGATTTAAATGCTTGAAATGCCTCTTGCTTTAATAGAATACATATTCAAGCTCAATGCATAGCAGTGGCTGGTGTAAAAATACTCAGACAGTTCATCTAACCGTCTGAGCTGAAGACAGGATGTGCATGTGTGTAAGTGGCTTCCTCTTACCCCTGCAGTGTTAACACTGAATCTGCTGTGATACTTCCTGTGACAGTACTGACTCTCTGACCACTAGTTTCAGTCACTGTACTTTCTCACAGCTACCAAATAAGGACGGGCCAGTCTTTTGGCTAAGTCTTTTAGCTTGTTGTTGCTGTGAAAGCTCAACATGTCAGCACTGGCGTGAATGCGCAATCTGATAGCAGGTAAATTGTAGGCTTAACATTTTGTAACACAGCTCAACAGATGTCAGGGTAAACAGGAAATTGTGGTCCATTGCACACTTCAGAATTGTCAGGGTCATGCAATAGTTTGCTGTTGCATATAGCAAATCGCCATGTTCCCATCCTCATTATTCACCAACATGCACCCCACTAACTAACCAATGTCCAAAGCTGTCACTAATATACCCTTTATCTATCTGTCATTTGCACCTCCCATGTGCAGCAAACCATCTTTCATGTGCATTGCTCATATCTTGCAAAAATGCTCATTTAGCGCTTCTGCTTGCTCATAATATGAGCAATGTATGTAGACGTACACTGGAAATGAAGTGCAGCCTACTGTAAAAGACAAATGGATCGAAAGTGCATTTAATATGTGGAAGTCTGTGATGTTTTGATAAGAGCCTATGGTAAGTAGTTCCCTTTTGCTGAATTAAAAAGGAACTTGACATGCACAACAATGATAGCACTCTTACATTATCACAACTTACTTGCTTTTGGAACATGAACTCTTGTCCTCTATAAGAACCTAGCACACATGTAGCCTATGAGAGGAGGTGTAGCATAATGGCTTTTCTAGACAACCAAAGGAAGCTTAGCTAACTACATGATATACCAGGAGACTTCTTTACACAGTTAGCTGATCTCAGTTCTATTGATATTTGATATTGTATGGCAATGCAATCACCATAGGTTGGGAAAAGTGGCCTACATCAAGTCTATAACAATAAATTGTTAATATTTCCTTTGATTCCTTTCAAAATCTGATATAAAACAGATGAGGTACATTTAAGCTTAGTGAAATAATGTATATAACCTGCTATAGACATGGGAAATATTTCAGGTGGTGGTGTTTGGTTTACAATGCAATTTGTAACCTAAATTGTGCCACTTTAATTTAGTCAATTTGTCATTTATTTATAATGAAATGTTGCTGATTCACAATGGTTTAGGAAACTAATGTATAGGCTACTGCTTGGACTGAATGCCAATATCCCTCCTCTGTGGTATAGAAGATGAGCGGTCATAGACCTGTCAAAAGTTTGTTTTTTTTTGTCAAAATTTGCTAACATCTCAATGGGAGAGAAAGCCACTAACCTGTCGTCATCCCTAAATCAAAAGTGTCATATTGACGGAAATCAAAACTATAACCATTTTAATTCGAATCAGAATAATTTCGTCTTTTGGCTACTTACCTCATTATGGCGAAGAGGCGAATCTGATTTTCAGATCACGCAGCCAACTTTTTGATGATGAAGTATTCTAGTGAAAAAAGGTTACCAAAAGATCTTTGGGAATTACAAGTTACAGGAGGCTAACACAGCAAACACGTAGCTTAGTCTTCGCCGTGTTTAAGTTCACAGAGGCTCGGTAACCCATTTCCTGGGTTGGTGGTGAAGAAGACTTTCTGTAGCCTTGAGAGGGCGATAGAAATGACTTACCAAATCACGAGAGAGCAACTGTCAGCGACCACCTTCAACTTCCATCCATGTTCTGCAGCATGAAGACACTTTAGCTGAAGGCACTAAAAACAATTAGAATATAGCCTAGCGGTGATAATAGGTCGTGTTAACTCCAAACAGAATTAGAGTCGCAACCAACTAACAAATCAATCAATCAGCCAGGCTTTAATTGCATGTAATAACAACAGTGCAACAAACCACCAGAAATGCATGGGGGTGTTTAGGATAAAGGGGGTCTTGACAGTGGGTCCTGAAGAAAAACACACAGGAAAGACATCAGCAAAGCCTTACAGGCAGTGAGATAAGTACTTCAAACAAAAGCAAAAGGAGTAGGCCCATAGACATAATATACATTAATAACTGCTTTGTGAAGCAGGCTTTAGCAATCCTATGAAATTTCACATTTATTAATTTGCCAGATGCCTTTATCCAAAACCACTTACAGCAATATCCTGTAAAACATATGGTGGTGCTCCAAAATGCCTTGTGACTGTGAAAGCTATTAATGTGACCTGCACCACCAACTGTAGTTACAGAAGACGATAATAGAGAATGCATGCTAAAAACTTCCTGAATGTAATTAAATCTAATAAATCTAATAAAATACTGAATGACCACAAGTCAAAATAATTGTATTGCACGTCCAGAACTTTTTATTTAGTTACACCTAAACATATATTTATAAAGATTTATTTACAAAAGCACTGAGGGCTTGGGCAGCAAGGCTTGTTGCCATGGATCCCTTTCCAATACTTGATGTAGCAGTGGTCATCTTAAGTCTGTCAAAGATCAAAAATGATCAACAGAATGTCAGCACATAGTATGGTGACTCTTCCATTCAGCACTATGTCATGCTCAGAATAAAATGAACTTCACACAGCATTGGTTGGTATGCCTCTGGTATGTCTGTCTGGTGTCACCTTATGACCTGGACTGAATTTAACCTTGACCTGTCCTTGACCTCATATGGCCTGGACTGAATTTAACCCTGACCAGTGAAATGGACAGACCCAACCAGACAAGTTTTCCTCCAGGTAGAGACATAAAAATATAGGCCTACGCTGCATCGACCGCTACTCCCTACTAGCGCTGACGAGATTTGGAGCCGCCATCTTGGACCGGTCATCCACTCCACTCAGTGTAATCTGTTTGGCCGGTGCGATGAGCTGTCAGCGCACTTAATTAATCATATCTCACTGAATACTGAACAGATTCTCACGTGGGTTTTTTTGCTGCAAAGGTCATACATGTAGCTATGATACAGGACACATGATTTAACGTATTTTAATATTCATAGTGGTTTAACAGTAATAGAATATTCTGATATATGATATAAAGTGACCTGACGTCCGATATCAAAACTGGGAAAATAATACATGTTTGACAGCATAGACAAAACTAGTTTGATACAAGTTTAATGAGTTAAATATAGTTCACAGTTGACAGAAAAGTTCCATCAACAGCATTATTCACAGAAAGGTTCCATAAACATTTAAGTGAGATCAGTGCCATTCAGACATCTGAGGGGTATTCCAAGTAGGCCTATGTGGTTTAGTGACAAACTTGGGTAAATTGACAGAATAAGTTGTAAACCTCCCAGTAGAAAAGCTGTATGATACAGGAAACATGGTTGTGTGTATTTTAATATTCATAGTGGGCTTAATAGTAATAGAATATTCTGATGTATGATATATTCTAAAGTGATGACATCCAATATAAACACTGGGAACATAACTAATCCATGTTTGACAGCATAGACAGAAACTGGTTTGATGTTGAAGTTTTAATGAGTTAAATTGACAGAAAAAAAATCCATTAACATTTTCAGTTCAGTGCCATCAAAAATAAAGTTTGATGAACAGACATTGGTGTGGCATAAGTAAAGGAAATGGAGTAACTGGGTTCAATATCAACAGCATTTGTTAGACAAGTTCCTTAAATATTGTAAAGTGCAAGTTTGTAGGTGATCCTTAAAAAACAGACATTGGTTTGGCATAGTAAGTGTAACAGTTCATCAATTCAAGACAAAAAGGTGACTTGTCACTTGTACAGTGTCAATGGGTTCATCAACAGCATCTGTTATTTACAGTTCACAGAAAGGTTTCAGCACCAATGAAGAGATTAAATAAAAAGGAATTAAGAAACATTTTAGAAACTGCTAAGATCAGCCCCGTTCATTTAGCCTAGAAATCTAGACGCACCCTAGCGGCGGCAAATTAATTTGCTCAGCCTGTACGTCTAGTATAAAACCATAGGGATTTCTATTGGCTGACGCCGTGGACGTCATCCAATCACAGCGCTCTATTTTGTTAGAGAGTCTTAAGGCGGGCTTAACAGAAAGACGACAGTCATGCGATGGTAGCAACAAGGAAGGTGGCTATGGCGAACGAAGAGCGGTTGTTTGAATCGGCGTTGGCGTCAACTTTGGAGGAGTTGGACTTGTGCTTTTCTTTGAAAGTTGAGCAACACAATGCACTTAAGTCATTCCTTTGGAAGAAGGATGTATTTGCCGTTTTGCCGACCGGATACGGTAAAAGTTTACTTCCCCGTTCACTGTTTTCATCGCTCTGGCCACGTCATCCTGCTCTTTGTTCTGATTGGTCGTAGCGCTGGCCTATTGCATGCCTAGGCAGTTTGAAAGACAATTCTCTGCCCGCCCCTTGGATTAAGCGAAGTGAATGGTTCGATTCCAGACTATACATTTCAATGATATAGGATGGCCTGCCAGGCTACCGTTCATTGCAATCAGTAAAGAATCAGGGAGTGTCTTCACAGGCTCAGTGAGACAGAGGCTACGGTCATGCAGTTGGTTCTATGATTTCGACAACTGGTGCATGTAATTTTGTATGTTCCCACCTTGCTAAAATTGCTTGGGTACACTTTGGCTAAGAAAAAAAGTGCTTCAGTGGTAGTGTGGTGAGGTCCCTAAGTACAACCGACTTTTAAAGTGTACAAAAAGGTTATAACCAAGGCTTTGAACCGGTTCATGGGCCGAAAATGAAAACCTGATAGATTGCTAGGAACAAAAACGAAACCGGAGACTTATTTTTTTAATGTTCTAGAACAGAAAAGTGTATTTGAAATAATAGTAACCGGTAAATAAAAAATAAAAAAAGAAAAGTTATTTTTTCGTTCTTTTATTGTTATAATGATTAAAATAGGTTCTCCTTGATAACTGGTGCAGAGTTTGCGCATGTCAGTGAACTGTGAACTGTCTCTTTAAAGTTAACCGTAAAATTAAATGTGTCCCCCGTCACTATTTGCAACCAAAGGAGGTAATTATTGTGCTGTGTAGCCTACCTTATAAATGTTGGTCTTAGACATCAACTTAATTTGAATTTAATTTAGTTTGAGTTTTGTCAGGATCTGGCCTGGACTGTTGAGTTTGTGCAACCCTGGTGGCCATTTTGTGTATTGTCCTGTGTTTGTTTTTGCCTGTTCCCCATGTGCTTTGTGTTACCTGCCTGTCACCTGTCTTTGTCTCCGCCCCATCTCCTTATTTGGTCTGGGCTTCCTGTCTTGTTAGTTTTCCCTCCATTCCTGCCTCCTCACCTGTTCCCTGTTATTGTCTCGTTGGTTTCGTCCAGTCCTCTGTCTTTCTGTTAATCTGTTATGTGTATTTCTACCCTCCTGTTTCTCTGTTCCTTGTTGGATTGTCTGTCTGTTTTGTCTAGTCAAAGTCCTGTGTGTGTGTGTGTGTGTGTGTGTGTGTGTGTGTGTGTGTGTGTGTGTGTGTGTGTGTGTGTGTGTGTGTGTGTGTGAGAGTGAGTCATAATTTGCTATTAAAATATTTTTAGTTATATTACTGCTTAAATCCAGCTTGCTCTAAAACAAATAAAAATGTGCAAATATGGCAAGATAATGATAGACGACCAGTGTGAAACAAAGTTAGACTTATAATGTTTAAAAGCTTAGAATTGAAGTGTGTTTTCTTAATTAAAAGCATACATTTTTGCTAGAATAACCTGCTATGATTTGAGAGAGTGTTTTTCTTGAACATATAAGAAAGTTTGCTTATAAAACTTAAAGTGTTTTGCTAATTTTTACATAAAATGTGTTTGCTTAGATATAAAAAGTTTGTGTTAGAATTAAAGTGTGTTATGCTAAATGAGATGTGCTTTGAACAAAATGTAAAGGCAGAATGTAAGAACATAATGTACCAGCTGTAAGAAACTGTTTGTCAGCAAAACAAAAAGCTGAATGGCAACTAAGCAAAACCAAAAAGCAGAACCAATATTTCATGGTGAGACATAATACCAAACTAGGACATGTCCTGCCTGACCGAGAGGGGTATAAAAAGAGAACGGCCCCTTCATCAGGGTTCTTCTTTTTCTTTTTCATTTTTCTTTGGACCGAGCATTTAGCCTTTAGACTTAGACAGTTTTCTTTCTTTGTATTTTTTAATTTGTATTTAATAAAAGTCAAAATCCTAACCTTTGATTAGGGGTTTGTAAAAAGACCGTCTAGCGTTTTCTCGTATTTTTCTGCCTCTCCTGTGTTGCTGAGAACCCGGATGCCTTGCAACAGGGCCTCCTGCTCCAAAGACTTGACTTCGCTCCGGGTAAGTAGGGCGTCCGTTTGAGGGCTACTTTCTAAGACACTGTATATGGGCAAAAACATACTGCACTGACATACACAGGAGTAGCGAACTCAGCCAGGCATTTGGGAAGGAAAGTCCTATGCTCCAGGGCAGACAAAAAACCAAAAAGGCTTTGTTAGCAAATTTATTTGGCACGACAAATTGTTTGTGAAGCTAAAGTCTAGGACCCGTTGTGGTCTAAATGCACATCACACACCCAAGCGAGGATACGGAAATCTGTCTGATAATTACAAGTGTATTTATAGATAGAATCTAAATTGTTATAGATCCGTTGTGGTCAATTGAAGTTCTTATATGTTACAAGAACTGTCATTTAAAAAGAGCCTTAATTTCAATTTGACAAAGCTCCCAAAAGAATAGGGTAGTTGATCTTCCCTCCGATCTAGACAGACAGACAAATGTCTGTAGTGAGTTTTTACCCTCTTTACATTTTTTGTTTGTTGAATGTTGAATAAAAATACATTGCACCCAAAATTCCTTGTTGTGTTTGGAGGCGCCTTGGTGAAGGTTCGTTTTTCAAATGTGTAGAGCTTAAGTGAGTTTATTTCTTCAGCTGTAGTAGTGAGTTATTACATTGTCATTACCTGAGACAATTAAACTTTCTAGCACAGCCTGGGCAGGATGTGTAACCATATAACCCTGGCCTATACCATGACTAAGTGACTAAGCTTCGTCTTGAAAACCGACAACTTCATGCATATTACTTTCTGCACCAAAGATGACAATATGAATAATTCAAACAACATTTGTTCATATATGCATAGCCTGAAAAGCAATATCAAATGAAATTGATGCATAAAAAAGTATTCAACTGGGTTTTTAATCTTGATAGTCTCTGTAGTAGCCTACAGGAGTTGGGACATTGCTAATTCTCTCTCACAGCTTACTTAAAAAGTACTTTATCACACTAGTCTACATTGGCATATGGTTGTAATTAGCCTATGGTCGTAAGATGATCATTGCAATCATCTTAAGGCCTTGGGTGTGGCCTTTAAATGGTCATTGTGGTAGTAGCAGTCTTTAACAGCCATGGATGCCCTAAACAACGCTGTGATGGTGTGCAGAGTGCAAGCAGCACACATTATAAGCAGATGGTACAGGCTAGGCTACTTTGTGACCCTTTTAGAAGATACAACGCCGAACAATTCCGACGACGGTACCATCTATCTATCTATCTATCTATCTATAAAGCAAGAAGCTGACCGTTTGTCAGACTGATTTCAAACTTGGCAGGTGTCTTGCTACGGGCATGAGTAAGTGCAGTGCCAAATTTGACGTTGTTTGAATAAGAAATGCAAAAGATATTGTTAAATATATCGGTAAAAGAAGCACACATTGGCTTTCGCCGCTAGTCCCTCCCCCTCCCACACAGCACTGTACTGTAAGCTACCAGTGAGGATAGAAGCAGGGCTTTGGCAGAACTGGATCAGTGTAGGTTACACGGGTAAAAATTAAGCGAGTGCAAGATGTGTATGTCTGACCTCAACAATAAAGACCCCCTGTATGCGGTTTGCTTGCATAAAATGACTGCGGATTTTGCAACAACATGCTAACACAGGTATGCAGTGGCACTTCAAAATGATGTAAAAAATGATGTGCAATAAACGGACATTTCAAATAGCCCATAGACTTTGAATAAGCAAATGACAATTCCAACTGCAAGGTCCTAAATTGAAACGAGCGATATAGTAGAGCGGCTACAAGGCCAATTTGGCAAGAATCGTGCAAATTATGATACAAGCATGAAACTTGGTAGGTATGTGCTTATGACCAATACAATCAAATCTACCTGATTGGCCACTTGAAATGGTGGCCATTTTCCAAGATGGCTGCCAAAAAAGACCCTAGAAATTGATTTATTGCACAGAATTGTCAAAGCAAATTATGATGGACGCATGAAATTTGGCATGGATGTGATCAAGACCAATACAATCAAATCCACTTGATTTGCTACTTGAAATGTTGGCCATTTTCCAAGATGGTGTCCAAAAAGACCCGAGAAATTTGCAAATTTCAAATGTGCAAATTGCAAATGTGTTGTAAATAATTGTTCACTCTCCTTAAAGGAATTATCCGGAGTAAAATGCACTTCAGATCAATTTGCGGATGATTGGGAGTACATACGTTGAGTTGACATCCAAATCATGTCATTCGGATGTGTTTTGAGAAAGTTCGATGTTACCGTTTTTAGTCAAAACTCGTTAGCCTGGAAGTGACGCGGGCATGTCATTTCGCCGCTACAAAACGCTATTTTTATACCTCTTCTACAGTTCCAAACAACATTACACTTACGTGGTAGTGAGTAGAGGGTCCCTAAAGCCAAACCGAAGTATCCCGAGGTCTTTATGTGGTCGGATAGAGAGTCCAGAATGAATTTCATCAAGCCAGTACCTTTCCGGAAATGTTGCCATCTTTGCTGCCATCTTCAGGGGAAAGTCCGTAGGAGTCGATTGCTGAGTGTGGAGTAACACGCTCTGGAAATTAACAATTTCGTCGCCGTTTAAAAAAACAGTCCATACAACTTCATTTCAATTTCGAAAAAAATACTGGACTATGTTTAAAAAAAAAACTGCGACGAAATTGTGAATTTCCAGAGTGTTCTTAGACGTATATTTCTTTAGAGAATTTACTTAAACTTCAGCATCACTTACACTGGTAACAGTTCTTTTTACTCGCGTTGTACACACTCATTCTCCTATCTCAGATACGCACATTCCTCGATAACACCACTCACAGTGCCACCTACTGGTGGTGGAGCATATGCACAAATGTCATATGCAAACACAACAAGCGTGTTACTCCACACTCAGCAATCGACTCCTACGGACTTTCCCCTGAAGATGATTTTTGCTTGATTGAATTTCCAATGACTTCATCAGAAGGAAACAGAAATGTAGTGAATGTTAACATTGATTTGGGCCACATCTGCTAAATTAATTGCAATTAATGTTCTAGTGTCTTATTTGGTGGCCATCTTTAAAAATGGCTGCCATATTACATTTTCAAGTTGCAAATGAGGTGGATTTGATTATATTGCTCTTTAGCACAAACACACAAAATTACATACTTGTATCATCATTTTCTTGCTCACTTCTGGGCTATAATTAGTCTTTTGGTGGCCATATTGTAAAATGGCTTCCATTTCAAGTGGCGAGTCAGGTAGATTTGATTGTTTTGTTTTTCATGCCAAAATTCATGCTTGTATAATAACTTGCTTGATCAATTCTGTGCAACAAATCCATTTCTATGGTATTTTTTAATGATGGCCTGTTTTCCAAGATGGCCGTCATTTAAACTTTAAAACGAGTAGTTGATAAAAATGTCTACGGTCACACAACATGAAACGTGGCAATTTTCCAAGCGAATAAACAGGAGAACTACAATGTGTGGCGCAATAGCACTGGGAGTACTTCGACCTAGCTTAATATTAATTAACACCTAATTGTAGATCCTATCCACCACATTAGAATCCATGCTTGATCGACCTCTCAGCCTCCCCCTCCCTCTGAGCGAGAGAGATGCACACACACTAGAGATGCGCTGATGGGCTATTATTTCAACCATAACTGCATAGCAAAACTTATCATCCATCAGCACCAAAGTTTTTTGACCAATTTACAAAACCGCACCCTCCCACCATCCGCTGGTTGTTTTAATGTAGGCTATATGGGTGATGCAGCGCTGCTGACGTGAGGCTAGAAAGCCCTTGCCTGTTCTAGAAAGACTGATCCAATGCAGCAAATATATTAAAAGGCTAAAGTCGTACATTGTTGTAGCCTATCCCCAGAATATCAGCAGCAAACTCAGTCTCTGTCTCAAAACAGTCTCCAAATAAAACCAGATATCCCAAGTCTCCCGGAAGTTCCGGGAGTCTCCCACATATTGATAGCGGCTCCCTGACGCCCGCAAATTAGATAAAATCTGCCGGAATCTATAGTGAGCCATCAGAAGCGCGCATGCGAGACTGTGTGTGCATCTGTGTGTAGCGCGCACACGACGGGAGAGAGAGAGGGGTGGTGCGTGTGTGCCTGAGCGCATCCAAGACAGAGAGCATCCTGATTGGCCTGTTTCGCTAAATCAACCAATCAGTTTTCAGTGTAGGCAGGCTTTTATCTCTTTTCTCCCAAACTTAATTAATCAGTTCAGTGTATAGGAACAGGAGACTCATGGCAGAGTCAGTGCCTCAAAAAAAGGAAAATGTAAGACCCATTTCAAAGTGTAGGCTACCCTTGTCTCATAAGAGTAAAAAATAATGATATGCCTAGTCTTGCATGCTGCACTGTTTGTAACAGTGACTTTAGCATTTCCCATGGCGGGTTAAATGATTGCAAAAGACATGTTGAGGTGAGTTTAACAAGTGTCAATTCATGTGCATATTATTTAGGCCTATAGCCTACTAGTTGCCAAGGCTACATGAAAAGACCAAACTACCAAAATCTACATATTTTATTTTCACAATGTCTATCTAGGCCTTCCTTATTTGGTGTACTGACTAGACATTATTGAGCATATTAATCTGTAATTAAGTTGGCTAAAGTTTTTTTTTTTTTTTTTTTGGGGGGGGGGGGGGGGGGGGGCTTCGTGATTGATACCTCCCTGAAAAGACTTTTTGCAGGTTGGGATATCTGTAAAACGCACATCGGCCTGTTGCCTATTCTGCTAGCTTGTGACAATATATCGTCCAAAATGCTTGATTGCATTGCATTCTCCACATATTTAGCTAATTTTTTTTAAAAAAAAATTTTTAATGTACCACATCGGCATTTTTGTTCTGTAATTGTTTTGTAAATTGCTTTACAATTACTGTTGGGCCTATAGGCCTATTGCATGGCTTGCCGCAGCTTCGGTCACGTCCTTTTACAATTTTATCATTGTAATAAAAAATGCAATTTGCCACATAGGCCTAATTTCAACATGCTCCTGGCCTACTAATTTATTGTGCTTATAGAGCGCCAAAACATAACACATGTATCATGGCGCTTTACAGAATGTAGGCAATCAGAGAAAGAAGGAAAGAAAGGAAGAAAAGAAAAGCAAGAGAGAGGCCCATGGGTAACAGGGGCGAGGAAAAACTCACTAGAATTGGAGATATATAGGAAGAAACCTCGAGCAGATCCACGACTCAAGGGCCTGACCCATCTGCCTAGGGTCAGTACATGACAGTAAGGTCTGTATACATGACAAATGCATATGATAGTCGGGTGTAGAGAATAAGACATGGTGTTAAGCACTTGAGCTGAAAGTTACAAGAGGTGGGATGATTACGTATCCGTTATGGTAATTCATTATTCCTGATTTAGTGACAGAAAGTTCAATAGTCCAGCGTTGGAATTGTCCAGGGGAAGGGAGTGGTCGAGGGGCATGTGGTGGGTTGGCAGACGGGCCAGTAATCCGGGCAGAGTTGTCATAGGCTGGTGGTGGGTCGCTAGGCTGTACGGGCCAGGAGTCCAGATAGGGGGCAGTAATAGGGCAGTCGAGGATGGGACTTCAGGTGAGATGGGTGAGAGGAGGGCCAACACACGGATGGTTGATGACTGGTGATGATATACCTCACAAGTGAGGTACAGTAAGGGGGAAGAAAGAGAGATGTAGAGTGGGTTAGTATTACTGAAAATCAAAATGGTTAATGTCAATAAGTAATCAGTAGTACTATATATTGTTACAGTATACCATGGTGGGAATAGGCAAGAGAGGGAGAGAAGGGGGGAGAGGAGAGGGGGGGGGGGGGGGTTGTACGGCGCGACACATGAAAAGTCCATGACAGCACTATGCTATAGCAGCATAACTAAGGCATGGTGAGGGGTAGTCGACACCAGCGCAGGTATGGTCAGTGACCACCATCGCACGCGCGACTGGGGTGCCAGTCACACGAGGACTCAGCAGGGTGGTCCATTCCAAAAACCCTGAGGTGGGTGAATTTCCACGCACCATACCTAACTATGGGAGGCAGTAAAGAGGTATGTCTAGACTTAAAAATAGGGAGGGTGTCTGCTAGTCGAATTGAGGTAGGAAGATTATTCCAGAGGAGGGGTGCGCGATAGCTGAAAGTTTTTGAGATTCTTGGAATTACAAGAAGGCCAGTATTCTGTGATCGTAGCGGTCTGGGTGGGTTATATGGGACTAGGAGATCTTTAATATATTCTGGTGCCTGGCCATTAATGGCTTTGTATGTTAGAAGTAATATTTTGAAGTCAATGCGACTTCTAACAGGCAGCCAGTGTAGAGATGCCAGGATAGGGTAAATATGTTCATATTTTTTAGTTCTAGTGAGTGTGCGAGCAGCTGCATTTTGTATAAGCTGTAAGCTCTTTAGACAGGTGTTATTGCAGTCAGCGTATAGAGCATTGCAATAATCAATCCTTGAGGTGACAAAAGCATGGATTAATTTCTCAGCGTCTGATAGGGATAAAGACTTCCTTATCTTTGAAATGTTCCTTAAATGATAGAATGAAACTTTGGTAATCTGTTTTATGTGATTACTTAGTGATAGGTCTTGGTCAATTGTAACTCCTAGATTTTTAACACATGTGGATGAGGATAGTCGGAGATCAGTAAATGTAGCCTGCGATGAGGATAGGATATCCCTCATCTTTTTAGGACCTAAAACCATGACTTCTGTTTTATCGGAGTTCAAAAGCAGGAAATTGTTTGTCATCCATGTCTTTATGTCTCGTATACATGTGTCAAGTTTGGCTAACGGAGTCAATTCGTCAGGTTTTAAGGAAAGGTATAGTTGTGTATCGTCTGCATAAGAATGAAATTTAATGCCATGTTTCCTAATTTCTGAGCCTAGAGGAAGCATATAGAGAGAAAATAACAGGGGCCCTAGTACTGAGCCTTGAGGCACCCCATATTTTACCATAGTCTGGGTAGATGGTTCATTGTGAACCTGTACAAATTGTCTGCGGTTGGAAAGGTATGATCTAAACCAAGCGAGTGCTGAGTCTTTAATGCCTATCGAATGTTCAAGCCTGTGGAGTAGTATGTTGTGGTCTATGGTGTCAAAGGCAGCACTGAGGTCCAGGAGGACCAATATTGATATATGTCCATTATCGGCAGCGATGAGGAGGTCATTAAAAACTTTAACTAAGGCTGATTCAGTACTGTGGTGAGCTCTGAAACCAGACTGATATAATTCTTGGATTTTATTCATATGCAAGAAGGTACCAATTTGTTTCGACACTATTTTTTCTAGTATTTTTGACAAAACAGGGAGATTAGATATAGGCCTATAGTTGGCCAGGTTGTTAGGGTCAAGGGTAGGCTTTTTGAGGGATGGCTTAATGACAGATAACTTAAACGACTGTGGTACATGGCCTGATAGCAGTGAGTTATTTATAATCTGGAGCAAAGCATTATCCAACAAAGGAAGAGCAGTCTTCAGAAGATGAGTAGGAATAGGATCTAGTAGACTAGTTGTAGATTTTGATGAAGAGATTGTGGAAGTGAGGTCTAATATGTCAATAGGTGTAAATGAATTCAACGTTGTTCGTCTCATCTGTGATTCAATTATGTTTTCGCTACCGCTCAGCAATGGAGTATGAATATTTGGTGAGACTGACTGGATATTAATCTTATCTCTAATTGTTTCAATTTTGTCATTGAAAAAGTTCATGAAGTCATTACTGTTTAGGCAAATAGGGATAGATTCGGTTACTTCGGTGTGGCTCTTCGTCAGGCGGGAGATTGTGGTAAAGAGAAATTTTGTATTGTTTTTGTTTTCTTCGATCAGCGAGGAGTAGTAAGTTGACTTGGCTTCGTTGAGTACTTTTTTGTAGGTGATAAGGCTATCTTTCCATGCTTGGCGAAAAACTTCCAATTTAGTGGTACGCCATTTTTGTTACGAAGCTGAAGTTGGCCGCACATTCAGAATGCGGTGTAGTTAAGTTTCGATTCCACCTTAAATATTGCAATTTTCTACCGACAGGGGGCAGCGCTGACTGCAAATACGCGATGACACTGGCATTTGCCTAGTAGCAGACGAACATAGGCTACTCCTCACAGACGAATAAAAGCCTTTTTTCTGGTGACTCCATTGTCGACCAATCTTTAAGTAAATGATACAACATGCTTTCTGTCAAATAAATCGGTTCATATTGCACTTGTTTTGGGGGGGCTTTTCTGTTCTTTCTTTACATGAGCTATATTTCATATTTTACAATTTATGCACTAGATTTGATACCCATTGCTCACACATGATTTGCCGTGAGATATTACACCACATCCCGATACTACCGTCTCACAGCGTTCATATGACACCCAGCATGCCAAATTTCGTCGTGGAAAATGCCCATTTTTTTACATTTAAATGACTATATTTCATATTCCACAGTATATGCACTAGATATGATACCTATGGTCCATACATCATTTGCCGTGAAATATTACACCACATCCCGAAACTACAGTCTCTGTGCTTTCATTTGACACCATGCATGGCCAATTTCGTCGTGGAAAATGGCCATATTTCATAGATTTAATTTACATGAGCTATATTTCATATTCCACAATGTATGCACTGGACTTGATACCTATTGCCCACACAACATTTGCCGTAAAATATTACACCACATCCCGATACTACCGTCTCACAGCGTTCATATGCCACCCTGCATGCCAAACTTCGTCGTGGAAAATGGCCATTTTTCTTACATTTTAATTACATGAACTATATTTCATATTCCACAGTATATGCACTAGATTTGATACCTATGGCCCATACATCATTTGCCGTGAAATATTACACCACATCCCGAAACTACAGTCTCTGAGCTTTCATATGACACCTTGCATGCCAAATTCCATCGTGGAAAATGGCCATTTTCCTTACATTTAAGTTAAATGAGCTATATTTCATATTTTACAATTTATGCACTAGATTTGATACCTATTGCTCACACATCATTTGCCGTGAAATATTACACCACATCCCGAAACTACAGTCTCTGAGCTTTCATTTGACACCATGCGTGGCCAATTTCGTCGTGGAAATTCACCCTTTTATTACAATTGAAATTACATGAGCTGTTTTTCATATTCCACAAATGTATGCACTATTGATGCCTATTGCCCAAACATCATTTGCCGTAAAATATTACACCACATCCCGATACTACCATCTCACATCGTTCCTATGACACCCTGCATGCCAAATTTCGTCGTGGAAAATGGCCATTTTCCTTACATTTAAGTTACATGAGCTATATTTCATATTTGACAAATTATGCACTAGATTTGATGCCTATTGCCCACACATCATTTGCCGTGAAATATTACACCCTATCCCGATACTACCGTCTCACAGCGTTCCTATGACACCCTGCATGCCAAATTCCATCGTGGAAAATGACCCTTTTTCATAGATTTAATTTACATGAGCTATATTTCATATTTGACAAATTATGCACTAGATTTGATGCCTATTGCCCACACATCATTTGCCGTGAAATATTACACACTATCCCGAAACTACAGTCTCTGAGCTTTCATATGACACCTTGCATGCCAAATTCCATCGTGGAAAATGGCCATTTTCCTTACATTTAAGTTAAATGAGCTATATTTCATATTTTACAATTTATGCACTAGATTTGATACCTATTGCCCACACATCATTTGCCGTGAAATATTACACCACATCCCGAAACTACAGTCTCTGAGCTTTCATTTGACACCATGCATGGCCAATTTCGTCGTGGAAATTTCACCTTTTATTACAATTGAAATTACATGAGCTTTTTTTCATATTCCACAAATGTATGCACTAGATATGATGCCTATTGCCCAAACATCATTTGCCGTAAAATATTACACCACATCCCGATACTACCATCTCACAGCGTTCCTATGACACCCTGCATGCCAAATTTCGTCGTGGAAAATGGCCATTTTCCTTACATTTAAGTTACATGAGCTATATTTCATATTTGACAAATTATGCACTAGATTTGATGCCTATTGCCCACACATCATTTGCCGTGAAATATTACACCCTATCCCGATACTACCGTCTCACAGCGTTCCTATGACACCCTGCATGCCAAATTCCATCGTGGAAAATGACCCTTTTTCATAGATTTAATTTAAATGAGCTATATTTCATATTTGACAAATTATGCACTAGATTTGATGCCTATTGCCCACACATCATTTGCCGTGAAATATTACACCCTATCCCGAAACTACAGTCTCTGAGCTTTCATATGACACCTTGCATGCCAAATTCCATCGTGGAAAATGGCCATTTTCCTTACATTTAAGTTAAATGAGCTATATTTCATATTTTACAATGTATGCACTAGATTTGATACCTATTGCCCACACATCATTTGCCGTGAAATATTACACCACATCCCGAAACTACAGTCTCTGAGCTTTCATTTGACACCATGCATGGCCAATTTCGTCGTGGAAATTCACCCTTTTATTACAATTGAAATTACATGAGCTGTTTTTCATATTCCACAAATGTATGCACTAGATATGATGCCTATTGCCCAAACATCATTTGCCGTAAAATATTACACCACATCCCGATACTACCATCTCACAGCGTTCCTATGACACCCTGCATGCCAAATTTCGTCGTGGAAAATGGCCATTTTCCTTACATTTAAGTTACATGAGCTATATTTCATATTTGACAAATTATGCACTAGATTTGATGCCTATTGCCCACACATCATTTGCCGTGAAATATTACACCCTATCCCGATACTACCGTCTCACAGCGTTCCTATGACACCCTGCATGCCAAATTCCATCGTGGAAAATGACCCTTTTTCATAGATTTAATTTACATGAGCTATATTTCATATTTGACAAATTATGCACTAGATTTGATGCCTATTGCCCACACATCATTTGCCGTGAAATATTACACCCTATCCCGAAACTACAGTCTCTGAGCTTTCATATGACACCTTGCATGCCAAATTCCATCGTGGAAAATGGCCATTTTCCTTACATTTAAGTTAAATGAGCTATATTTCATATTTTACAATTTATGCACTAGATTTGATACCTATTGCCCACACATCATTTGCCGTGAAATATTACACCACATCCCGAAACTACAGTCTCTGAGCTTTCATTTGACACCATGCATGGCCAATTTCGTCGTGGAAATTCACCCTTTTATTACAATTGAAATTACATGAGCTGTTTTTCATATTCCACAAATGTATGCACTAGATATGATGCCTATTGCCCAAACATCATTTGCCGTAAAATATTACACCACATCCCGATACTACCATCTCACAGCGTTCCTATGACACCCTGCATGCCAAATTTCGTCGTGGAAAATGGCCATTTTCCTTACATTTAAGTTACATGAGCTATATTTCATATTTGACAAATGATGCACTAGATTTGATGCCTATTGCCCACACATCATTTGCCGTGAAACATTACACCCTATCCCGATACTAATGTCTCACAGCGTTCCTACACCCTGCATGCCAAATTCCATCGTGGAAAATGGCCCTTTTTCATAGATTTAATTTACATGAGCTATATTTCATATTCCACAATTTATGCACTAGATTTGATACCTATGGCCCAAACATAATTTGCCGTGAAATATTACACCACATCCCGATACTGCAGTCTCTGAGCTTTTATATGACACCATGCATGGCCAATTTCGTTGTGGAAAATGGACATATTTCATAGATTTAATTTACATGAGCTATATTTCATATTTTACCATACTTAATACCTATTGCCCACACATCATTTGCCCTGAAATATTACACCTCATCCCGATACAGTCTTTGAGCTTTCATATGACACCCTGCATGCCAAATTCTATCGTGGAAAATGGCCATTTTTCATACATGTAATTTATATGAGCTATATTTCATATTTTACAATTTATTCACTAGATTTGATACCTATTGCCCATACATCAATTACACCATATCCCGATACTACAGTCTCTCAGCTTTCATTTGCCACCATGCATGGCCAATTTTGTCATGGAAAATCCCCATTTCATTACAATTGAAATTCTATGAGCTATATTTCATGTTTTACGATTTATGCAGATTTGATCCCTATTTGGCGTGACATACAGCACATCCAGATACAACAGACTTTGCACTACTTAAAAAATCTCACAAATTCTATGTGTGCTCATGTATAGCATAAATGAGAATTGCTCTCTTATTTCACACTTCTACTGTCAGTCATAACTGTTGAAATCTGACAATGATCACGAGGAGCGTGTAATTACATCCATTGTGCAGTTATTCTTTTTTTCTGAAATATAGCTCATGTAACTTAAATGTAAGGAAAATGGCCATTTTCCACGATGGAATTTGGCATGCAAGGTGTCATATGAAAGCTCAGAGACTGTAGTTTCGGGATGTGGCGTAATATTTTACGGCAAATGATGTTTGGGCAATAGGCATCAAATCAAGTGCACAAATGGTAAAATATGAAATAAGTAAATTTATAAAATATGGCCATTTTCCACGACGAAAGTTGGCATGCAGGGTGTCATATGAAAGCTCAGAGACTGTAGTTTCGGGATGTGGTGTAATATTTTACGGCAAATGATGTTTGGGTAATAGGCATCAAATCAAGTGCACAAATGGTAAAATATGAAATAAGTAAATCTATAAAATATGGCCATTTTCCACGACGAAAGTTGGCATGCAGGGTGTCATATGAAAGCTCAGAGACTGTAGTTTCGGGATGTGGTGTAATATTTTACGGCAAATGATGTTTGGGCAATAGGCATCAAATCAAGTGCACAAATGGTAAAATATGAAATAAGTAAATCTATAAAATATGGCCATTTTCCACAACGAAAGTTGGCATGCAGGGTGTCATATGAAAGCTCAGAGACTGTAGTATCGGGATGTGGTGTAATATTTCACGGCAAATGATGTGTGGGCAATAGGTATCAAATCTAGTGCATAAACTGTGGAATATGAAATATAGCTCATGTAAATTAAATCTATGAAATATGCCCATTTTCCACGACGAAATTGGCCATGCATGGTGTCAAATTAAAGCTCAGAGACTGTAGTATCGGGATGTGGTGTAATATTTCACGGCAAATGATGTATGGGCCATAGGTATCAAATCTAGTGCATAAATTGTAAAATATGAAATATAGCTCATGTAAATTAAATCTATGAAAAAGGGCCATTTTCCACGATGGAATTTGGCATGCAAGGTGTCATATGAAAGCACAGAGACTGTAGTTTCGGGATGTTGTGTAATATTTCACGGCAAATGATGTATGGACCATAGGTATCAAATCTAGTGCATATACTGTGGAATATGAAATATAGTTCATGTAATTTAAATGTAAGAAAAATGGCCATTTTCCACGACGAAGTTTGGCATGCTTGGTGTCATATGAACGCTGTGAGACGGTAGTATCGGGATGTGGTGTAATATTTTACGGCAAATGATATTTGGGCAATAGGCATCAAATCTAGTGCATACATTTGTGGAATATGAAAAACAGCTCATGTAGTTTCAATTGTAATAAAAGGGTAAATTTCCACGACAAAATTGGCCATGCATGGTGTCAAATGAAAGCTCAGAGACTGTAGTATCGGGATGTGGTGTAATATTTCACGGCAAATGATGTGTGGGCAATAGGTATCAAATCTAGTGCATAAATTGTGGAATATGAAATATAGCTCATGTAACTTAAATGTAAGGAAAATGGCCATTTTCCACGATGGAATTTGGCATGCAAGGTGTCATATGAAAGCTCAGAGACTGTAGTTTCGGGATGTGGTGTAATATTTCACGGCAAATGATGTATGGGCCATAGGTATCAAATCTAGTGCAGATACTGTGGAATATGAAATATAGTTCATGTAATTAAAATGTAAGAAAAATGGCCATTTTCCACGACGAAGTTTGGCATGCAGGGTGTCATATGAACGCTGTGAGACGGTAGTATCGGGATGTGGTGTAATATTTTACGGCAAATGTTGTGTGGGCAATAGGTATCAAGTCCAGTGCATACATTGTGGAATATGAAAAACAGCTCATGTAATTTCCATTGTAATAAAAGGGTAAATTTCCACGACAAAATTGGCCATGCATGGTGTCAAATGAAAGCTCAGAGACTGTAGTATCGGGATGTGGTGTAATTGTTCACGGCAAATGATGTGTGGGCAATGGGTATCAAATCTAGTGCATAAATTGTAAAATATGAAATATAGCTCATGTAACTTAAATGTAAGGAAAATGGCCATTTTCCACGATGGAATTTGGCATGCAAGGTGTCATATGAAAGCTCAGAGACTGTAGTTTCGGGATGTGGTGTAATATTTCACGGCAAATGATGTATGGGCCATAGGTATCAAATCTAGTGCATATACTGTGGAATATGAAATATAGTTCATGTAATTAAAATGTAAGAAAAATGGCCATTTTCCACGACGAAGTTTGGCATGCAGGGTGTCATATGAACGCTGTGAGACGGTAGTATCGGGATGTGGTGTAATATTTTACGGCAAATGTTGTGTGGGCAATAGGTATCAAGTCCAGTGCATACATTGTGGAATATGAAAAACAGCTCATGTAATTTCAATTGTAATAAAAGGGTAAATTTCCACGACAAAATTGGCCATGCATGGTGTCAAATGAAAGCTCAGAGACTGTAGTATCGGGATGTGGTGTAATATCTCACGGCAAATGATGTGTGAGCAATAGGTATCAAATCTAGTGCATAAATTGTGGAATATGAAATATAGCTCATGTAAATTAAATCTATGAAATAGGCCCATTTTCCACTACGAAATTGGCCATGCATGGTGTCAAATGAAAGCTCAGAGACTGTAGTATCGGGATGTGGTGTAATTTTTCACGGCAAATGATGTGTGGGCAATGGGTATCAAATCTAGTGCATAAATTGTAAAATATGAAATATAGCTCATGTAACTTAAATGTAAGGAAAATTGCCATTTTCCACGATGGAATTTGGCATGCAAGGTGTCATATGAAAGCTCAGAGACTGTAGTCTCGGGATGTGGTGTAATATTTCACGGCAAATGATGTATGGACCATAGGTATCAAATCTAGTGCATATACTGTGGAATATGAAATATAGTTCATGTAATTTAAATGTAACAAAAATGGCAATTTTCCACGACGAAGTTTGGCATGCTGGGTGTCATATGAACGCTGTGAGACGGTAGTATCGGGATGTGGTGTAATATTTCACGGCAAATGTTGTGTGGGCAATAGGTATCAAGTCTAGTGCATACATAGTGGAATATGAAAAACAGCTCATGGAATTTCAATTGTAATAAAAGGGTGAATTTTCACGACGAAATTGGCCATACATGGTGTCAAATGAAAGCTCAGAGACTGTTGTATCGGGATGTGGTGTAATATCTCACGGCAAATCATGTGTGAGCAATGGGTATCAAATCTAGTGCATAAATTGTAAAATATGAAATATAGCTCATGTAAAGAAGAAACAGAAAAGCCCCCCCAAAACAAGTGCAATATGAACCGATTTATTTGACAGAAAGCATGTATCATTTACTTAAAGATTGGTCGACAATGGAGTCACCAGAAAAAAAGGCTTTTATTCGTCTGTGAGGAGTAGCCTATGTTCGTCTGCTACTAGGCAAATGCCAGTGTCATCGCGTATTTGCAGTCAGCACTGCCCCCTGTCGGTAGAAAATTGCAATATTTAAGGTGGAACGGAAACTTGACTACACCGCATTCTGAATGTGCGGCCAACTTCAGCTTCGTCACCATAGGTGTATCTAAATTAGCTATGTACCAAAAATGACATTTTACCGTGACTCAAAGAGCTGTAAACAGTGTTGTAAGGCTGCGTGTACACAACCGCTTGGAGCTCCAGTGGAATTTTAATTTCACGACAAGAATTCTCGGTCTAACCGTCCATGTGCCGTTAAGAACCAAACCAGATTTTGTTCAAATCTACACACCTATGGCTACTGAAAAATGTAAGGTTAATTTAGCAAATGTTATTTTGAAGTGTTAAAAAACATCGTTGTTTTAGAATTTCTGAACAAAAGTGGTGATAATTGGGGGTGTTACGATACATCTGTCCTTTGTCAAATGTGTTATGTTCCAAGTAGCCTATGCGTAATAGCCTACTGCTGCATAAAGTTGTATGTTTATGACATTCAAGCAAGGAAAACGATGATTGGAAGACATCTGTTTCATTGGAAGGGCAAGGGGTAGCAACAGGGCAACACAGAGACAGGCCCGATGGCAGGGTTGTTATGAGAGTATTAAAATATGGGATAGCCTATTCTACGGCAAGACAGCGGGGGAAAGTTAAAATACGTGATAAACACGGAACAAGTTGGCATGCATTGTTTCGGTCCCCATGCACAGGGGCTATTTGTCATATTATTAATCACATATGATTATTTGTGAAATTGTGCAAACAGGCGCAACACATTTGAAAAGGAAGGACTGGTAGCATGAAAGCTCACGAAAGATTGATTTAAGAACGTTATCACAGTGTGTGGCTGTGGCGCAAAGCAGCGCGGGCGGAAGACATGCGACAATTGGCAAGGGGAGGGTCATGTCTTTTTTTAACAATTCTGTCGGAGGGTCATTGAACAATTTCTAGCAGGCAAGGGAGGGTCATGCAACTTTTGACTGAAGCACTCAAAATTCCTCCGGTGGCCCCTTCAATAAATAATGAACAGTCCCTATTGCTGCTGGGCTATAGGCTATGTCTTGGTTCATGTCCTTTCACAACTCATTGCCGTCAAACGCGTAGCCTATCTCGCGGTTGCATCCATTACAAACAAACATGCAATGTGAACGTCTGGGATTGGGAAGAGCACTAAATGCTCTACTGAATAAGCACGAAGTCAAACCTTTAAAAGTAAAAACACTCTTTAATAATCAAAAAAATAAACCGCTAATGAAGTAAACTTGTGACCTTAAAAAATCGTTTATCGCCTGTAACTCCGTGATAACCGGACGTAACAGGAAGGCATTTGGCAGAGCAACGGAGGTTAATATGCTCTATTTTTTGTCCAAATTATGTCTGTCTATCATCTATCACCAGAATGTTTAATTTCTCCTGCGTTTCTTCTACGGCTGCAAACGGGATTCACTCGCAGTTAACCAAATATTTCTTTATTAGGGCAGGGCAGGCATATTTCTGGCTATTAAATTATTTCTAAACCAGTCTGCTAAAGTCTGTAGTGAAGTCTGTGTAGGGTTTTCCAGGCTCCATTTCTTTTTACGAGACACCCTGCTCACTTGAGCCATCTACCGGCATGGGCGGATTATGAACTTTCGGGCCCCTGGGCCCAGATGTATTAAGGGCCCCCCACTTATTGTCGTATATGTGGGAGGGGGGGTTTGGGGGTCCTCCCCCAGAATTTTTTTAATTTGTTTGATGTGATTTCCTGTATTCTGGTGCATTTTGGAGATGGCCAATACTAAATTCAATCAGATTCATAGCCTACATCCTGATTTGTTGATATTGAGGCAATGATTCCATGCAAAGGCTTGGGCTTCAGGGCCCCCTGACCCCTTGGGCCCCTGGGCCTGGGCCCAGTAGGCCCGTTCAGTAATCCATCCCTGTCTACCGGTTGTTTGGGTTGTTGCAGCGTCTCGCTGGGAAAATACAAATTAAAGTCGCGTGATACCCGCGTGATCCCACAGTTTAAGCCATATAAACGTCCCACAACTTCAAAATGTTACTACATATCATGAATGGTACTCCCAAAAGGTGTTATTTTAGATAGATTGTTGCAGGGCTATACGTCTTCGTGCATGTCTGTTAACAATTCATTGCCATCATCGTGAAGCGTGTATGAAGCGTTTTTTGAAATATCATGTCCTGTGGATGATTCTGCCATGTTTATAGCTAAAATGGTAAGCTTTCCCATTTATATCATGTTTATATTGTTGAAAATGTCATTTCACTAGGTTTTTACGTGGGTTAGGCCACTGCACATCCAAATAAGTAGGCTTAACGACCCATCGGCCGTCAGTCTCCATAGGATAACATGGGAAAACTCAACCCCCTACCTGGTGGGCCCAAATGTATTTTCATCTTCCTAAAACTGTTTTTCCATGTCTCACCTCCATAGATGATTGTTTAAACACAGATATTTGTGCATTTAATTAAAATACATGGAGGTACAGACTGTTCGGGATGATTGAAACACTTGTTCACAGACATATGACACTATTAGTAGAGGTCCTGGGAAAGATTTGTATGCACTTCATTTAGCGGAGAATATCTCAACTGTTATAGACTAATATGACCCCATTGAACAACGTGGGATGTGTGCCAAAATCGCTACCCGGGACGAAAGTCCTTAAAATAACATATAAGGTGTGTTAGAGTGTCTAGTTTCGTAATTAAAAAAAAAAACTAAAAACGTAATATTATGTTTCTGGTACTCAACGCATGGGAAGGAAAAACTTAATATTACGTTTTTGGCACTCAATGAGTTAAGATGGACTTTGAGA
Source organism: Alosa pseudoharengus (assembly GCF_046254945.1). NCBI lineage: Eukaryota > Metazoa > Chordata > Actinopteri > Clupeiformes > Clupeidae > Alosa > Alosa pseudoharengus. The sequence continues at coordinate 39,338,043 of NW_027468870.1, forward strand.
GGACCGCTTGCACCTCAACTAATGCAAGAAAACATACTGTATACAAAGAGCCTAACAGCAGCTTTGGGTCCAAGCACCATTTACAGATGCCACCTCGATCTTAAATGCAGATGCTTATGGTTTTGTAAGAAAGGGGAGTTTATTAGTCCCTGAGATTGTAATCTCAAAACCTGAAGGTTTGCCAGATCCCTGCTCGTGTGGCAAGTGTACACACAAGAATGGCTGTCCCTGTCGGGTAGCTGGTATCCATTGCTGCAAGTACTGCAAATGTAAGGGAGGCAATAGTTGTAAAAATCCTATCACTGAATGAGTTCTCATTATAATCCCCATACCTGGACTCTGTTGAGAAAAAGTTGAAAGTTTTACCTTGCAACACAGGGAATAAACTTGAAGAGTTTATGTACGCATATGTAATGAGATATTGGCTAATTTGCATATTTTATTTTATTTTTAAGACAAAGTGTAATGCAAAAAGTATTTCTCTTATTATGAAGATTAAACTGGTAGAAGTTTATGAGAATATCTATAAAGGGAAAAAAAGTCCCATTCACCTATAATGTGATAATAGTGTCACCTATTGTGGTCATTTTCAGGACTTTCGTCCCGGGTAGCGATTTTGGCACACATCCCACGTTGTTCAATGGGGTCATATTAGTCTATAACAGTTGAGATATTCTCCGCTAAATGAAGTGCATACAAATCTTTCCCAGGACCTAGACTATATAGGCTAGCTTGTTTTGCTTTATATGTAAACAAGCATGCGATATGAAAGTCTGGGATTGTGGAGAACACTAAATGGTGTACTGAATAAGCATTAAGTCGAAACTTTAAATGAAAAACACTGATTAATAATCGAAAAAATTTAACCGCTAATGAAGTTTAGTCAAACGAGTCAAAACTCGTTTATTGCCTGTAACTCCGTGATAAAATGACATAGCAGGAAGATATTTGGCTGATAGAAGGAGGTTAACATGCTCTATGTTTTGACCAAAGGACGTCTGTCTATCATCATTACACTCGGAGAAAACTGGATTGTTTCATTCGTCCCGTGTTTCAATCGTCCCGGCTCTCCCCTACCTCTGTGACCATCACCACCTGTCCGCTACCTGTGGATGGTCAAAATTCAGAATTTATGCATAATTTCTTTTAAGAAAAAAATGAAAACACTATCTGGACTATGTAAACATGAACAATGTATCATTAAAACAAGTTTATATTTAATGAGTTTTTTGTAAATTGGCAAAATATAATTGTTGCCATATGGCAACAGTATGCAAATACGGACCTTTTTGTGTCCATTCAAATGAATGGTATCATAGAATTACAATAGGATTGCATTGCACTAGGATACTCTGGGAATATATACAACTTTTGACAATATTTTGAAGTAAAAAAAACATTTACACTTTTATTTGTAATTTCAGACATTTTGGAGTCTTTTAGGATATTGTACATGTTTACCAATTTGCAAATTATCTATGGAATGAGGTTCAGACAGTATAGTGATTGGAGCGGTAAAGATGTATTTTGTGTTATTGTTCACTACACAGTCAACTAGACATGCTGTTTTCACCATTTTTGTTTGGGATTTTGGGAAAGATAAAAGCACATTGTTTGCTCTTCCACCAAAGAACTGTCAGGATTAGCTGTAATCCAGCAATAAGGAGGAAAACATTGATATGTGTAGCAGATAGAGGCTGCAGTCACCCATCCTGTCTCTTTGGCTACAGCTTTAGCACCTCAGAGGCCCAAAGTTCAAGGGCAAATGGGGTGACTCTTCTCTCCTCACTATAAATGGTGTAAGAAGTGGGCTGGCTTGCTGTGGAGCCATCCAAGACATGCCCAGTGTGAGCCTGTAGTATCACCCACACCAGAGACCCCTATGTTAGGTTGACCCTTGTGTGTGTGACCCCAAATATGGATGAGGCATTGCTTTACAGGTAGGAAAGGTTGTCAGGGGGATATGTGAAGGATGCCTATGTCTCTCTGTGTGTACGGCATGGATCGGCACACTTTCTGAGGTGCAGGGCTCTGTGACTATATGGTCTCACAGTTGAATATGTCCTCTGACTGCAATATAACCCAATGAATTTGGGAAATGAAAGTCATCTAAATGAATTAAAGTAATCTAAATTATGACATTGTTTAATATAAACATTGGTTTTGATCAAAAATAATTACTTTATGTCCTTACAGGAAGGCTATTTATTTTCCCAGGCGGACTACACTATGACAATATTACCATGATATTATCACTTTATTGCCCAAAATACAGTTGAATTTGTATTATGTTAGGTTTATAATTAGATGTATTAGAGCATAACTAATAAGATTTTTTTGTGATCAAATGTTTATTGAGAATTGTATGGACAAATCACACACTCAGAAACATACACAATATCACAATGTAATATCAAACTGAATACAAGTAAACAACCTCCCCCACCCCCCACCCACACAAACCAAACAAAGCCCAACCCCCACCCATCATAACTAATAAGATTAATTTAGTTCATTTCTAAAAGATTTGTAATGAAATAAAAATAAGTTTTTAAATAAAATTTGGATTTTACAGCATTTTCCACGATTGCGCGTTGTTGCCATATGGCAACAAATTACCAACAACCCCTTTAAAACATTTTTTTTAACTTTTTTTCAAAATGTCCTTTATTTAAACCATTTTAAGTAAGAAAAATACTTTAAAACATTTTTTTTAAAGTATAGGTGATAATTCATGCAATAAAGGGTAAGTTAAGTAACTTGGTTAACATTATTATCTTTGTTAACATAGTTAGCACAACTGCTAGCAAACATTAGAGCCATTCCAACTGTCAGTTATCGTCAACTATCTACCTAAATAATTTAACCATTTAAACTATCCACCTATTTAACTGTTCAGTCATTCCAACTAGCATATATTAAACCTCATCTACCTAGCAAATAATTTAACCATATAAACTATCCACCTATTTAACTGTTCAGTCATTCCAACTATATTAAAACTCATCTACCTAGAAACCAATATAGTTTGTTTTTACTCTGTATGATATTTTACATCATATTTTTGCATTTTCATGCACTGTATTTCCTTCAGGAAATGCTTTTCTAGTTATAACCTTTTTTTCTTTTTACCTTTTCAAGAATTAATGCGACTCTAACCGCTTAACGTACAGACATGTTGAAACAACCTTTCTGAAGGTCTGGAGTGGGGCAAGAGATGTATTTTTTCAGATTTTTTAAAAAGTTTATACTTTTTTGAGAAATAAGGGATTAAAAATGTTAAAAAACTCATTTTTCCCCCATAGACTTCAAAGGCTGTGATGTCATAATGGCCTAAAGGCAGCTGCACTTGTTAAGCTCCCAGAGTAGTTCCCGGGCTAATTAGAACACTGGCACAGGTGTCACCTGTGAATCGTCTCAGCTTCTAATGCATACAATCTGGTGCTCCCTAAAACTACACATCCCGTAATTAACTTGTGCGCATGCACAGTAGCGTTCTCCTTGCCTCATTGATTCCTACCGATTCTACAGGCACTGCTGCTGTTAAGCATCCTCTTGAAGAAAGTTTACGTTCTTGTTGTCTGGTTCGTCCAACAAACGATGACGGACAAGTGGCTTATTCAATCATATGCAAGCATTTTTTGATTAGGCCCAGCCTTCTGAAGCAACACTTCAATGGATCGGTTCCAGATGGATGAGTGGAGCTAGGCAGAGCGAAATTCATCTGGCGAGGGTCAGGTTAGCCTTTCGTAGCGATAGCTGGCCTGACGAGGGAAATGGCAAACAATCACTGGCTGAAACTTAGCCTTCGTTTTGAACTAGGTTTGTATGAGTGGCTCAATGAGTTAAATCTCCAGTTACAAGGCAAAGACAAGCACATACCTCACCTAGCAGATCTAAGATTACTGCATTCACCAAAAAACTTGAGGTATGGGACAGGCGCCTCGATCGCGACAGTATTATGCCTTTGAGAATCTGAGTGAAATCGCTGAAACGTCTGATTCGGGAGCCACTCTTGTGATCCAGTGTATTAAACAGTAGGCCTACATCACATCCCTGCAAAGTTTATTTCAAAAATATTTCCCAACCAGCAGTGCTCAGTATGACTGGATTATGGATCCATTTAATGCAGCATGTTGGTATTTCATTGAATATTGTACAATGCTGTAAAATATTGGCCTATGCTTCCTAATATGTTGCTGGAAAACAGAAATATGTGTGTTTAATTTACAATAGCACATTATGTATTTATTTATTATTATATCTGCAGCACCAGCTGATTTTAACTCTGCTGCCGAGGATATATTTGGAACTTGTCTTTATTTCAATAAATTTGACAATTTTAAGCTTGACCTACCACTTTCTAAGAGCGATGAGGGACAGGTGGGGTTTAAAAATGCCCCCTTGATCTAAGGGGAATGAAAGAAAAAGTTTGAGAACCACTGGCATAAAATAACTTGATTGTAGGCTAAGCTGTTAGTTTGTTGCTCAGTTGAACATATTTATCTAACCCCCCCCCCCCTTCTATTTCTGTTAGGTGCCGCTTCACTCTGCTACTGAAGGATCAGGCTGACTGCAACTGCTATGGATGGCAGGAAAACACAGTACACGTGAATTTCTAGATGAAGAGTGAATAAATGCACTTGCTTAACTGATAACAAGTTGTCAATGGTTATTTATGCAAGCTTGTGTAGCCTAAACAAGACATACCTAGGCCTAGCCAAATTTATCCTGGCTGTAGATAAAGCAGGATATGAATTTCCCAATATTGCCAGATTAGGCTAGTGGTTTACTGAGGTTTAATATCAATTGAAATACCACTGAAATCACGTTGATCTTTAGTTTGGTTGTAATTTCAACATTGTTTCAATATTAATTTTAGTGGAAATACCATTGAAATCCCATTGATCTGTAGTTAGAATTTCAACGTTGCTTTAATATTAATGAAGGGTGCAAAAGTGATGTAGAATAAATGTTGCAGTGTGTCACGTCCCTACGGGTTAATGTTACACGTGTTTGTTTTGATCTGTCTCACCTGTGTTTGTGATTGTATGTTTTGTGCTTCGTAATACTGCCGATGAGTTAACTGGCGGCCAGACGCAAGTAATCAGGACTGAACAACCAGCTGATCGGCGAGGGATGTGTGCATTGGCTGACTGTGGTATAAAATCCCAGGTATGACTCTAGTGAAGAGGTCGGGCAGGGCTACGAGACGCGCCACTGCGGGAGAGAAGTTTCGTTTATGGACTGTTAGCGTGTTATCGTATTGCTGTGGTGTTTGGCCCTGTCTGTGTTCTCTCCCCTGTCCCTGTTTGTTTTATGTTGCCGGTGTCGACGGGACTGGACTGTGCTGGAGCTGGGAGCTGAGAGCTGAGGAGCTGATGTGCCAAGACGATCCATAGTGGAGGGATGTAAGAGTTTTGAGTGAGTGACTGAGGCCGGTGTTCCAGTTTAGATGGTGAGCAGGTTAACTTGTGATATTTGCATAAAATCCGTGAATATTCAACAAGACCCTGCCTACTTGTTAACAACACTTTGCTCTGCCTCCGCCCTTCCAGTGCTGGAGATTCACATTTTCACAAGCCTACAGTGCGTCAGAATATGAAGCAAGATCTTGCCGAAAACATGTGGGAATCGCTATGTATAATGCATGTCTGCTTAAGCATCCACACAAAATGTTGTGCAAACAGGAAATGTGTCAAAGTAAATCAGCGAAGGTTTTGTTGGGTTTCGAACATGAGTCTCACTGAGGCAAAATGTTCTAAGCAGTAAGCACTATCACCACTATGCCACAGAGAGCAACACTTGTTGTTAGTCTATTAGACTAGTCTACTAGCTTACTAACTATCCTGATGTCCATGTTAACTGGTGATAGCCTATAACATGAGCAAACACAGCGAATGCATGCCTTGAATAATGCAGATTAATTTTGCCTCAGTAATTTTGCATCACAAACAGTAACAAATGACCCTATCAGACGTTGCTCGTTTTTTGTGCAGAAAGCAAAAATTATGAAGATCACTTAGGCCTCGAACTGCTCACTAAAATAGCAAGCTAGCAGCAATAGTCCACCCTGCTAACCAATTGCACCACTGGTTATTTTGTATCTATGCAATAGCATGGTGTTCCTATTAAATGAATGTAGGTCTATGTTGTCTTGTGACAGCTTATTTGTCAATCGATCAAGATATTCATTATAGCAAACATCTAGGCTAAGTGAATGTTTTGCAACAGGCTGCTGAACGAGCAGTAAGTAGGCTAAACTATTTTCTAATTTAGGCTACGTGGGAATCTGAAACAGCAACATCTGTCATAAAACTCTCTCATCAAAGTTTTGTAATATATGCTACCATGATAACCATTTTGTGTCGTCAAATTAGGACCAACAAATTAAATAATATTTAACTCGGAGAAAATAAGTTTCATGTGTTCACTTCAAATCATTAGACAGCTCACTGCATAACTTCACCGAGACTTGACACTAAGTTATGATAATTTTTGCACATGACTGACGTATTTCATATTATTAACCCCCAAAACGGAATAAAGTGTTAGTGGGACATGCCAGTTAAATTGTGATGGCACCAGTTAACATGGGCGTATATTTCTCACTTATGTTAACCTGTGTTAACTTTGACTAACAGTTCAATATATACATAGAAATCTGGCATCAGTTTCAGCGGCTCGTAGTGTAGTGGTATAGACGATGTAGAAGCTAATCCAATCAACTTTCTTGTCCATGCGTGGTTCGAATCCCAGCTAGATCGCTAGTTTTATTTTTTTCCATTCATTCAGTATGTGTCATATTTGTGGATAATGCTTAAACGGACATGTATTAGACATACACTGGTGATGTTTTCAGCGATATCCGTTATATTGTCTCACTTGCAAACACTTCGTGAAAATGTAGCCTAATATAAACCTGCACTATCGGAGGCAGAGCAGATTAAGAAGTAGGCAGAGTCTTGTTGAATATTCACTGATTTTATGCAAATATCACCAGTTAAACTGCTCACCATCTAAACTGGAACACCGGCTACTGAGCTGGCGATTGGCTTAGCGATCTGTTTACATCGTCCTCAGGCGGTGGTTCGTTGAGGGAGATCAGCGGCGGCGGAGGAGGTCACACTTGGAAATGGACACAACGTACTCAATCTGATTCCAAAGGAACGTAATTATGCCTAGCAGTGACTGTATGAGTGGGTTTAGCAGCATTGTCGGCCTCAGGTGCTGAGCCTGTGCATTCCTCTCCCTCTAGGCTGCAGCGAGTGGGAGGAGCCTCCTGTTGCGTGCGAGGGCGCGCCCCAGCCTATCAGCGAGCAGAAGAGGACGTGGGAACGTTCGGACTGAGCCTGCCAGTGAGCGGTTCACTCGGCGCATAGGGAGGACTGCTGGCCGCCAGTTAAGTGCAGGGATGTGCAATGGACATTTAATATGGACATGACTGTATAATTGTGGTGGTGGGTTGTTAGTGGATTTTTGGTTGTGTTTGGTATTTACTGTTATTTGATTTTGGGGGATTCCATGGGTTGGCTGTGGCAGGGCCAATGGATTCCCCCATGTGTAAGATTTAATTTTCTGTTTTGTCTGTCTATTTTTGATGTGAGATTTAGCCTCCCTGCAGGAGGTGGTCTGATGGCTGCAGCAGTAGACCGTATGGGGATTTGCTGTGCTGATGTAGCTAGCCTTGTGGTGTTCTCTATATTGAGTGGCTGTTCTTGTAGTTTAGCCTAACCTTGTGGTGTGATTTATGCAACTGTGATTTATGCATACTTTGTGGCTCACTTGAATGCTGTGTATTGTTCCTGGTGTTGTAATTGCTTACTGCTGCAGAACGTATGGTGGGAAGAGACTGTGGGGAGGTTATCCTTAATAAATATTGATAATCTGCACTTGTGTGTCCATGTTGCTTGTGGTCAGGAGGTCCTAAGAAGTCCCTGTTAGGGGAACCGAAAATTGGGTTGTGTTCAGACTGAGAACCCCCCCCAAAATCAAACCGGCCTTGTTCGGTCGCGACAAGTGCTACGTTGATTCAATTATTTTAACGTTGACAAAGTATTGCAGAATGAGCAGTCATCAACACCAACTGAAAGCCCCGTTTTGCAGTAGGCTACAGTAGTCTTGCATTGCATACTCTGAATGACAAAGGTCAGCTTTCATGCTTGTGTCACAAGTTAAGAACGGCTTGACGCACATGCTTCAAATTTGGTGTGAACCAGTGGCGGACCGAATTATTTTCAAACGAATGAAAAATAACAGCGTCTTTAATAACATTGTACTTTAGCATTTATTATTTGCTTCTGCTTCTCCTTCCCCGATCGTTCTTGACTACTGATATCCTACCGCTGTCCGATATGTGATTTGATTGGCAGATTGTGTGAACAAATAGTGAGGGGGTGTGATACATTTGTATCCAATCGCACGTCTTCTCTTATTAAGTCCCGCATAAGGCCTTCACAAGCAAGGGGGCAGGCGAATTCCCGGAAGTAGAAGCATCGATGTAGCGGTGGTTATCAACTCTCTGCTAACCCCATAGAACGCCCAGTCATTTAGGATTTTTTTTGAACTCCCATAACTTCATATAACATATATCATGTGCCGATATTTTAGCTTCTGTGTTATCTACATAAACAATAAAAGGCAAAACAAGACTCGACTACCTCGTACGTAACGTTAGGTTCCCGTAAGAAGAATGTTTAGCATGTCGGGTTGAAGGGAAGCTAACGCACTGAAGGGAGATAACCGTATTGTTTGGATAAGAAGCGTAGCTGCTAGTCCAGCCAGCACGGAAACTCGTGAACAAGCTATGTAGCCTACAATAGCATTGTAGCCTATGTTAAGGTAAAGCATAGAGGCAAGTAAACCTAATGGAAAAACAGTAGTTTTACCGTTAGGTAGTCTAACGATAATCATTTCAGAGGTTTTCGATGGATTGACGTAGGTCAGAAAAGTGGAAAGAAGATTAGCCTCAAGGCTATAACTTTTTTGTTTTGTTTTACCATGACTGTTTTTAAAGATGATCATGTGTGGTAGTTTCAACATTAACACGACTTGATATCACTTGTGAGGATGATATTAATAATAATACATAAATAAATGTTTAACTTTGATGACTTTGAAGGCGAAGGAAGTGTGAGAAGAATTTCTGTGTATCTATCATATGAGTTACAAGATTCAGTTCGATGGCTAACGTCACGAAGTTAAGTGCGAGTCTGCGCAGTACTGGGGGGACCAACTGAAAAATGACTCAGTACCCTCCCATTGAGAACGACGGAGTCTGTTCATCCATTTCTTTTACTGTCTATGTTCACAAGGAATCACTGCGTTTTCGGTACCTAAGCAACCATTAGAAATCATATGTTTGGATTCGGCTTGATTGATGGCTACATCTGACTGATTAGCCAATCAAATCGACCTGTTATGGCGAGGTAGGCAGGTCTGACTTCAGTTGGGCCTGCAATGTTCGAAAAGAATACCCGTAACCGTTAATCACGAATTTTGACAGTCTGTTTTACGTGATTAACTTCGTGAGCAACTTCTGTCAGTCAGACAGACAGACATTCACTGGAAAAGTACATATGATGTCACACTGACATGACTATGGTTATAGTTATGAACAGTAAATTGACCGTTTTTGTCTAAAACATATATATTGATAAGCCTTCATTAAGCAAAATAATATAGGCTAATGTAACGTTACAGTGTCAGCTGGACTACATGTTAGCAAAATGTACATAACGTCAGCTAGCTCTGCACGTAGCTGGTAACCTATACAGGAATTGGTAAGTTTTGTTTCATGTTTATTTGATAACATAGACTTGTAGTACAGTAGTACTATAGATGCTTGTTATCTGGCCCTTTTCTATATTAAAAAAAACTGTTTTTGTGGTGCTTGCAGACTGCAGTGTCTGCTTGGTTACTCTACTGTATGCTAGCTTGAAGTTGTGTTTGAGTTGGTGGCTTTGGTGAAGATGTCTGGATCGGGATCTATGTGAAAACTGTCATTTGTCTTTGGTTCCCTGCCCTGCTAGTTTAGTCGGACTTTTTATCTCTCTGAGTTTTGTGGAAATTATTGGTGAAATCAGACCAGGCTATCAGACATTCTAAAATAGGCAACAAGCAGTAGCAGCATTAGGGCAATACACATAGTGTAGATAGGCTATACGGCAATACATCTGGTGACTTTTAAGTTTAATAGCATGGTGGTTTGCTGTGACATTTTTTTTATAATTTTCTGTTGAGACATTTTCTCATAGTGTAGGCCTACCACGAAATAGCCTATGTTTGGCAAACACTGTAGGATAGCCTATTGTAGTTCCACATGAGTAATCAGAGCAGCGCGGCACCTAGAACAGTTGCACTGTAACGTTAACGTTAAAGCTACAGCTAAATAGGAGAGCCACAGTCTGAAGCAAGTTTGCGGATGTCAGATTAAACTACTAAATGGTTTGGACACATCTTTGTAGACCGGTGGTAGTGCTATACGAGCGTGCGAGTCATGAACATAAATTAGGCAACCGATAGCCTAAATATTTCAAAGTTGTCTGCACAAACCCATACTTGAGTACACTTGGTGTTCACTTTCAATATGACATGGACTAAATTGCACAGCTTTACTGGACAGCAGAAGGCAGCAGTTTACAATGTACTTGTGAATATGGGTGGTAAATAAATAGCCTAGCAGCCTACTTTGCTGCTGAGGATGATCTGTTAACCAAAAAGCAATCGGAGCATTAATTGTTTCTGTAACGAAGATTCTAGTGCTACACAGACTCGCGTAAGAGAGAGAAACCCCCCCCCCCCACCACCACCATGAAATGCTGGGAAATTGCACACATTTTAACGCTGAAATGTAAAAAAAAAATCTCCCCTGTAACGCACCCTATTATTATTTTTGTCAAAAAATAGTCATAATTGAAGGCCTAACCACTGAACGCACGGTCCGCCACTGGTGTGAACATTTGTATGGACTCAATGATGAAGTCAAATGTCAAGGCCAAACCTACCTTGAGTGTGATATCTCAAGAATGCCTGACGCACAAGGTTTTTTGGTACAAGGGTTTGTATGAACTCAAAGATTAAGTGATTCAATGTTTTTTTTCAGGAATCTCCCCACCAACATTAACCCAGCAGCTTTCCATCCACTATTGTAATTCCTCTGGCATTACATTTCTAGTTGTCTTTGCACCTTTCTTATTGTGTCAGAGGATTCATATCATTTAAACTGGCATATTTTACCACGTCTGCTCGCGGACCACTTGGGATAACTTGTGAACCACCAGTGGTCCCCTGACCACACTTTGAGAAACACTGCTTTATATGGACTTACACCACTTTATTTAACTGAGCCTTTATACATTGGCACAAACTCTTTGCTCTCTTAATGCCGGTCTGTTGGTCATTCTATCTGTTAATAAAAAATCAGCTGGTCCATGCGCCATACCTTTGAAAAGGCCTTCCACTAAATGTAAGGCAAGCAGGTAGTGTTGAGATCAGTCTTTTTCTAGTCATGGCGTTAAGACAATATCAAACATGTTAGATATTATTATTGCAAGTCGTGGCTCATGCAAATAGTGACGTGAACAATATAAAAAGCATTTTGTTCGCATCACAAGGTCACTGTAACTTTGTGCCGATTGATGCCCACACCATTCATTTGCTTTGGTTACGGCTGTGCTACACGACTAGAACGAAGGGAAAGTCACAACACGAGCAGATTGTACAGTAGGCCCACATCTGGGATATTATGTGCTGGTGGCTGTCATAGAATTACTTATTTGTTGTGATCAAATAAATATTTTGGTCTCCTGATGCCGTATTTTTGGGTCCTTTACCACCAATCCTAACCCTGAATGCAGGGTACCAGAGTGCATAAAGCCTGAATGCAGTTAGACTTCAACAAAGTATTTAAGAGTAGGCTAACATTTCAAAGGTCATGGGTACTGAAATAAAAAGCCATGAGTTCTCTACAACAATTTCAAATAGCAACATCCCAAATCCTTTACCATTCAACTTTCCATCTATTTATTAAATGCTTTGAATGAATTAAATGGGCATTGATGTGTCTGATGTTCCTTGTGGGATACATACTAGAATCACTATTAATCCTGAAAGTTATTCGGGTACAGCTCACATTACACTATGCAATATTTAACAGTCAAACTTTGTTCCTTTACCTGGTCATAGCTCAAGTTACTATGCAAATGAAATGAGAACAGTGCATGCCCAAAGACAGTCTTTCTCTCCGGAGGTCTTTCATAGTGTTGCCAAATATGACTCACACTTACCTTGTTTTCTGTTGAATGCATTAAGTATTATTTCAGCACTTGATGACTTGAGCTATTTGTCATCTCCCCCAGGCCTTGCTTTATGTCTGCATTTCATGTTATGACATTTGAACTCTAACAATCAGCACTACATTTGTATGTAATTACGGTGCAATTTTAGGAGAACAATTTATTTGTCAAAAGTCACCAAGTATCCTGTGATCAATCAGAATTACAAATAAAAAGGGTTTTCAGTAATGGTGTGACCTTGAGATCATTTGCATAGTGAGTGGTGTGTCCTGGCAAATTAATTTGCATCTCAGTCAGTATTCAAAGAAATTAACCTCACGCACTGTTTACAACCCAAGCTTCAGATTTGTGTTTCATAAATTAGTGAGGAAACGGCTAAAGTTTCATTCCAATTTTGCTTTATTAGTAAGCTCAATGTTGTATCCAGCCTACAAGATCAAGAGGGAGATTTACACCATTCTTCCCAACATTCTCCATTCTCTAGACTTTTAAAGATTGGTTAAAAAATCTTTGCTAGTTGTATATAACATTAACAAATATTGTTCATGGTTAAGTTAAAGTTATTGTTGTGTTAACGGACACTCAGGAGGAGTATTTAAGAGCTCTTGAAAAACAATAATCTCCTACCCATGGTGAACAGTCAGTAAACAGTAAAAGACATTTGAATGGCTTTTGTCTGAGAACCATAGTAACTCAAATCCATCAGACAATTGACTAAAATAAATAAAAACATGCTTCTACTTGCATGTGCTACGCATGCTTCTGTTACTCGGCCAAGGCCTCTGCTCGGCCAGGCAGATTACCATTTGCATCTGGTCTAGTTGAATGAGGAGACCAGATTGTCCTTACCTGGCATGCAAAACCAGTGGGGGACCAGTTAAAGCTGTGCAAATGCATATTCACACAGGTGTGTGCTCCTCAGTCAGTGCATCTAGAAAGAGTTATGAAAATGAGGACAGTGATTTTCTCTATGTCAATACTGGAGAGTACAAGAGGAGACACTGAAGAGGTACTGAATTATACTGGCAGAGAAGTCCAGTTCTTCAGCTCCGTATTTCTTTTAAAACGGTGTGAAATATAACAGGAGAATGCCTCGGTCATTTTTGGTGAAACGGAAACAGGGAATTACTTTTGGATGGAGACAACCAACACAACAAGGTACATTTCAAAGTTTTTCATTCAAAGATTTCAATGAATGTTTTTCATTAATTAACTAATTATTAATATAGTTCTGGAAACTTATCTTAAAAAAATTGAGTTCTTGCCTACATTAATAGATATTTGACAAATCACACTTTTTACTTTACACTAGTCTACTTTAGAGAAATTAATAATGCTTGACGGTACTGATAAGTTATGTAGGAAGTTCTCTAAAACTGCAATAAATAATTATAAATAATAATAATAAACAAATGGTCAGACTATGATTCTGCCATAGAGGCAAGGACAGAGTTGTGATATTTTTTTTACCTTAAACTTATTACCGCTGATGTGAGCACAACACAACAGATCTAAGATGACAGTAAATCCTAGTATTAATAAGTAAGGTTCAAGGTGACCCCAAATCCCCTTGCTTTGTCTTAATTACATCAAGGGCAAGTCAGTCATTATATCAATATTTCAGTTTTGTACAAATAACAGTTATTAAAGCATTGCACCAAGTCACATTTCATTTTTTTGTTATGCTTTATAAAAAAATTAATCAGATCACATACTTGAAGACAATCACAACATCGAAGCACAAACTCCTCATGTAATTCCTGATCCTGGACCACAACAGCAGCCACAACCAACCAATAAGACCACAATAGAGGATCTACAGAGGAGCTATTCTCTGCCAGTTCAGCATCATATTCAAAGTCCTCTTTATAATAGTGTTGCAGCAGCACCACCTATTAAGGTATCCAATTTATTGCTGTGGATTACTAGAAATTAATATGGATTCCAATCTTATGACAATAACTTTTCCAATGTTATTCATAGGTCCATGCTCCCTCCAGCACTAGTGATTTCTTATGCCCAGTTTGCAACAAGGTTTTCCCTCTTCAGCGGATGCTAACTCGTCACCTAAAATGCCACAGTCTCGTGAAGAGGCACCCCTGCAGATACTGTGGAAAGGGTTTCAATGACACTTTTGACCTGAAGAGGCATATGCGTACCCATACAGGTGAACACACAACACAAAAACACAGATGACAAATGCGGCAACATTCTGAACAGCACAAAAATAGAGGCATTATTTGAACGTATACACATATGACTAATAGCCATTTACCACATTGGAACACCAGAAGTCTTTTTTGAAGTTGTGCCCACTTTTAAATCTGATCTATTTTTGTTCAATGTGACATAATGCAGAAAGTAAACACGGCTAGATTTGTGTAGTTATCCATGTTTCAAAAGCTTTCTAACCAGCACAAATGTGATCCTGACATTTCCCAAGCTTTAAACTTCACCAGTGTTCCTCTTAAGTCAATTAACCAAGTGCTTCCTCATGATGCCAATGTGTACTAACATGTTCTGAGAGCCACAGTTTGATGACTGTCTTGTGTGCCTTGTTGCAAGGCATTCGGCCATATAGGTGTGAACTCTGTGAAAAAGCTTTCACCCAACGCTGTTCTCTGGAATCCCACCTGAGAAAGATTCACGGCGTGCGACAGCAGTACGCCTATCGCCAGCGCCGCTCCAAGATATTTGTGTGTGAGGACTGTGGCTTCACTTCTGGAAGACCAGATGAATATTTCATACATGTTCGTGAGCATCATCCTGGCAGTTCGGCCTTGCGGAGATACTATCGCAAACACATACCTGAGAGAACAGCTACAGTGGCTGATCATAATATCAACCCATTTATACTGTACCAACCAGCTAGTTTCTACATCTAAATATAGAATTACTTCATCTGACCTTAGTTTTGCTTACTGATTATATTAATTGTTAAATCAATTGTTGTTTAACAAAACAAATTCAAAATAAAATGTCCTCTGCTGTTACATTTTTGTTGATGGAGACTTTAACTTCATGAATTTAATTTTATGAAAAAATGTATTCAATTCATGAGCTATTATATAACTAAAAATAAAAAAAAAGAGTTCAGCTGATCTGCCATTACAAGTGACATGTTATTGAACAAAGGTTTGAGTCCAGAAGTTGAAAGTGCAGTGAAATCTGAGCCCTTGACCTAATCAAGAGCAGCTCTGTTAATAAGGCCTACTTGAAAGCATTTTTTCCAAACAACTATTTACACTTACAACCATTTTTAGACATGCAGCCCTGGGGTGCGTTTCCCAAAACCAAAGTTGTTAACCTGTTAGCAACTTACAAGTGAACACGTGAAGATGTGCATGTTTGTATTGACATGGAAGTAGTTCCGTCCATAGTTTTGCACAAATTGCAGCAGAAATACACGAAATGGTGAATAAAACCTTCATGTGTGATGAAGTCTTGGATCTGCTATTCACCTATTCTGATTCTGAAGGAGAATATCTGACTTTTTGAGATGACGATCGATTTTGACAGTGATAGTCACACGACGTCTGTGAATGGAGGTGCATCTTTACATTTGCACGACAGTGTCCACTAATCATACAATGTTTATTTCGACCATTCGTCCAACATAGCTGGAGGTGACAGTGGTAAACATGATTGTGTGTATCATCATTTCAGAAGGGGTGTCCAAAATTTCTGGTTCATTAAGGTAATTTAAGGGAAAATCCAAGATGGCCACCTAAAATGACTCAAGGATAATAAAACATTAGTTGGGCATCATGGTTTATTCTGAGTATAGTTCCATGTCAAATCAACCTAGAAAATTGCTACATTTGATATTCCGTTGGTCTTATTACACTTTCTAACTTGGGAGGAGACAAGTTTTAAATAGGAACATTACCAGACATTTTAGTCACTTTTAAACGTGATGCTAGCAGGCGAGATGCTAATGGTCTAATTTGATTCAATGATCTATGCTAGGCTGGAGCTAAAAGTGGTATCGCCAGACTCAGAGAATGGCTGGATGAACTGGAGAAAGGTAAAAATCAGTTGTTTAACTCAAGGAGAGGTGGAAAATGAGTGCAATTCCCCAAAGGGTGGAATATCCCTTTAACTGTCTTGTCCTTGCTACAAAGCTTTTTTACCTTGTCTCTGTGTAGACATGAGAAGAATCTCTTATGTTATCTTATCTAACTTTACTCTGTTATTAGGGTCATTCTACTGTACCTTGTTAGGGGTCCCAAGACCCGAATTTAAATCTGCAAGTCAATCTCTGGCAGACTTTACACAGTCATTTGTCAGCAATATTCTTATTCACCAGTTCAATTCTACAAAATGAACATTTTAAATTATATTCAGAGTCATACCACTTTAACAAACACCTCAGATTTATTTTGAAACTAAAGAAAATGAGTGTTTGAGCTTATATCCTGTACAGTGCAAACCTGTCAACAAAGGAAACAAAAAGGCCCAAACTACAGGGGATCAGCTTTGCTCTACATTCACAATATTCCCTCAGGAGTGTACAATTTGTATTACAAAAACCTTCCTTTAGTACAGATGAACACAAGTGTAGCCTCCCATTCCTATGTCTTCACTGATTCCTTCACTGATTCCAATTTCCAGATATGTTGTGTTACAGTTCAACGATTAGTACAGTAATCTTTCAATAATTTCACTATCAAAGGAAGTAAATGCAATACATAGTAACTGACTATAGATTCCTGACAGTATTCCTATGGCAGTTAATTTATACAACATGGAGTAAAAAGTCAGCAAATGGGAGTGATATTTCAAAAGTGATCGGTTTCAAAAACAGTCATAAGGCTTTCACTGTTAAGGTATCTTTGTGATGCTGTTTAGTAACATGTACACAGCAAGCATCAAGGCTGCAATCTTACCAGAAGGACCATAAGACAGCACACATGCTAGCATTTCTGAATAAGGATAGCAGATGCACCACCACCTCCATTACAGATCCCTGCGAGTCCGTACTGCCCTGACTGGAGACTGTGCACCATGTGGCCCACAATTCTAGTTCCAGACATGCTAAAAAGAGGCAAACAATTCAAAGTTAAAGTGACAGTAGCAGAACTGATACAATTCCAAAGGTATACAGGGTCTGTTCAAACAGTATTGAGTTTTGATCTGGGCAATGCTCAGGCACCAAATTAAAATATTCTCAATCCATCAGAAGAGCTCATCATTTTACTATCGGAGACCAATACCATTAGTGTTTTCAAAATAAATATGTACAAAATGATCTGTAGAATAGGTAGAGTTGTGTTGATTTGTTTTACTCTGAAAAGTTTCTTACCCAATTGGATGACCAAGTGACACTGCTCCTCCATTGACATTAACCTTATTTGGGTCAATATCAAGCATTTTGATGTTGGCCAAAACCACAACACTGAAGGCTTCATTTATCTCCCACATTGCAATATCATCTTTCTTCACACCACTCATCTCAAGAACCTGAAAATATAGCACAGACAGCATTCATGTGTGCATTCATCTGCATATGACTAATATTCATTAACATTAACTAACATTCAAACATTGACACATTTTACATGTCTTTCTATTTGGATGCTATTTACTATGTAGGGAAAGGGCTGATTTACACAGTCATGCACTCCATACCATCATTAGCTTTTGAACATAATTAGCCTTGAATGTTTCTGTCACGGTGTGGAAAGAGCTACTATTTTCACACACTCATGCAGCCCATTTTCCCATACATTTCCACTCACTCCGAAAATGCAGAGACTTTGTGATTGATTTCTAGATTTGTTTTACTTTTAAGTTATGCTTGTGACATACAACTACGTTTTGGATTATCTGTCACCGTTACATGTGGGCTACATGTGATGCACGTGGCCATATGCATAACAGTTTGTTACGATTGATTAAACACTAAAATAAAAAATACTCCACAGTTAGTGAAACCTTACATTCAAATAGCAAAATGTCAGGCCAGATTTGTACAACTATAAGCACATTGTCAGCCTAACATTTTTAGCAAAACACTACACACATTTCTCTACTTTAAACACAGAAATCTCAAATAATGTTTCCTCTGCAATTTCATGGCACTACCTTCCAAAATACACACCCATGAACCAACTGATCAAACACAACTATTGGGTGTAATGACACTTACTGTAGGTGTATAACTGTAAACTCAACAATCAGTCCTAATAACTGGGCAACAGATCAGCCCTTGTCAACAACAGAAATTGAAAGAAATGTAGCACTGAAAGGAAGAGGAGAAGGATAAGACACTACAAAAAGTGTTTTATAAAATTGAAAACTGAGTCAAATGCTAAAAATGAGTATGGTTTCGCAGATTTTGTTTGGGGTTATGTTGTTTGAGGACATGTTTAGAAATTGTGTGATATGCAAAGATTTTGTGTGTAAGCCGTGGAAGAAAACTGTAGCGTACTTCACCATTTGGAGAGAAAAAAAGTACTCAATGTACAGGTCTGGTCTTATGTGCCGTGTTTGGTCAGTACTAGTGCAGTGCCTGTTCAAACATGCCATTCCTGTAGAAAGCCTGTAGCCCAATTCGCTTTATTCACCTGGTGGCCAAAACAAGGCTACAGGGTACACTTGCCATTACACCTCAGTCCAGCAGATGGTACCCTGTAGCCTTTATAGGATGATGGGGGAAAAACATCATTCCAGCTAAGCATTCAATAATGAATATTGAATATAATAATATATTAGCCTATAATTAATGTGCAGTAAGCAGAATTTAGGAATGGCTGCATGTGGCATTTTTACAGATCAAAATGACATAAGCCTAACAGCTGTTTTGAGTTAAGGCTTTATGTTTATTGTTAAGCTTACTGAATAACTCCCTGATAGAGAAGACAAACCATTTTGTGGAATGATGCATCATCGTTTGAAATTTGCAACAATGTGACTCAACAATCTCTGGTAGCCAATAAGTGACATCACGCTCTGTCTGCCACTCGTCTGTCTGCCATTCTGTCCTCCCAGCTCTCAACCATTTTTAAGTTGCAGTTGGCAAGATTTTTTTAATCATATTCACTGAAACCAACACTATGCACCGACAGAACAACATAAATCAGCAGGTTTTAGAAAAAAACCCAGCACTTCTATCTCCACCTAGAGCCTGTTATTTGTTTTGCAAAAATCCACAGCTCCTGGTTCTGCTGGTCCAATCAGAGCAGGGCTGTGAGATCTGACTCAATCACTGCAATTGGCTGCAGAAGTCTGCAGCTATTCAGATGATCAGAGGCTCCACAAAGCAAACATCTGCAATAAAGTGTGGTCTGCTGGTGGAGCCTGAAGTGCTGCCAAACTATGCTGAACTGATGCGAATTAATCTGCTACCAGCAGGATTCGTCATTCACCCTGACGCACCGCATCTTGGGACCAGTCCAGATGGTCGGGTGTATGACCCTTCAGAGTTGCCTCCTTTTGACCTGGTTGAGGTGAAGAGCAACACAAAAAAATGATCCATCTCAGGTTGCTCACCTCAAGGTGCAGGAAGGCCACACCAGTCTGAGGCGTTCACATAAGTACTACTGACCGGTTCAGGGCCAACAGGCAATCACAGTACTGGCATGGTGTGAATTTGGTGTGACCAGCATAGCAACCATTTTATTTGATATAGCAACCACCATATGTACCCTAGCAACCATCTTAATTACCCTAGCAAAAACCTAGAAACCACCATAATGTTTCCAAAATCATTTCTGATTCATGGCACTTCTGCATTCGCTTTGCGGTCCTCTATCTGCTATAACCACACTATGTAGCCTAAGTTTGCCAGATCGGGTAGCGGATCTGTAGTTCGATGGAATGAGACATAAGAAACTACAAATTTTACTTGCTTCTGATGTCATGCAACATACTCTGCCGTGTCCGTGGACATGTTATTTGCAATGGCGGTGACAGATAAACAAATAGCATGCATGCAACAGAGGAAAAGTGCTTTAGTGTTGCTTTAAATTTTAAGTAGTAAACTAATTTATGTAAAATTACAAGTGAGCCAAAAACACTCATCACACACACTCATCTCGTCTTTATCTTCCTCTCTCTTATGCGCGCACGCACGCACACACACCCTGTGTTAGGTTAGACTACTTCACCTATCGCCCATCCCAGACATAATTATTATAGCCCAAAATAACTGCATTACTTCAAGTGTCAAAACTGCAGTTTTCTGAGTATCAAAACAGTTTTGCAGTTTTTGAGGAAATATTTGCAGTTATTATGCAGGAAATACAGTATTTAGGACACTGAAAACTGGGACACTGGAAACTGTATTGTACTGCATAGTAGCCTACTGTAGGTTTAGTGCAGAAATTCAGTATTTTGGACATGAAATTACTAAGGTACTGCACTGTATTGTAGTAAAAACACTTTAAAAACTGCAGTTTTTTGTAAGGGAGGTTATTTGGTAGTATTGGTAGATGCTGCAGATGCACAAATCTACATAAAACAGATATATTAATTTACTTTGAAGTGATTAGGGCTAGTTTACAGCATGACATTTGTTGTGCATATTAATTGCACTTAATAATGCAAAATTATTTTTTATCCGATTACTCGAGTCAAGAATTGCCATTTCGATACTTCTTCGATACTTTTTAAAAATGTATTTGATTTGGGGGCCCCACCACCTTAACATCATCATCAGTAATATTGAATATACTGTAGTGTGATCATTCACACCAGTGGCCATCCCAGATTCTGCTTGATTCTCTCCACACAAACACACATGGAAAATGATGGCTTACAGTATGTCATATTTCATATATTCTGCATAATTACTAGTAAAGATATTTAGCAATTTGAAAACTATTCTAAAACTATAACTATTTTTAAACTATTACACTTAGGCATATCTTTAATGTGGTGTTCTAGGTCTAATTGAGTGCACATTGGTGATGTGTCGGTGTAATTGAGTGCCTGTCACTTTAAGAGATACGTGAGAGTAATTGGCCTTGTCTCACAGTTTTAGTCTAGTGAATAAAAGTTGCACATAGCGCATAAGGATATGTGGATGCAATTAATTAGGTTTTGTATGTCATTAGATAAAATAAATGTTCAAAAAATGTACAAGTCGAAGAAAATCTTTCTGGGATCATAGAAGAGATAAGTGGCTTGCAATGTTCATTAATGATTTTAGCGAGCACTATTGTAAAACGTGACCTGAGCTAGCGGGATAGTTAGCAAGGATCTCTCTTCAGATGTAAAAGTTTGCGATGGTTGCTTAGCCTATTTCTAAATTATACTGAACCCAAATAGTAGGCCTAAATGACCAAAATCCCACAGCCTAGGTAGGTTAGCAACACAAACTTGAGAGATGCAAGTGAGCAAATCAACTTGATATTAGCCTATTATTATGTGTTACCATAGCATCACTTGAACTAGCAGCCATGTCTCGCTGTTTATAGCACGACAGCTGCGCTTACGTGTGTGTGAGGAGAAAAGACGCACAGTGACAGGTTAGGGGAGGAGGCACTAGAAGCATGCCTTGTGCACATGCATGTTACTTCAAAAGAACATGGTCATTCTCAAAAGTATCGATACTAATAAAATTAGGCATCGTGACATTTTTAATTTCAGGGTATTGCGATACTTTTGTAGTATCGGTGCACCGTGCAACACTACAATGAAATAATCGGTAGAATACTCTATTCCAAAAAGAATTGAGCTGCTGCCCTACATAGATTTTGCATTTTCATGCACTGGTAATTCCTTGGAATTGCTTTTCTAGTTAGTAGGCTATTATTATTAACAGACATTGATAAACCCTTATCTGATTGCTAGTTATAGGACCTAGGCTAACAACCCTCTGTCTGTTCCCCCAAAGAAAACCAGTCAAATGATGTTAATAAATTGAAGACGGTACAGGTTGAGGTTGATTTGCAGGAAAAAAAGGGTAATAAAATTAACCATTTCCCACTTCTCGGTTTTGCACTGCAGCAAGCATAAGCGGAACAGTTGGCCATATTTTTAAAAACTCAACACTGAAATGGGCTGAAACAATGATTAGTGAATGAAAAGAAAATAACTGCTTACTTTAGGGACCGCAAAAGCTGGAGCGATCGGGAAATCAATTGGATTAGTTGCAGCATCAGCAAAAGCTAAAAGATGAGGGAGAAATACTTTCATGTCACAAAATCATGACTTAATAACAACATGAGACATTAAATATGGCTATTGGCTAAACAAGAAAGTAAAATTCCATACCAACAATCCTGGCGAGTGGATTGACATTTAGCTTTTTCGCAGCATCTGCAGTCATCAAAACCAAAGCAGCAGCACCATCATTCAAAGTGCTGGCATTTGCAGCTGTCACTGTACCTGTAAAGCAACACATTCTCCACTGTTTTCCATGGTCTTCTTCTAAGTACAATAATCTGACCCTTGATAATTTACTAAATGTATTGGTTTCACTATGTTGTCCTCAAGCAAAACATTTTTACTGACTGGCTTTTTCTAGTTTGAGAACACATTATTGATGTATTACAATGAACAACTGGCTTGCAACTAGCAAAATCTGCTGTAGTATTGACTGAAACTCAAAGTTTGGCAAATTTGCCAATTTTAAACCATGAATAAGATACTCTGCACAAACATGGGTGCATCAGTGACATGCTTCCTCACACCACACAGTTGCACTTCAGTGATATTAAGATCCAATTTTATTTAAACAAAGTCAGTTGAAATGAAAATCTAAGCATGCAGATTAGATGTGACAAATACAGAAAAGGATTCAAAATAGTGCATTCACAGGCTCATTAAATATAAATTATGTTTATATTTAAAAATGTTTCAACATTCTCCAATACTAATGTGATGAATACCATTTTCTCGCTGAAATACCGCTTTCAGTTTGGGAACTTTGCTGAAGTCGACTCTTCGCCATTCTTCATCTTCCTTTACAATAATGTCAGGCTTGCCTGTGACAAAAATGTTATGTAAATTTTATAATCCAAAGCACACACTAGTAAGGAAATGTAAGCAATTTTAGGTAGAGATAATTGATAAGTAAAAGGTAACCTCTTTGAGGAATGCTAACAGGAACAATCTCCTTAGCAAAAACCCCTGACTCCCATGCAGCTTTGCTTTGGCTGTATGACTTGATGGCATAGGCATCCTGCTCTTCCCTTGAAATGCTGCAGTTTTTGGCCGTGTTTTCTGCACAATTTCCCTTTATTTCAATGAAGATATAATCACAAAATGCATTCACATGTTGTCAATACATTGTTACTAAACATACACATATTTGGCTGAGAAAAGTAATAGTAATAATTCTGTGAATACCATGTGAAACTTATTATAGACGTCCGTGAGACCATCTTTCACAATGAGGTCCTCCACATGTAATCCACCATAGGCAGGTGTCTGTCGGTTCATTACATATGGTACACAGGACATGCTTTCCATACCTCCTGCCACCATAACATCCTGTACATGAACGCATCAGAGGGGAGTTTTAGGATAGGGAGTTAAAAAAAAAAAACTGGTTCAAAGATGCCCAATTTTAATAATTATGTGTAAGTGATATTGCAGGAGTCACTTCTGTTTTAATGCTAGGCCTATGTATTCTAATGACACAAAATAGCTTTCATACATAGATGAATTTAACATATTTCATATTGAAACTTCACAGCAGCTTCAGAATATATTTTCCCCCTTTTTAAAGATAAAATCAGCACCATGTGTGCAGATTACCTGGTGTCCACACATCAAACTTTGTGCTGCCATCATAATGGACTTCATGCCAGAGGCACAAACTTTATTAATTGTTGTAGCTGGTGTGGAAATGGGCAAACCTGCAAAAATATATAAAAATAAAGAATCAGTGGCTCTTACTGTTGTGTTCTATTAATTTAAGTATTACTGTGCAATTATGATTACCTGCACCAAGGAGAGCTTGTCTTGTCGGTGCTTGCCCTTCACCTGCCTGGAGTACATTTCCCATGTATACCTCTTTGACCGCATCCACAGGGATACCTGTTAGCAATGAAAACCATGGCATTTATGCTTTTAAGCAATGTACTGAAATAATGTGGTAAAATATAAATAGTTTTATTCATATTTCTTGATGTTATATGTACAAAAAAAGAGAGAGAGAAATGGTCCATGTGTGCTAAAAGGAACTGGGATAGAATAAATAATAAATAGAATCCCGGCCATAATTTGAGGATTTAGGTATGCACGTGTGTTTCAGGCATAGTGCAAGCACTAATCTCTGACTGAAAGTGTGCAGAACTTGTGCATTTGAGAGCGATCTCTTGCGGCTGTTGACGGTAATGTTTCATGTAGGGTTCATGTCAGTTAATATGAATTAAGTTAACATTTAAAAAACATGTTCAATTATATATATTTTCATATATATACAGCGGGGAAAATAAGTATTGAACACGTCAACATTTTTTTCAGTAAGTATACTTCCAATGAGGCTACTTGCATGACATTTTCACCAGACACTAGTATTAACTCAGATAATCCACCCATATAAAAAAATCCAAACATTAAAGTCCATAGGTAGAGTTATGTGTAATAAAGTGGAATGACACAGGAAAAAAGTATTGAACACGCCTGCTGAAATGTCTTAAATACTTTGTGGAAAAGCCTTTATTCGTAATGACAGCTTCAAGGCATTTCCTGTATGATGAAACTAACCAGTTACAGTATTCTGGTGTGATTTTGGCCCATTCTTTTCAACAGATAGTCCTTTAATATTGAAGATTCCAGGGGTCCCTCTTGTGAATCCTGATCTTTAGTTTACTTCTAAAACTGTTCAATTGGATTGAAGTCAGGGCCTTGATTTCCTTTCTCTGAAACCAATTGAGAGTTTCCTTTTGTAGAAATCTGGGGTATTTCTGTATGTATTCTGATGTGTTCATCTGTGTTACTTTTGTGTTACTGTGTGTAGTATACAACAGGGAGAGGTTCATATTATTGTACATAACTGTGCCTTAGGCCTGTGTACCAGCAGGAAGGTCATACAGGCCGATGTTTAGGAACATCTGAGGAACATCAGTGATAACATGGGCCGAGGGAGACAGCATGTCTGCCTATTCGGGCTAGTATCTCCATCTGGCCAGGGCCGGGTTTTGTACAGTGGTTGGTACCTTCCACGTTGGCATGATTTACGTTGATATGATTTTAGTATAACAGGCTTTGTCTCAGGTTTGGACTTCGAGACGGATCGAGGAAGCGACTCGGGGAGCATCTTATGCCAAGACGCTCAGCAGCAGCCCGCTTCTACTAACTACCACACCTGTTAGACTCTGTGCAGTTTTACTGTTTGAGACTTAGCCTGTGCTCGGTTAGTGAGTGATGTACCATCTACAATAAATTATTTTGATCACCGATCCTGATCCAGCCGTCAAGCTTTATTGACCATCTTCAATACAGACATCAGAACTAAAACACAACGCAAAACGATCGTGAATCCAACATTTGGTTTCCGTGACCCGAACGCAAGAGGAGGGGGAAGACGAGGACATCCATTCGGCGAGGTCAGATTGAGTCTTCGGGTTCAAACAGACTTCGGGTTCAAACAGACTTCGAGGGCAGATTTTGAAACTTCACATCTGTTAGAAGAGTCTATTTTGGGCCCCAGGCTGACGTGACCAACCCCAGCTGGAAGCCTACCAAGAGGGAGGACGCTGTGTGCGTGTGCACCCGCCGCAGTGAAGAAACTCTGACCAGGTGAAAGCAAAGAGTTTTTTCTCCTCTGTGCGTGAAAAGAACCAAGAGTAAAGTTAAAAAATAGACATAATTTAGGGAGTAAATTAGAATTTTTTTGATTTAAAGCTGCACATTAATGAGAGTATTGAAGTTTGTGTCATTAAGTGTTTTGACAAGTAACATACCTATATACCTATATCAATGATTGATGAGCTCTAGATGTCATTGGATATAAGAAGTTTTCTGATAAAAAGTAAACGGTTAAAGTGTACACATATTTTGGGTAATTGGAATAGATTCGTGAACGAATTAAAAGAAGTAATCGATTAACTACGGACAAGCTTGGGGGATTAAAGCTTTTCTTTTTCTGTACTGCCATTACATGCTAAGCTGTGTGGGTTTTGTGATAAATGCTGTGCGGGTGCCGAAGAGAAAATAGAAGGAGTTACTGTTGCTACAGTCATTGTTGCTGAAGTGAACTGTGTGGTTGTTTCTCAAGGTCTTTGTTTAGTTTAATGGCCTAGGACTAAACTTAGCGTTACAGTGATACAGAGAGGAGACGAAATCACCAGAGGGGGGTGTTTTGGTTGTGCAGTAATTGAAAAGTGGGATAGGGTTTCCAACCTATGTTTTTGTTGACTTGGTCAACTGTGAATTTAACGAGAGATTGTTAAAGGTGTGAGTGAGACATTAATTGTTGTCGTTGTCCAGCCGGTTTTTGGGAGAAAGGAAATAGTCTGAGTTAAGTGGAACTGACACTGGTGAAATTTATTGTTGTGGCTTCATGCTGTGAGTAAAATAATTCACCAAGTGCCAGTTTACTGAACGAGAGAGATAAAGAGAGAGTGTTTTCTTTTCCCTGGCGGGAGCAGCGAGCGTGTGTGTGTGAGTGTGTGTGGAAAAAAAGGAGAAGGACAGAGAGAGAGAGAGGTTCTTTTTTTTCTTTGGCCAAAGCAGAATCGCAAAAGTTGGCACTAAAACATCACACACTACTGACAAATTTAAGTTAAAAGTTTAAATAAAGGATCACGTCACTGCACGAAACACATAGTACAATTTAATATTAATTGATATTAGCACAATCCAGATATGGGTCTTGGTAGGAAAACTAAGTTGCAGGCCTATGTGTCAGATTGGATGGCAGTGAAATTACAATTTGGCAAATTTGAGAAAAAATTACAAAGGACATTAGAGAAGTTGGAATTAGAGATCCGAGACAGGATTTGGAGAACAGAGACTGAAAGACGTGATTTGGAGGAGCAACTCATGGAAGCAGATGTGTTGCCAGAACAGAGTGAAATGAGGCGAAGAGGAGTGGTCTCAGAGGCCCACTCAATGGGGAGGAGCCAACTCCTCCCATACACCCCGGCACCTATTGTGGGCGGGGGTCGCAACAGGCAACCAAGCACCCGCCTCAAACCGACTCTGCCTGACTTGGACTCAACAGCGCCATATGCCATGGTGGAGACATCTAGAAGTGCAGTGGACATTGATAAAGACAGCTTCATTGGACAGAATGCTGCTGTTATGGGAACCCCACCTGATCAACAGCCAGCAGGTGACACGAAACAAATCATTCTGGCCCCATCAGCAGCCACTGCTTTCTACAATCCACAAAGACAAGGAAGAACGTCTGCAACCAACCATCATCAAACTGCTCCACTCCAGTATGGCTATCAACAGCCACTAGCCATAGCTTCAGTACCTCCTCCTCTATTGTTGTTACCAATGCCACTGGCTACAAGCCCATACCCACCTCACCCACCTGTCAACTCTTTCCCTACCCGACCACAACCACCACCCCCGCCCCCACCTGTCAACTCTTTACCTCACCCACCCCCACCCCCACCTCCCCCACCCCCACCTGCACCAGTGAATGATGGGGCATCTACATCCAATGCTGCCCAGGGAGCGACTGCTCCGGTAACAAGGCCTAAGACAATGAAAACCAGGCCAGCGATGGAGGACTGGGATGCCGGGGATGAGTCAGCTGACGAGGCACTCATATGCCCTGTGCGCACAGTAGCCACCACCGACGGCGTGTCTGTGCTTTACCAACCAGCGAGAACCGATAACACCCTCTATGCTACTGCCTTGCGTGAAGAACACATCGAAATTGAATTCTTGATTGACTGGTGCTGAACTTACAGTCTTTTCATCCAACATTTCCGACCTATTGAAGAAACACGAAATACCTCTGTCAGGCATCATCAAGACAGCTGGTGGACCAACCGGAGAAAAATGCAGTCTGAAGCAGACAGCCCCAGTCACCATAGCCATTGGAGAAGGAGATGGAGAAGTCTTGTGGAACCTGAGAAGGCTAAAAAGAGAGGATCTCCTGGAACATCCAGCATGGGCTAGGGGAAAGAATGACTGTGGACTGTTGGAAATGGAACCCGTCAGACTGACTGGAAAACCACCTCCGTGTGTGAAACAAAGTCCCATCAAGAATGGACAGCTTGTGGCAGAATTGTTGGATGCAATGCAGCTGCCAAAAGACCTGGCAGTGATCAAAGTAAAGTCACATACAAGGCAAGACACCATTGAAGCAAGAGGCAATGCAATGGCGGATGCGGTGTCAAGAACAGCCGCAAGAAAAAGAGAGGGGGGGGATAACGAAACGACTAACGAGAATGGACACGGAAATGGAAACACGGACGGATCTAACGGTAACAGGAACATTTTTGAAAATGACGACGAGAAATGCATGATGAGAATGACAAAGAAGGTCAAGGAAACATCTGAAGAGGGAAAACGGGAAAGTTTGGCCAACATCAAAGACATGCAGAACAGCGCTAGCCGAGAAGAGAAGTGGACTTGGATTGAAAATGCGGCGAAGCTCCATGACGACAACCTGTGGAGGTTTGGAACACGAACAGTGGCTCCAGAAAGTCTTCTGCCATACCTGGCGACGCAAATTCATTCACTTGGACACGTGGGAGTGGAAAAGATGAGGAACAGATTCATACAGGTCTGGTGGGCCCCAAAGTTCACAGCAACGGACAGGGACATCGTCAAGCGGTGTGCCACCTGTCGGCAAAACAACCACGACAGAAAGGTCAAGCTGCCAACATTGAAAACACCTGCTCCACCAGGGCCTTTCAGAGTTCTTCAGATAGATTACATCACTCTTCCAAAGTGCAAAGGCTATCGCGACGTTCTGATTGTTCTGTGCAAGTTCTCTAGGTGGATCGAGGCGTTCCCTGCACGATCCGGAACTGCACTACACACTGCCAAAGTCCTTGTGAAAGACATCATTCCCCGATACGGTTTGCCAGAACAGATCTGCTCAGACAACGGAACACACTTCACTGGAGCAGTCTGCGCCGAGGTGGCCCGCATGCTGAATGTGCAATGGTCCCTGAACTGCCCTTACCACCCAGAATCCTCTGGGCAGGTGGAGAGAGCCAACCGGACGTTGAAGGAACGACTGGCCAAGAAACATCAAGAAGGCATTCCTTGGGTGGACGCCTTACCAACAGCCCTGTGTAGCATGCGTGCTACAAGCAACAGAGACACAGGACTCAGCCCATTTGAGATCGTGACTGGCAGGCCTTTCTCTGCACCAGGCACGATTGATCTGAGGAAAGCCGACATCCACCTGACATCAGATGCAATGCTGAACTACTGTGTGCAATTGACAGAAGCGGTCCAGACAGCGGCTAATCAAGTGAAAGAGGCGTGGGGAGACCCTCCGGAAGGTGGGCACTCTCTAGTGCCAGGTCAGTGGGTGATGGTTCACAAGCCCCAAAGGTTAGCGCTAGGGGCAAAGTACGATGGGCCATATCAGATTTTGTTGATAACACAGTTGGCAGTGAAGGTCCAGGGTGAGAGAAAAGTGGATACATGCGAGCCATTGCAAACTAATAGAACCGCCTGAAACATGACGCACTTGGGGAGGGTACGAATTCTATCTGAGTTTTCGCCAATCTTCTTTTAGGGGTGAGGTGTGAACTAGAGGGGGGAAGATTCACGGGAGACTTTCATTATGATAGGGAATTTATGACGTCAGGAGAAATGAAAGGTTAGGGATCCGAGGGTAGAATCTTTCCTTTGAGAATCCGAACATGCTCAGAGTGTTGTGGTAGTGGACTCTTCTTGACACAAACTCATGTTATGAAAAGTTATAGACTTAGATAAGTCTTATAATTGATTTTGATGATTAAATATGTGTGATTACTGATATATGAAATGTTTAATCTGAGGATACAATTACAATTGCCGATTTTTGAGAATGATTACAGTTAAGCTAGATCAAGAGGGGGGAGTAATCCTGTAGTCCTGGTTCTAGAGGTTGGTTTCTGGGGACACCCGTAAGGGAGCTGAACACGCAGCAACGGGTTAACCGGGGACTCACTGGGGGACCAGGGTTGGGAGGTTGCTACACCCCTATAATAGATGATTATATATACTATTGTTTTCATGACTATCCTTCAACTGATACTGCTCTTTCTTTTCACTCCACATGTGCCTATGAGGTTGCCGGGAGCCACCGACAACATCTGGGACAGAGACTTTGCCTCTGAACTGAACTGTTGCCTGCCGGTCTCCTGCACTTCTCCCCAAAAAGACTGTTTCCCGAAGGAATCCTCAACTCCATCATTCTCTAACAGCGATCAGCTCACTGAATTCTGTGTTGTGTAACTGTTCTTGTGTGTCTCCTTTATCATCTGAAAATGTCACCGAAAATGTTGTTTTGTTGTGCTGTTATCCTGTGTCACCTGGTTATTGTTACTGATACTCTGTATGACAGCCATCATGATGTGCACAAGGACAACACTTTCCTGAAGACGGCTCATGGGTTGGCCCAGGCCAAGCGTAAGCATTCGTGTTGGGTATGCGGGTTAATGCCATCTGCCTCTGAAGTGTATCCTTACATAGCCATCCCCTTTACCATCCCAGAGTATGTAGCAGCCTTTAACAGTACTACAAATGGTTCCCCTGATGACATTTTTCCAAATCCTCCATGGGTCGGAGGGCCCCCTACTAAGCTTAAATTGAGTTATGCCCCACGTGGTGTGATCTGTTGGGTGGCCGACAAGAGTGGACGGTCGGTGGTAGGTCAGAGCATCTGCCCATATGTTGTGTGTGGACAGTATGCATATTCCTATCTTCCCCCTAATTGGCAAGGCTCCTGTTATTTAGCTTATGTTGTTCCAGCTGTGAGGATTGTGGAGAGGGAACATTTGGTGGGTGAGTCAACATCTATACACCCTAGGACTAAGCGTGACGCTCCTGGGGGTCACAGTATTGTTGCAACCCCGACACAGAGATTCTTTGCCGCTTTAATTCCAACTTATGGCCTAACTGTGGCGCTTGATGAGATTAGAGATCTGGTACACATTGTTGATGTAGTAGCTAATGACACTGCACGCGCTCTTTCAGACATTGAACGGGAACTGTATGCAGTAAGACAGGTTGCCCTTCAGAATAGGCTCTGCCTGGACGTGGTTTTGGCCAGTAAGGGAGGTGCTTGTGCTCTGATTGGACAGGAATGCTGTACTTATGTGCCTGACTCGACCGTTAATGTCTCCAATTACATCAAAGATATTTACGCCAACGTGCAGCAGCTTAAGCGGGATAATGGTAGCTGGTCCCTGGGAGGTTGGTTGAGTAGCTGGGGTGGCTCCCTGTTTGCTCAGATTGTCCAGTTAATTTTGCCCCTGCTCATTCCCATCTTTGTCATCTACTTAGCTATCCAAGTGGTGTTGTGTATCATCAAGCGTGCCACCACTACCACTCCAAGATTGGCCCCTGTTAGAGTACCTCCTGCCCAGCCTCAGGATGAACCGGGGATGTGGGTTTGATTCCTTTCCTTTTTAATTTCTTTTTATGTGTGAGACAATCCTCCGGAACAAAATCAGTTATTATGTTTTCTTTTAAGACACCGGCACTTTTTCCTTTTTCAAAGTGCTAGAGAAGTAATCTTGTCTTGGTTTGTCCTCTGTTCTTTAGACCACATCAGACTCCTTTTATTTGTTTTGTATGATCTATAAAAATCTGTGTTTTTTAATTGATCAAGAGGGGGGACTGTAGAAATCTGGGGTATTTCTGTATGTATTCTGATGTGTTCATCTGTGTTACTTTTGTGTTACTGTGTGTAGTATACAACAGGGAGAGGTTCATATTATTGTACATAACTGTGCCTTAGGCCTGTGTACCAGCAGGAAGGTCATACAGGCCGATGTTTAGGAACATCTGAGGAACATCAGTGATAACATGGGCCGAGGGAGACAGCATGTCTGCCTATTCGGGCTAGTATCTCCATCTGGCCAGGGCCGGGTTTTGTACAGTGGTTGGTACCTTCCACGTTGGCATGATTTACGTTGATATGATTTTAGTATAACAGGCTTTGTCTCAGGTTTGGACTTCGAGACGGATCGATCGAGGAAGCGACTCGGGGAGCATCTTATGCCAAGACGCTCAGCAGCAGCCCGCTTCTACTAACTACCACACCTGTTAGACTCTGTGCAGTTTTACTGTTTGAGACTTAGCCTGTGCTCGGTTAGTGAGTGATGTACCATCTACAATAAATTATTTTGATCACCGATCCTGATCCAGCCGTCAAGCTTTATTGACCATCTTCAATACAGACATCAGAACTAAAACACAACGCAAAACGATCGTGAATCCAACACTTTGCTGAATGGTTTGGATCATTGTCCTGCTGGAAGGTCTAGCCATGTCTCATCCTCATCATCCTGGTGGATGGTCAAGATTCTCCCGGAACAAAATGACTCAATTCATCATTCCTTCAACTGTATGAAGTCTGCTAGTACCATGAGATGAAAAACAGCCCATACCATGATGCCACCACCTCCAAACCTCACTGTTGGTAGGGTATTTTTAGAGTGATGCACAGTGCCATTTCTCCTCCAAATATGGTGTGTAGTATGACATCCAAAAAGTTCAATTTTGCTCTCGCCTGACCAGAATACATTCTCTCAGTATTTCATAGGATTGTCCAAATGTTGTGTAGCAAACTTTCAACGAGCTTTGACATGTTTTTCTTCAGCAATAGAGTCATGCGATGAGTATTGAGTGTGCATAGAGGCCATGGCGGTGGAGTGCATTACCTATGATTTTCTCTGTAACAACTGCACCAAGTCTTTTTGGAGTTTTCTCCGAGTGGTCCTTGGCTCTTGGACTACTCTTCTGACTATCCTTCTGACTTCCTGGTCAGAAATCTTGCAAGGAGATCCTGTGCATGGCCAGTGATGATGCAGTGATGTTCCTTCCACTTGCAGATAATGGCTCCAATACTGCTGGATGCTTCGGAAGTTTTGATGTGCATCTGTAACCAGTTCCATTGATATGTTTTGCAACAATAAGGTTGCAAAGGTCTTGGGAGAGCTCTTTGCTTTTACCAATTATGAAATGCTTCTTGTTTGACACCTTGGTAAGAAAAAACCTTTTTATAGCCCACCAGTATGTATTAACCCAGCTTATATCAATTTGCACAGATAGGAGGGATAATTTCTCTAACTACTTATAGATTCCAGTTTGTTCCTTGCCATTTCTTGCCTCTGTGTACTGCTTTTTCTTAGTGTGTTCAATACTTTTTCCCTGTGCCATTCCACTTTTTTACTCATAACTCTACTTTTAGACATTAATGTTTGGATTTTTATATATGTGTGGATTACCTAAGTTAATACTAATGTCCGGTGAAGATTTCATGCGAATAGCCTCACTGGAAGTATAGTTACTGAAAAAAATATTGACGTGTTCAATACTTATTTTCCCCGCTGTAATTACTATAGACTATAAGCAGGACCAGTCAAACCATGAAAAAAAGTGTGACTTATAGTCCGGAAAATACGGTGCACTAAATAAATGCTCAATGAGACTTTCAAGGCCTCTCAGTCTGATGCCCTGGGGCACTGTTCTGTTCCCAATATTGGCTAGAGACCAAAGCAAACAATCTCTCTTGCTTACCTGCTTGCTCAACGGCCGCTTTGATTGCTACTGAACCTAATTTAGTAGCTGGAACAGATGAGAGGCTTCCTCTGAAAGACCCCATAGGAGTTCGCGCAGCACTGACGATGACAACTTCCTATTGTCAAGAAAGGTGAACATTACATTAGTGACATATAAATTTGACCTCAACAGAATTCATGTAAAAAACTGAACAATGAAACATGTGCAGGCAACAATAATAGCACTAATGCCATATACTGATGTAAGATTGTATAAGCCTTTTGTGTTATAAAATTAAAATCTATATTTATGTTTCGCTCGTCTTGACAGGTTAGGCTTCCCATTATCTTACAACTCCATTTCCAAAATAGCTGGGACACTGTGTAAAATGTAAATAAACATAGAATGTGATCATCTGTAAATCAAGGAAAACCCACATTTAGTTGCAAAACGAACAAAGACTACATATCAAATGTTGAAACTGACTAATTGTACAATTTTATTAAATTTTATGATACCAGCAAGGTGTCAAAAAAGATGGGACAAGGTCAACAAAAGGCTGTAGGAGTTGTGTAATGCTAAAGAAAACAACATTTCACGACTCATCACGTTAACTGCCACCATGATTGGACCAGAGAAGCTAGTCTCTCAGAGGCAAAGATACAGATACATTCATCACTCTGTGATGTGTGGGAAAATAAAGCAACAATATAATGTAAAATTGCAAAGGCGATTTCATCATCATGTGTATTTCATTGACAAAACTATATTTAAAGTGTCATTGTTTTCCATCCCTATCTGAAATTATAGATGGAAGTTAGTTCCTGAGGTAAATACAAAACTTTATATTTTCACCAGATTTTAGTAGACACTAGACTACACAGACATTTGATAGGAACATAAGCTAGATATTATTTTGATCACTGATTTCCAATATAGCTGGAGGCTTCATTAGGGCCCGAGCAGTGGATGGTGCAAAAGCCCTGTTGTTTCTGTAAGAATTGTTAAATGTGCTTGCTGAGAGTAGCACACTTATTGTTATCCGTCAGCAAGCACACATTTGTATTTGGCCAGCTCCTGCCCCTAGGCCTTTTGAGATATCGACACTGTTCCAACTCTAAAACATCCGGTCAGTAAGTTGCTCGAGAAGATGGTGTCGCTGACCCTTGTCATTCTTGTCGCAGGCTATTGAGAATGTTATTTTTCATTGGAATGTTTATGGCGCGGCTGGAAAATTAACAAGCGACATCATTGCGTTATAATTGATTACGGTCAGCCACTGCATCGATGCAGCATCGTCTATGTCCGTATCGCGATGCATCGTTGCACCTCTAGTGGACTGCCAAAATAAAGTGTGATCTTAGACCGTATTTTGACATTAAGTATAAGTATATATACTCTTTTGATCCTGTGAGGGAAATTTGGTCTCTGCATTTAACCCAATCCGTGAATTAGTGAAACACACTCCGCACACAGTGAACACACAGTGAGGTGAAGCACACACTAATCCCGGCGAAGTGAGCTGCCTGCAACAACAGTGGCGCTCGGGGAGCAGTGAGGGGTTAGGTGCCTTGCTCAAGGGCACTTCAGCCGTGCCTACTGGTTGGGGTTCGAACCGGCAACCCTCCGGTTACAAGTCCGAAGCGCTAACCAGTAGGCCACGGCTGCCCCAAATTAAGCTGAGATAGCACACCAATCGTTGACATACTAGTAATCTGAATAACTTCAGATCAGAATACATTCTGAAAATATATTATAATAGGCTACTTATATTTCAGAAGAAAAATATAAAATATGAAACAATATCACCACACCAATTATGGGTTATGATCATTTCAACCTGATAATGAATGATGATGAAAATACACAACTAACCCAGAGCAACTATAGCCCATAGTCCAAAACAGATCTGAGACCCGCAGAGAAGTATAGTGTGAACATGAAGAAAACTGAAACCTATCAGAGCTGAAGTGCACCAGAAAGAGATCTCAGTCATCTTTCAAATGAACTCACAATGTGAATACAAAATGAACTGAGTTCCTTTTGTTTTGGTCCACTTTCATTTTAGTAGACCGAGTTCGGTCCTTTTAAAACACCCTTAAAGTGACAGGAACTCAATTAGACCTACAATGTATTGACATCAAAGATAAGTGTAATAGCTTAGCTCACAGGGCATACAAAAAACAATTCTTGGGTTCCGGTTTCCGACCGACCCTGTCAATTTATGTGCGACCCAAATTTATTTTATGAGCTTGGGGAAGAAATAACACTAAATAGTCTAGGCTACATTAAATAAATCCACAAATAAAAGGCGAACTATAATTACATTAATTACCCCTTGCGTTATGTATAGGGATGAGCATATTCTCTCTGTTACAAAGTAGCCTATGCACAGTTCACGAAGACGATTGTTTTCGTCGAAGGCACTCGCAATTTTGTCCAAACACCGCAACTTTTTCGCAAATTTGTCATCGTAGTTTCACTGTGAAATGTCACCTACCGCAACAGTCCCTCGCGCAGAATATTGAGCCAGATGGCACACTTACTTCTGCACCTTCTGCATATGACACCAAAGACTGCCCTAAGTGTTCGTTCCTCTGCAGTTTTGATGACAATAAATAGAAGGCTAACGTTAACGATCTGCTTACTTGCATCTCTCAACCTGGTGTTGCTAACCTACCTAGGCTATGAAAGTAAGTTAATTAAGGCCTACTTGTTTTACTGACATTTGAGTAGGCTATGCAACCCATTGGCAAACGTTTACCTGGATATGTCCTTTTAGCTTATGTCATGTTTATGTCAAGCTTATGTTTGCTAGCTTGTGGGCTTAGTTTGAGTAGTGCTACCAAAATCATAAAAATTAATAAAATTGCAAGACATTTACCTCTTCTATGATCCAAGAATGATTTCATTCGAGTTGTTTTTTTTTAACATTTATTTTAACTAATGACATAGAAGACATTCCCACTTGCATCCACATATGGTAATGCACTATGCAAAAAGTGATTTACACTCGTAGCCGAACACAGTGAGATGCAAGCCTTCCAATCCACTCAGAAATGTAATTAGGCTACTCTCACGTCCTTAAAGGGGCAGGCAGTCAATTAGACGTACACCACCAATGTAATGACATTAAACAGAAGTGTAGTCAAATAGTTTAAATCAATATGAAATTACTAGATACTTACTTGGATATTAGTAATTATGCAGGCCACAGACTATGAATTATTAAAAAGATATTAACTTAATATGAATTACAAAATATATGAATGTATTGAAACATATGACATGATGCCATCTCTTTAGGTGACTGTCTTTTTTGGACAGTTCTACTATAATGCTTTGTGAATTACCTCAGTCAAAGCATTTTCACAAATAAAGTAGGCCTACTTTGATTTTCTGTAATCCTTACTGTTTACCTTTGATTATCCTTTTTAATAAGCATCAAGATTATCAGTGTGATTTTGGTCTTACTAACCTTAATTGCCCTAAATTTAAACTATTTTTGCAATTTTCACTTCCTCCCGCAATTTCTCCACAAGAAACAGCTAAAATCACCGCAACTTCCATCCAGGCATTTTAGGTCGCAACAGTCTCATAAAACCTCGCGAAATCCTGGTGGGATTGATTTTCTACCTATCCCTTACTGCCACTGGAAAAAAAAATAAAAAAAATAAAATAAATAAATTCCCTACCGACCCATGGCCTCAACTGACAACCAACAGGAACCAAACCTTTTTTTTTTTTATGCCCAGGGGGAATGTGGCCTGCTATTAAGCTTTAATTGTAAATAATAATTTTCGGTGTTGTTCCATGGTCAATGGTTCCCATGGGTGAAAACTAATGAAATTTGGCACCCATATGGGTCATTCCATGTGAAAACAGCCAATATCGGGGTATCATGTACATGGTACCTCTCAGATTTAGCTGAAAAGCGGTGAAAATATGCCTTGTTACCAAACGAGGGAATCTGAAGTTTCTGTTTGCCATCACTGAGCATAATGCTAAGTTATTTCCACTATTTTCATGCTTTATCATCACTAAATTTTCCCTGATCTACATTCCAGACTTCTGGAAACAATGTCCAAAATGGTGCATTATGAAGGATAAAATTCATATTATGGAGCATCATAGTCAAAGGTTTTATTTCATTAAAAGAAAGAACAAATGTATCTTTATCTGGTATAAATCCCAGTAGGATCATCAAGTGTCCACATGGTCATTTGGGGGTCCAAATATGGGGTTCCAAAAGAGTCACCTCTGCCGGAGAGGGTTTTTGGACCCCCATGAAACCCCCACCAGTGGTACCATACCCTTCAAATTCATTTTGGCAAGAGCAAGGTTCCCACATGCAGCGGGGAAAATAAGTATTGGACACGTCAACATTTTTTTCAGTAAATATACTTCCAATGAGGCTATTTGCATGACATTTTCACCAGACTAGTATTACTATTATTAACTTAGATAATCCACTCATATAAAAAAATCCAAACATTAATGTCCATAGGTAGAGTTATGTGTAATAAAGTGGAATGACACAGGAAAAAAGTATTGAACACGCCTGCTGAAATTTCTTAAATACTTTGTGGAAAAGCCTTTATTCGTAATGACAGCTTCAAGGCATTTCCTGTATGACGAAACTAATCAGTCACAGTATTCTGGTGTAAGTTTGGCCCATTTTTTAAAACAGATAGTTAGGGGTGGGCGATATGGACAAAAAATAATATCTCGATATTTTTTGTGATTTTCACGATAACGATAATTAGTCGATATCCTTTAAAAAAAATGGTAAAAGTCTGAGTTACTTTACAGCTCATTATTTATGAATAGCATCAATACAATAATAACCATTAACTTTTTAACCAAATAAACAATGCATTCACTTTGACACATTTCCAATTTTGCCCCCACTTGTGTGTGTGGCAATGACATGGTCTAGCCAGCTACATTAGAGAAGATGATCGACTAGGCCTAACAGTTTCCCAAGAGAAAGTCTGAAGCTCCTTTCAAAAACCTTTACATAGGATTCACTGTAAAACTAAGCAGACCAACAGAGTACGTCTCAGTTATTTCCTTCGATGTTTTGTTTAAGAGAAATCATGTAGGCTAGCATTCCAAGTTACAGAATAGAAACTAATGCGTTAGCTTATGGCTAATGTATATGAGAAATCCCATAGAGATGCTAACGGTTAGCATAATCGATACACGTAGATATTTAGAGCGAACTTCAGTCCATTTACAAAAGGGTTACATGAGAAGAGTTCTTTGTTTACAACTCACTATTAAAATACTCAAAGGCAAATGTTTTCTCTCCATATAATACCATGTAGGAAAAAATGTGACAATGCTACGTGAACAGAAGTAGCTGCACAAAATCCCAAGTAGGCTCGTCTTGATCTCGCTACACAAAATAAACATTAGGCCTGCGTGTGACAACGTGGACCCACTAGCGATCATGTGACACTTGCTCTGCTGCAATGGGGCTTCTCTTGCATACACCTCCTAGATTTAGATAATGTATGGGGTTTCAATGCGTGATTTCGAGTGTTTTTTCAGCATAAGTAATTTAAATACTAGATAATGTAAATTTGCACATCGTTAAAACAACAATCACATATTATCGCAGACGATATCACCCACCCCTACAGATAGTCCTTTAATATTGAAGATTTCAGGGGTCCCTCTTGTGAATCCTCATCTTTAGTTAACTACCAAAACTGTTTTTTTTTTAATTGAATTGAAGTCAGGGCCTTGATTTCCTTTATTCTGAAACCAATTGAGAGCTTCCTTTGCTGAATGGTTTGGATCATTGTCCTGCTGGAAGGTCTAGCCATGTCTCATCCTCATCATCCTGGTGGATGTAAAGATTCTCCCAGAACAAAATGACTCCATTCATCATTCCTTCAACTGTATGAAATCTCTTAGTACCATGAGATGCAAAACAGCCCACACCATGATGCCACCACCTCCAAACCTCACTGTTGGTATGGTATTTTTAGGGTGATGCATAGTGCCATTTCTCCTCCAAATATGGTGTGTAGTATGACATCTGAAAAGTTTAATTTTGCTCTTGCCTGACCAGAATACATTCTCTCAGTATTTCATAGGATTGTTCAAATGTTGTA